>NC_053390.1:298753253-299055283 GCF_905171765.1 Bufo bufo
ATTACAGTCCCCGTACACTACATACCCCACTGCTTTAAGCTGAGTACTACCTCGTACTCCATCATGGGTCGCCCAACTGGGATCTCTACCTGAAATAGAAAAGAGACATGCAGGCATACATACATGTAATTCATCTGCATTTATATTTACATCAGGTCCAATTGGCAAAGGTGAAGTGTGGTGACAAGGGGCGTCGTTCTCTTCTCTCAGGATAATGAATGGAACGGGGGCGCTGACCTGGCACAGCGTAACATTATAACCAGGATAGTCCATGACAATGAATAAGTCCATGATAGAACAGCAAAATAACGGAACTACCCAGGAGTTTCCCGTGGGTGTATCACAGGCAAGGGCTCACGTGGAGGAGTCCTTTCTTGCGCACAAATGTCAAGTAAGGTATTGCCCGTGGCAACTGTTTGGGAGGAGACACCACCAGAATAATCAAAGTCTCCTAAACGGACTGGTGGGCGTCCCCTGGTCATCCGGGTAGACCTTCCCAAAACAGGGGTCTCCTCTCCCCTTAGCAACGAGGTAGACGAGAGAGGAGCAACAGGAGGGTCTCCATCCGTGAGACCTTGGTCAGGAACAACTGGAACAACAGGAACAACTGGAACAACAATATCCACGAGAGGGGGAACTGGATCCGGAGCAGCTTGAACCGGCTCTTCTGGAGGTGAAGCTACAGTAGGCGCCGGAGCAGGCACCAGCAAGTTCAACCAAGGTGTCAGAAGCCAATGCATGGGATCAGCGTCATACCTCAGATTACTAACAGCCTGCATAGGATCCTCGGGCTGTATTGCTGACTCTGACACAGGATACTCAGATCCAGAACTCTCGTCACTAGGTTCTGGTGTCAGGCAGAGCTTTAACCGGTTTCGGTGTACAATTTGGGATCCCTTGCCTTCCCGGGTGATCTCATAAGTGTGAGTTCCAACATTTGGGATTGCAGTGACAACATAAGGACTTCGTTCCCACTTACTGTCCAATTTGCTGGTACGACGGTTATTCTTTAACCATACCACGGCCCCTAGGGTCAAGGGTTCTGCATGGGCTGCCTGATCATAGTCTCTCTGCTGTCGGTCTCTAGCAAAGTCCATACGTTCCTGAACAATGGCTTTGGCTGCATCCAATCGCCTTTGGTGCTCAGCAACCCAGTCGGTGTTAGGTAATGGGTTAATGCAATCAGGTACATGTATGTCCAATGAATGATCAGCAGGCAATGTCCCTTGGCGCCCAAACATCAAGTAAAAAGGGGTATACCCGGTGGAACAATGTATGGTATGATTGTATGTGAACATGAGCTGTGGCAACAGACTGGGCCAATCTCCTCTGTTCTCAGGAGGCACGGCCCTCAGCATCTCTATCAAGGTCTGATTCATTTTTTCACATAATCCGTTACCTTGAGGATGGTAGGCCGTCGTCCGGATCTTCTTACAGTTGTGTAAGCGGCACAGTTCATGGAACAGATGGACTCAAAAGCAGGTCCTTGATCGGTGAGGATCTTTTCTGGACATCCATAGGGCAGGAGGAAGTGCTTCCAGAACATTTCGGCTGTAGTCTTGGCTGTCTGGTCTCTCACAGGCACTGCTACAACAAACTTTGTGAAATGGTCAATAATAGTCATGGCATAAGCATACCCTGAGCGACTAGGCTCCAGTTTTACATGGTCGATGGCGACAAGTTCAAGAGGACGGGTACTTACAATGGGTCTTAGTGGTGCCCTCTGATCATGGTGCTCACTTCGTTTCAAGGCACAGGCTACACACTCTCGACACCCACTTTTCCATTTCTTTCTCTCATGCCCACCCAGTAAAACCGCTGGCGGATAGTAGCCTCAGTCTTTTGGACCCCAAAGTGACCGGATTGATTGTGGTACATCTCCAACACCATACCTGCATCTCGTCGGGGTATGAGAATCTGGTGTACTCTTTCGTTGGACACTGGGTCTAGGCTTCTCCGTAGCAATAGGCCCTTTTGTATGAAGAGTTGATGGCGCTGTCTCCACAGTTTGATGAGCTCAGGATCTGCACTCTTACGCCGGATCCTCTCAGGGGCTCTGCCACTAGTAATGAAGTCCAACAACTCACCCAGCACTCTACTTTCAGACTGTAGTTTCACCCACCTTTCTTCTTTAGGTTCAGGCCTACTGGAGGGTGAAGGAACTGCAGCTCTGTTATTGGTAGCTCGAGCCTGATCCTGTTGAGCAAATTTGTTATAGAAAGCCGGCATCTCTACATCTTCCCAAGCATCTCGCACATCATCAGGAGCTGTCTCTGTGGGAAGCCTGGATAAAGCATCAGCGTTATCATTAGTACGTCCAGCACGATACTTTACAGAGAAATTATAGTTGGCAAGGCGAGAGGCCCATCTCTGCTCCAAGGCCCCCAATCTAGCTGTATTGAGATGTGCCAGAGGGTTATTGTCAGTGAATGCAATGAACGGGGTGGCGGCTAGATAATCCTTGAATTTTTCTGTCACCGCCCACACTAATGCCAGGAACTCTAGTTTGAAGGAACTATAATTCTGGTCATTTTTCTCAGCTCCTTCAGGGAGCGGCTTGCATATGCTATCACTCTCTCTTTTCCCTCTTGGATCTGGGCTAACACAGCTCCCAGGCCTCGCTTGCTAGCATCAGTATAGAGATAGAAGGGCTTGCTATAATCTGGATAACCTAACACTGGAGGCTCGGTCAGTTTCTTTTTTAGCAATTGGAACGCTATCTCTCTTTTCTCATTCCACTCAATGGGCACAGGAGTTCTAGGACTCTTTTTGGGTTGCCCCCTCAAGAGCTCCTGGATAGGATCAGCTATTTGAGCAAAATGGGGGATAAAACGTCTATAGTAGCCGGCAAAACCCAGGAAACTCCTCACCTCTTTGACAGTAGTAGGAACCGGCCAATTACAGACAGCTGCCAATTTATCAGGGTCAGGTTGCACTCCCTCTCCGCTTACTATATGCCCCAGGTATCTTACTGCAGGTTTGAGCAGGTGACACTTGGATGGCTTTACCTTCAAGCCATATTTGATAAGGATTTCAAATACTTCTGCCAAATGTTTCAGATGGTCCTCATATGTTTTTGAGTACACAATGACGTCATCTAGATACAGCAGCACTGTTTCGAAGTTTTTGTGACCCAAACACCGCTCCATTAGTCTCTGGAAAGTTCCTGGGGCATTACATAGCCCGAACGGCATATAATTGAATTCGAACAGGCCCATGGGAGTAGTGAAGGCAGTCTTTTCTCTATCTGCAGGGGCCATGGGTACTTGCCAGTAGCCACTGGTCAAGTCCAATGTGGAGAAATAGGCAGAGGAGCCCAGAGCAGTTAGTGACTCCTCAATGCGGGGCAGTGGGTATGCATCTTTGTGGGTTATTTGATTAATTTTCCTATAATCCACACAGAAACGGATACTACCGTCCTTCTTCTTTACAAGAACCAGGGGTGCAGCCCACGGACTACGGCTGATCACATTAGAGTCTTTCATTTCTTGGATCATTTCCTTTACAGTCTGATATGAAGTAGGTGGTAAGGGTCTGTATCTCTCCTTGATAGGAGGATGAGAGCCAGTAGGTATGGTGTGTTGTATGACACTAACCTCTCCATAGTCAGTAGCATGCTTACTGAAGGCCTGGTGGTGCTCCTTGACAAGCTGTATAATCCCTTCTTGTTGCCGTTGGGGGGTATTCTCGTCCCCGACATGGAGCTCTTCCCACCAGGGCACTTGTGGCTGGGTCACCGGCGAACATCTGCTGTCTGCAGCTGGCGGCTTTTCTGTCACTGGAAGACGAATGATGTCTTGGAAGGACACCTGGGACAGCTGGGCAACAGGGCAATGCTTAGTAAGCGCAACAGGATGATTACTCAGATTAATCAGACGGACAGGTACTTTACCTTGGGAGACGTTCACCAGGCACTTGGCAGCTCTCACATAAGGATAATCCTCCATCTGGAGTGGTTCCACCAGGGCTGGATAATCTCGGCCTTCGACTCCCAGGACAGCACGACACCACAAAAGAGTTTGAGAATTAGGAGGCAAAGTCACAGGCTTAATATCACGGATCCTGGCAGTACAAATTTCTCCTTTCCCATTAGCAAACCTCTGCTGGGCACTTAACACAGTAATAGTCTTTTGAATCACCCTCCTGGATGCAGAGGAAGCAGTGGGCAAAGTCTGATGTAATACAGCAAGTATTTCTGAATAACAGTTTTTGAAAACATTGGTGCCTAGAATGACAGGATGTCCTCCTCTGTCACCGGCCTGTACTACGATCACTCCCTGTTGAGGCAGGGTTACTTCTCCCACCTGCAGGGTGGGTTCCCAGTATCCATGAACCTTTACTGGTTTGCCATTGCTGGCGATAATTTCCACCCAGGATTCAGGCGGTTGGGTCAACTGGTTGGTGTCCCAGAACTTTTCAAATGCAGGCAGCTGAATAGTAGTGACCTGAGACCCAGTATCTAATAGGGCTTCAAAGGGGACCCCGTTGATCTCTATATTGATTTTAGGATGGGATCCTACATAACGTGGCATCCAATTTGGATCCTCTGAACCTAGTGTTCTACCTCCCGAGGGGTGGTCCTCAGCCTCAGGGGTTGCCCGTTTAACTGCCAGCACGTGGATTCTGTGTGTCCCAGCTTTTTGCAGTATGTACACACGGGCTTCTTGCGACCTCTATTACGCCTCCCAGGATCCCTGGGGTGAGTCTCTTGGTATGGAGGTGAGAACGGCCTAGGAGATGACAGGAACTCTTCTTCTGTCATTATGGGTTTTTCCCATTCCTCTATTTTTCTGCACACCTTCTCTAGACTTTTAGTGAGGTGATTTACTTGCTCTGTCAGCATGGCAATAGTATCAGTAGCTGACACTTGAACAGCTTGGCCGGCCTCAGCTCGGTTAGTGACAAGCGGTTTTGGCTTGCAGGCTGATGACTCAGATAGGGCGCTCGACTCAGGAGATACTGTGGACCCCAGAATTTTTATAGCCAGTTCTTTAAAGTCCAGAAAGGCACTGTTAGGGTGCTGGGCGGACAGCATCTTTAACTGGGTCCTTATTTGTTCACTAGACACCCCGTTGATAAATTGTTCCCTCAGGGTCTGGTCCCGGTTATCAGCCTCTTTGGGATCTATCTGGATTACAGCCCCTAAAGCCTCCTGAAGTGATAGGGCATAGTCACGGAGGGACTCACCGGGCTTCTGTCTCTTGCCAAAGAAGTGCATCTTTATCTCTGAGGCAGTCCTAGTCTCAAAAGTGGCTCTGAGGCGGGTGAAGATCTGTTCTAGAGTACTCCGCTCAGTAGCAGGCCATGATAACACTTCCCTGCGGGCAGCCCCCTCCAGTTGCGCCAGCATGATTTCCATTTGCTGGTCGGCATTTATAGGGTATAATCGGAATAGTGCCAGCAACTTTTCTTCAAAGTCCCGTAGGGTATGGGTCTCTCCCCTGTAGCGGGGGGAACCATGGGGCCCCGAAATAGTAGGGCATGGTAAAGGGCATCATGCTAGGGGCTGTAGGGTGATCAGGAGCCGCACGCTCTCCCGGGGCCGGCTGCTCAGGCACTCCTGGCTCTGACATGGTAGTCTATTGAGAGGTGGCCGCTGGCGACTAAAGGGGCCGGAACACTCCCCTTCCCTCCGGTTACAAGTGCTTACCGGTATCGCCAGGCTTGCGCAGGTCAAGTCTCGCGAGGTTCCGGACGTCCTGAGACCGCGGTGACGCAGGAGAAGCAGGGCCGCGGCGGTGCGATGATGAAGAGGGGCGGGACTCTCTGTGTCTTTGCAGGGATCCGCCCACGAATGTCCTCAGCGGCGCGGGAAACTTTACTCCAGGCAGCCGGTGGCCATCTTTAGCAAAACGCTGTCCATTCACTGACAGCAAGCAGGATTGTAAAAAGTCCACAAAACCACACTCCAATGCGGCGATTTTCTTCCTCTGGGTAGCGCAACACTGCACAGCGCTTTTTAGAGGTTTTGGTACACTTTGGGTATGATTTTCAGTCCACAAAGTCCACTTGAATAAAACAGGCAAATTGTCACTTTGGTCACAGGGCAACTGTATAAGGCACAAAGTTCACGCTTCTTGCACTAGAAAGCGTGCGTATCCTGTTCGTGGAACGCCAAAAGAGAGGTGCAGCGTACTCAAGTTGTGTGCAGTAGGTGTTTCTGGGTGATGTAGTGCAATATACACTAACCTGGTACAGCTGACTCTCTGCAAGGGCAGGTATAGGTAGAAATAGTTCGTGACGCCAGTGCCAAGTAAACGGTGGCACGCCGTTTGCGGATGCAGGAATAATTTGAGGAAACGTAGTATTAAAACAGAACTCCAACTTTAGTAGTTTTCCAGCAGAGACAATAGTGGAATCGCAGTTCCTTGGCATACAGTCGATTTTGCAATTCGGTCGATGCAGGCAATTCAGTTACAGCAAGGTAATTACAGAGTGTTGAACACAGGACTTGCAGCACAGGAGCTAGCACTCTATTTCTGTCTGATCCTGGAATATAGCATATCTTCACCAAGGCCCATTAACCTAGTTCTGGCTTTATCTCCTTGGCTATAGCTTTAATAAGTACCTCCTCTGTCTTTCTGAGTACCTCTTGCTTTCCTGATCTTTGCTTCTCTGTCTCTCTCAACTTCTGGACACTTCCTCAGGCTCTAGAAACTTCTGAGCTGTGGTCTAGACAGACTTTTACTTCCTTGTCTGGGCCTTATATAAACTAGGGCTCCCTAGCTCCCTCTATTGACTAGAAGCTGGAATGACACCCCTAGCAGGCCTGTACATGCAAGTTTCAGTAACAGGAAAATACATACATTACATGACATTTTATAAAACTGACATATACCAACTTCCCATAATTAGGAGGGACGACAGCACACCAAGTGACACTTTGGTAGTGACGGGTATTACAGTCCCCGTACACTACAAGCCTGATTCTCTGCTATGACATGAAGACAGATTCTGCGCTGACATAAGGCCAGATTCTCTGTTACGGGACCTCTCTCCTTTGCCTGGGCCTAAATATGTGACAGTGGCCTGTTCCAGTGGTGGGTGACGTGAAGCCTGATTCTCTGCTATGACATGAAGACTCATTCTCTGCTGACATGAAGCCAGATTCTCTGTTACGGGACCTCTCTCCTCTGTCTGGGTGCCGGGGCCTAAATATGTGACAGTGGCCTGTTCCAGTGGTGGGTGACATGAAGCCAGATTCTCTGCTATGGCATTAAGAGACTGATTCTCTGCTGACATGAGCCAGATTCTTTGCTATGGCATGAAGAGACTGATTCTCTGCTGATGTGAAGCCAGATTCTCTGCTATGGGACCTCTGTCCAATTGATATTGGGTCATTTTTATTTTTTTTATTTTTATTTTAATTCATTTCCCTATCCACATTTGTTTGCAGGGGATTTACCTACATGTTGCTGCCTTTTGCAGCCCTCTAGCTCTTTCCTGGGCTGTTTTACAGCCTTTTTAGTGCCCAAAAGTTCGGGTCCCCATTGACTTCAATGGGGTTCGGGTTCGGGACGAAGTTCGGATCGGGTTCGGATCCCGAACCCGAACATTTCCGGGAAGTTCGGCCGAACTTCTCGAACCCGAACATCCAGGTGTTCGCTCAACTCTATTTGTGAGATGGAGAGCTGAACGCTGCTGTGTGACATGGTTGAGATGCTTGGTGACGCAGGTGGTGGTGTTGGTGGTACATCCCATGTTTACTGGGCGGCAGGTGCCAACGTTCCTCCAGAGGCGGAGGAAGAGGCCGAGGCGGCAGCAGCAGAAGAGGCCGAGGCAGCAGCAGAAGAGGTAGCAGGGGGAGCCTGAGTGACTTCCTTGTTTTTAAGGTGTTTACTCCACTGCAGTTCATGCTTTGCATGCAGGTGCCTGGTCATGCAGGTTGTGCTAAGGTTCAGAACGTTAATGCCTCGCTTCAGGCTCTGATGGCACAGCGTGCAAACCACTCGGGTCTTGTCATCAGCACATTGTTTGAAGAAGTGCCATGCCAGGGAACTCCTTGAAGCTGCCTTTGGGGTGCTCGGTCCCAGATGACGGCGGTCAGTAGCAGGCGGAGTCTCTTGGCGGCGGGTGTTCTGATTTTGCCCACTGCTCCCTCTTTGTCTTTTGCTACGCTGTTGGCTCGGTCTCACCACTGCCTCTTCCTCCGAACTGTGAAAGTCAGTGGCACGACCTTCATTCCATGTGGGGTCTAGGACCTCATCGTCCCCTGCATCGTCTTTCACCCAGTCTTGATCCCTGACCTCCTGTTCAGTCTGCACACTGCAGAAAGACGCAGCAGTTGGCACCTGTGTTTCGTCATCATCAGAGACGTGCTGAGGTGGTATTCCCATGTCCTTATCATCAGGAAACATAAGTGGTTGTGCGTTAGTGCATTCTATCTCTTCCACCCCTGGGGAAGGGCTAGGTGGATGAGCTTGGGAAACCCTGGCAGCAGAGTCTTCAAACAGCATAAGAGACTGCTGCATAACTTAAGGCTCAGACAGTTTCCCTGATATGCATGGGGGTGATGTGACAGACTGATGGGCTTGGTTTTCATGCGCCATCTGTGCGCTTTCTGCAGAAGACTGGGTGGGAGATAATGTGAACGTGCTGGATGCACTGCCACCCAATTGACTAATGCCTGTACCTGCTCAGGCCTTACCATCCTTAGAACGGCATTGGGCCCCACCAAATATCCCTGTAAATTCTGGCGGCTACTGGGACCTGAGATAGTTGGTACACTAGGACGTGTGGTTGTGGCAGAACGGCCACGTCCTCTCCCAGCACCAGAGGGTCCACTAACACCACCACGACCATGTCCACGTCCGCGTCCCTTACTAGATGTTTTCCTCATTGTTACCGTTCACCACAATAAGAAAAATATTATTCGGGCCAATGTATTGATTTAAAATTCAGGCCTTTTTTTACAGACACCTAACACTGTCTGGCTATCTATTTAGGTACCGTATTACACTAATACAGGCACACAAGTAATGACAGATTTAGCTGAATATAAATGTCAGGCCTATTTTTTAGGCGCTGTGTGACAGGTATACCTTTAATCACAGAATTAGACTTGTATCTGCACTGTAGCGTGTGTGTTAAGTTTTTTAGAATGACACTATCAGCACCTTGAATCTAATATACCCTTTTTGGGATAGATTTAAAGTAGGCCTGATATAGCAGAAACTACTAATTTTGAGAATGGCAAATTTGGGAATAGTTTTTCAACCCAGAACAAAAACTGTGCTTTTACGGTCACTACAAATAATTTGACCAGCTAAAACAGTACTGATTTGGAGGAATATAAATGTCAGGCCTATTTTTTAGGCGCTGTGTGACAGATATACATTTAATCACAGAATTAGACTTGTATCTGCACTGTAGCGTGTGTGTTAAGTTTTTCAGAATGACACTATCAGCACCTTGAATCTAATATACCCTTTTTGGGATAGATTTAAAGTAGGCCTGATATAGCAGAAACTACTAATTTTGAGAATGGCAAATTTGGGAATAGTTTTTCAACCCAGAACAAAAACTGTGTTTTTACGGTCACTACAAATAATTTGACCAGCTAAAACAGTACTGATTTGGAGGAATATAAATGTCAGGCCTACTTTTTAGGCGCTGTGTGACAGGTATACCTTTAATCACAGAATTAGACTTGCATCTGCACTGTAGCGTGTGTGTTACGTTTTTCAGAATGACACTATCAGCACCTTGAATCTAATATACCCTTTTTGGGATAGATTTAAAGTAGGCCTGATATAGCAGAAACTACTAATTTTGAGAATGGAAAATTTGGGAATTGTTTTTCAACCCAGAACAAAAACTGTGCTTTTACGGTCACTACAAATAATTTGACCAGCTAAAACAGTACTGATTTGGAGGAATATAAATGTCAGGCCTATTTTTTAGGCGCTGTGTGACAGATATACCTTTAATCACAGAATTAGACTTGTATCTGCACTGTAGCGTGTGTGTTAAATTTTTCAGAATGACACTATCACCACCTTGAATCTAATATACCCTTTTTGGGATAGATTTAAAGTAGGCCTGATATAGCAGAAACTACTAATTTTGAGAATGGCAAATTTGGGAATTGTTTTTTAACCCAGAACAAAAACTGTGCTTTTACGGTCACTAAAAATAACTTGACCAGCTAAAACAGTACTGATTTGGAGGAATAGAAAAAAAAATAACCACACTATTGATGGTTAAATGCACTTGGGTGACACAGGCTCAGCCTGCACCTGATTTAGGATATAGCAAAAAATAACCACACTATTGATGATTAAATGCACTTGGTGGTAGCTTGTGCTGGCGCACCACAAGCCACAAAATTGCCGCCGATCACCCCAGAAAAAAGTGATATAAAAACGCTCTGGGCAGCCTAAAAAAAGTGAGCAATTCAATATCAGCACTTCAATGATCCACAGCTGGAGATCGATCACTGAATTAAATCTTTTGGAGGAGTTAATCTGCCTAATCTCGCCCTAACGTCGCAGCAGCAACCTCTCCCTACGCTTGTATCAGCAGAGTGACGTGCAGCGCTACGTGACCCAAGCTTATATAGAGGCTGGGTCACATGCTGCACTGGCCAATCACAGCCATGCCAATAGTAGGCAAGGCTGTGATGGCCTCTTGGGGCAAGTAGTATGACGCTTGTTGATTGGCTGCTTTGCAGCCTTTCAAAAAGCGCCAAGAAAGCGCCGAACACCGAACCCGAACCCGGACTTTTACGAAAATGTCACGGACACCCCAAAATTCGGTACGAACCCGAACTATACAGTTCGGGCTCGCTCATCCCTATTAGGGACAGGTTAGGTTAGGCAGGGATATTCAGGGAAAGTTAGTGAAAAAAAATAAAAATAAACAGTTTTTGTTGCATCACCCTAAATCGTGTGTCTAAGGTCCACAGTGCAGCTGTGTGACCCTAGACCCCCCAGGGGTGCTGCAGCTTGCCCCCCTGCCCCCCCCACAACTTTTTTTGGGGCGCAGGAAGTTATTTATTTATTTTTCTGCGTACGCTGACTGTGGCCAGCACTCTTAGAGTCCGTCCACTGTTAGCGCATCGCACACCCCACCGCTGATCAACTTCGGATGGTTGATCATCGAGTTTGAATTATATATTTTTTTTTTCCATCTTTTGGCCTTTTTTTATTTATTATTTGTCTGTTAGGTTTAGGGTAAGTCCGCGAACACCCATGCCCCCACACACACGCACACCAAATAAAGTTTAACACGCACGCACACACGCACACACACACTCCCCTATGGCCCGCCGGATGTTCTCGGCCGAGGAGGCATACGGCCAGCTTGCCTCCAAGTCCGAGAGCCCCAGTGAGGAAGAGGATGACCCCACTTTCCTTTTGTCATCCGCGTCCTCCTCATCATCTAGCGATGATGATGAGCCCCCAAGGCGGCGGAGACGCCGCCAAGCGGAGCAAGGGGACCGCCATGCTAGGGACCCTGTGGCACACACTAGTTCGAGCAGCTCTGGGGCTCGTACTAGTTTTCCGGCCCACCAGTTAAGTCCACCGGAGCCCCCTGCCGGTGAACTTGCATGGTGTACCCCAGAGCATTTTGAGCCCGTGATTCCTGATTTTGTAGGCCAACCAGAAATCCAGATTTCCACAGCGGGCTTCACTGAATACGATTACTTTAGTCTTTTTTCAGTGACCACTTTGTAAATCTGATGGTGGAGCAAACAAACCTGTACGCCCAACAGTTTGTTGCTCAACACCCGGGCTACTTTTTGGCTAGGGCCGGTGGCTGGACTCCGGTCAGTGCAGCCGAGATGAAGACGTTTTGGGGCCTCGTGCTGCACATGGACCTAGTCAAAAAACCTAGTGTCAGGCATTACTGGAGTGGTGACGTCCTCTACCAGACCCCACTTTACAGTATGGCCATGACATGGTCCCGGTTTGAGGACATCCGGAAATGCCTGCATTATGCAGATAATGCAGCATATCCCCCCCAATGTGATCCTGCCTATGACCACCTGTACAAAATCAGGCCGGTCATCGATTACTTTGGGGCCAAATTTGTGCAGGCCTATGTACCTGGAAGGGAGGTCGCGGTTGATGAGTCTCTCATTGCTTTCAAGGGGAGACTCCTTTTCTGTCAGTATGTTCCCTCTAAGCGGGCGAGGTATGGCGTGAAGCTGTACAAACTTTGTGAGAGTACCTCAGGGTACACTTACAAGTTTCTTGTGTGCGAGGGGTGAGATTCCTGTATTCAACCCCCAGAATGTCCCCCCACTCTGGATGTTAGCGGGAAACTTGTGTGGGACCTTATGCACCCACTGCTAGATAAGGGTTACCACCTGTACGTGGATAACTTTTATAATAGTATCCCCTTGTTCCAGTCCCTCGGCGCCAGATCCACGTCCGCTTGTGGGACCGTGCGGAAAAATCAACACGGCCTCCCTACCTACTCCCTCCAAGTACCTATCCCCAGGGGTAAGACCCATGCCCTTACCAGTGGAAACCTGTTGCTGATCAGATATAAGGACAAGAGGGATGTCCTTGTACTGTCCACAATTCACGGTAACGGCATCACCCCTGTTCTTGTGCGAGGTACCGCGGCAACGGTCCTCAAGCCCGATTGTAGCATCGATTACAATGGATATATGGAAGAAGTTGATCTCTTTGATCAAGTCCTCAAGCCATCTTATGCCATGCGCATTTCCCGGGCATGGTACAAAAAGTTGCGGTCTACTTGGTGCAGGTTGCCTTGTACAACTCTTTTGTGCTGTCCTGGAGCACTGGCAACACAGGGAAATTCCTGCAGTTCTATGAGGCAACAAGTGGAAGCCCAAGGCGAAGGCAGAGGAGAAGCAAGAGGTCGCCAACACAGCTGTGTCACGGCCAGCTCCTCTGAGGGCAGGGTTAGCATGGCAGAGATGTGGAAAAGTTTTGTCACCACGCCACAGCTAACTGCACCACCACCTGATACGGAACGTGTTAGCAGGAGGCAACATTTCACTAACATGGTGGAACAGTACGTGTGCACACCCCTCCACGTACTGACTGATGGTTCGGCCCCATTCAACTTCTGGGTCTCCAAATTGTCCACGTGGCCAGAGCTAGCCTTTTATGCCTTGGAGGTGCTGGCCTGCCCGGCGGCCAGCGTTTTGTCTGAACGTGTATTTAGCACGGCAGGGGGCGTCATTACAGACAAACGCAGCCGCCTGTCTACAGCCAATATGGACAAGCTGACGTTCATAAAAATGATCCAGGCATGGATCCCACAGGACCTGTCCATCCCTTGTGCAGATTAGACATTAACTACCTCCCCTTAACCATATATTATTGTACTCCAGGGCACTTCCTCATTCAATCCTATTTTTATTTTCATTTTACCATTATATTGCGGGGCAACCCAAAGTTGATTGAACCTCTCCTCTGTCTGGGTGCCAGGGCCTAAAAATATCTGACAGTGGCCTGTTCCAGTGGTGGGTGACATGAAGCCTGATTCTCTGCTATGACATGAAGACTGATTCTCTGCTGAGTCGCTGACATGAAGCCTGAATCTCTGTTATGGGACCTCTCTCCTCTGTCTGGGTGCCGGGGCCTAAGTTATATGACAATGGACTGTTCCAATGTTGGGTGACGTGAAGCCTGATTCTCTGCTATGACATGAAGACTGATTCTCTGCTGACATGAAGCCTGAATCTCTGTTATGGGACCTCTCTCCTCTGCCTGGGTGCCGGGGCCTAAATATCTGACAATGGACTGTTCCAGTGGTGGGTGACGTGAAGCATGATTCTCTGCTATGACATGAAGACTGATTCTCTGCTGACATGAAGCCAGATTCTATGTTATGGGACCTCTCTCCTCTGTCTGGGTGCCGGGGCCTAAATATTTGACAATGGACTGTTCCAGTGGTGGGTGACGTGAAGCCTGATTCTCTGCTATGACATGAAGACTGATTCTCTGCTGAGTCGCTGACATGAAGCGTGAATCTCTGTTATGTGACCTCTCTCCTCTGCCTGGGTGCCTGGGCCTAAATATCTGACAATGGACTGTTCCAGTGGTGGGTGACGTGAAGCATGATTCTCTGCTATGACATGAAGACTGATTCTCTGCTGACATGAAGCCAGATTCTCTGCTATGGGACCTCTCTCCTCTGCCTGGGTGCCTGGGCCTAAATATCTGACAATGGACTGTTCCAGTGGTGGGTGACGTGAAGCATGATTCTCTGCTATGACATGAAGACTGATTCTCTGCTGACATGAAGCCAGATTATATGTTATGGGACCTCTCTCCTCTGCCTGGGTGCCGGGGCCTAAATATCTGACAATGGACTGTTCCAGTGGTGGGAGACGTGAAGCCCGATTCTCTGCTATGACATGAAGACTGATTCTCTGCTGACATGAAGCCAGATTCTCTGCTATGGGACCTCTCTCCTCTGCCTGGGTGCCTGGGCCTAAATATCTGATAATGGACTGTTCCAGTGGTGGGTGACGTGAAGCATGATTCTCTGCTATGACATGAAGACTGATTCTCTGCTGACATGAAGCCAGATTCTATGTTATGGGACCTCTCTCCTCTGCCTGGGTGCCGGGGCCTAAATATCTGACAATGGACTGTTTTAGTGTTGGGTGACGTGAAGCCTGATTCTCTGCTATGACATGAAGACTGATTCTCTGCTGACATGAAGCCGCCAGATTCTATGTTATGGGACCTCTCTCCTCTGCCTGGGTGCCGGGGCCTAAATATCTGACAATGGACTGTTACAGTGGTGGGTGACGTGAAGCATGATTCTCTGCTATGACATGAAGACTGATTCTCTGCTGACATGAAGCCAGATTCTCTGCTATGGGACCTCTCTCCTCTGCCTGGGTGCCTGGGCCTAAATATCTGACCATGGACTGTTACAGTGGTGGGTGACGTGAAGCCTGATTCTCTGCTATGAAATGAAGACTGATTCTCTGCTGACATGAAGCCAGATTCTCTGCTATGGGACCTCTCTCCAATTGATATTGGTTAATTTTTATTTATTTTATTTTTATTTTTATTCATTTCCCTATCCACATTTGTTTGCAGGGGATTTAACTACATTTTGCTGCCTTTTGCAGCCCTCTAGCCCTTTCCTGGGCTGTTTTACAGCCTTTTTAGTGCCGAAAAGTTCGGGTCCCCATTGACTTCAATGGGGTTCGGGTTCGGGACGAAGTTCGGGTCGGGTTCGGAACCCGAACATTTCCGGGAAGTTCGGCCGAACTTCTCGAACCCGAACATCCAGGTGTTCGCTCAACTCTAATCTTTACAAGAAACCCCAGACGGCAGGTTGAGGTTCAGAGAACAGCCCCAGCCAGAACCTGAAACATTCTATGTTTCTATGTTTCATCCCTGACCTGGCCGCACCACCAATGCTGCGGGTGGGCCAAATCAATAATTCTGTGCTGACATTTAATCCTAGAGTGCAGCCATATGTTCTTCCTTGGAAGCAGCCCCAGGCACCTGCAAGTTGCCTTCCAGAACCCCTTCAGCCGGAGGTTTTAACAGCCTCGGCACTGGCTAGGGATCCCGGCTTGCAGCAGTTTACAGCTGCATTCAACAGGCTGTCTGCACAGCTAACTCCAAAAGCCACCACCAGAGGTCAGTGGCGTACCACTACTGCTACAACCCTGAGCTACCAGAGGCAAGAGCGCCCCCTGATGCGTTTAGTAGCTCCAGCAGCAAGGAGGACATGGATGTCCTTCTCTAAGTTTCTTCCTCTTCAACAAATAAGGAACTATTTGGGAGCCACGTTGTGGACTATTTCTGACGGGTGAGGACCCCTTGGCATTGTGTTTTAACGTTTTTACTTTCAGGTTGCCCTAGTTTGTCCTCACCCTTTGCCCTAGTTTGTCCTCACCCTGATAGTCATGAGCTGTAAGGAGTCCCCCCATCAGCATTGAACCCCTCATGTCCAAGTTCATTGTTTTACCCCCTTACTCAGGTTAATTGATAACCTCGTGGAACTATGGTTCTTAAGCTGCTATTTTATACCACCCTTTGGATTACAATTAACTTTTATCCCTGTGGATTACAATTGACTTTTACTTGTTTCCAGAGGATTCAACGTCAAACACTTCAAGTCAAAGGACTCAAGTTGTTTGTTGGCCTACCCTTGCATTAATAAAATTGCAATACTTTCTAAAAAATGTTTACTGCAACGTTAAAAGCTTGCACCCAAAGAAAAGACTCAAACGTATACCTAAACTCAGTGTGATTTCCTATTTAATATTTTTGCACTAATTACCAGTTTACATTTTATGTAACGTTTAAGTAACATGCCCACTGTGTGTATTCTCTTTTAGGTGCCGCAATGTGACCTTCCTGCACTATTTGTGACAATTGCACTTGACATTGCACTTAACCAAAAATGTAGCAACTTACTCAGTATGCCTTATTTTACAGCTCATGTTCTCTCCTCTCTTTATACAGACTGCCTTTGTACGGACGCTTAATACTAATGGCCTACTCATAGTGCACAGGTAGGACCAAGTGGTAAGTCCTGGCAGGTCCAGTAACTGCACGGGTGACCCTGCCGCTTCTGCAATGGTTAGAATTCATAGACCCCTCCTTCCCGCTTGTTATATGTTCAGGATTGCTCCTATCCTGAGGTGTTTTACTTCCAGGAGTTCCATGGGATTTTACTACCCTCCTCCTGTGACATTGCCAGAAGTGCATGGAGACGCTAAATACCTCACCTTCTAAACCTTTGCCGAAGGTATGGTACCTCAAGCCTTAGAGCCACAATTTAGCTACCCCTTACTCACCATAGTGATCGTGCTATAAGCCATATTTTTCAGACTTTGGCGCAGGAAAGGGAATACAGGATAAATCCACCCTTTCATTTCGGGCATTCCATTACATAATGGTGGGACTACAGAGTAAAGACACCCCCATGCTTTCTTTGGTGTTTTAGGGCCAGAACAATACAAAGTCAGTCAGTAATGTTTGCTTAGTGCAGTATTTGGTTTACTGGTTATACTGAGAGGGAAACTGTGAATTGGACACCCTACTCATGCGGGTAGGAACCTTGGGATAGCCATTATATGTTTGTCTTTGTATATCTTTATATGTAATTCATGCATCACTTTGTACTTATTGGGTACCCCAGAGCTGGTTCCTCTCCCCCCTAAGCATATGCCGAGGGCGGCTTAACTCGAAGTAAGGGGAAATGTAACATCCCAGAGTTATGTTACTAAACTCTTTTACCCCGCTACAACCTGTTCAGTGTATTTGTACTGTCATCTAATGTGATTTTATCTAATATTCTCACAAATGTGCATAGAAAGCCTTGTAAATGTAAATTGCTGTAATTTCCATGTACACCAGCAGGTGGCAGCAATGTGTTTACCAGGGACTTAGTGTCAGTTTAGTGTTTCTAGACTGGAATAGTTTATTCCAGTTTAGCTCCCCCTCTATGAGCAGAAGCGGGCTGGCCCATGTCCAGCCTCATGGGGAGAGAAGGAAGTTCAGTTAGTGTGCCAGCTACCCCTGCGTGAGGAAGGTTGTGCTGGTAGGAGCTCCCAGTTCTAGGGATCCAAGCCAGTCTCTTCTCTCGGCTGAGACAAAAAAATCATCATTCCCAGTCTGCACCCTTCACCCTCAGCTGGTGAGAAACAAGCAGCCACCTCCAGTATTCCAGGAAGAACCATACCCTGTGAGCACAACTGTGAGTACCGTTCAGGGACCAGGAGAAGCCAAATTCCTCCTCAGCTAGTCAGTCCCCAATACAGCAGAAGATAGCGCAGAAGATATAAATTCACATGATAGAAGCAGAAGATAGATTCCTGCCATACATTGCCAATACCTGCTGGGACCAAAGACTATTGCTGTATCTCATGTGGATTAATGCTGCATCAAGTAAAGACCAGTTTGAATTATATTCCAAGTCTAGATCTCCTTTACTGCTACTAAATCCCTCAATTACTCCTACTAGCAACACACTCATTTTATTGCAAGTGAGCCAGGATCCAGGAGTTCAGCCGTACCAAGGTAGGAGACACCGGTGAAACTATACACACTACTATACAGAGAAATTACACCACTCTGGCATTCCTAACCTGGTACGTGAGTTGCAACACCTTAAAGGGCCCTGAAACAGTACCCTGCAATTGGCGTCACGAACAAAAACTATTAACTATCATTTACACCTGACCCAGTCATTGCATATTATAGCGTCAGAGTGCATTATTCCAATCCGGCTTACTGCATATTCTTCTATTAATAAACCACCCTTTTTTTGGGCAAAATACACAATTTTACAGCCCTTGTTGCATCCGAGTGTGTAAAATGCAAGGTTTATATACTTCTGTCATATTCTGTTATTAAACAAACATCTATTTTGGGCCAAAAACTTTGGGCCTTTGCTGCATATGTCATTGTGAGATACACCTTTTAGATATTGTGGTTCTATTCAGATATTTGCAAAACAGCCATTTTGTTCAAACATTTTTTATTCCAGCCTAGTCTGGATCAGGACGTGTGAGATACACCCTTTAGATACTGTGGTTATATTCTTCTATTAATAAAACACACTTTTTGGGCAAAAAACACAATTTTACAGCCCTTGCAGCATGAGCACGTGTGAAATGTAAGGGTTATATACTGCTGTTATATTCAGTTATTAAACAAACACCCGTTTTGGGCAAAAAAGTTAATTTTGCAGCCTTTGCTGCATATGTCATTGTGAGATACACACTTTAGATACTGTGGTTCTAGTCAGATATTTGCAAAACAGCCATTTTGTGCACTAAACTTAAATTCCGGCCTAGTCTCGATCAGGACGTGTGAGATACACTCTTTAGATACAGTGATTATATTCAGCTATTTGAAAAAACAGCCATTTTGGGCAAAAAACTTAAATTTTGGCCTAGTCTGGATCAGTACGTGTGAGATACACCCTTTAGATACTGTGGTTCTATTCAGTTATTTGAAAAACAGCCATTTTGGGCAAAAAACTTTAATTGCGGCCTAGTCTGGATCAGGACGTGTGAGATAAACCCTTTACAGACTGTGGTTCTTTTCAGTTATTTGAAAAACAGCCATTTTGGTCAAAAATAAATAAATTCTGGCCTAGTCTGGATCAGGACGTGTCAGATACACCCTTTAGATACTGTGGTTATATTCTTCTATTAATAAAGCACCCTTTTTGGGCAAAAAACTGTAATTGCGGCCTAGTCTGCATTTGTATGTGTGAGATACAACCTTTACATACTGTCGTTCTATTCTGCTTTTAATTAAACACCCATTTAGGGCAAATTCCTGAATTTGAGAAATATGAGGAGAGCGTCAAATAAGGGACGTGGCCCAGGTCGTGATGCTGCTGGTGGAGCTCCTGTTGCAGGTAGAGGACGTGGTCGATCTATGCCAGCTACACGCACAAGTGAAACCCCTTCCTCAGGTGCGAGTAGGCGACAGAACCTGCAGCGGTATTTAGGAGGGCCTAATGCGGCTCTACGAATGGTGAGGCCAGAACAAGTACAGGCGATAGTACAGTCGTGGCCAAAAGTTTTGAGAATGACACAAATATTAGTTTTCACAAAGTTTGCTGCTAAACTGCTTTTAGATCTTTGTTTCAGTTGTTTCTGTGATGTAGTGAAATATAATTACACGCACTTCATACGTTTCAAAGGCTTTTATCGACAATTACATGACATTTATGCAAAGAGTCAGTATTTGCAGTGTTGGCCCTTCTTTTTCAGGACCTCTGCAATTCGACTGGGCATGCTCTCAATCAACTTCTGGGCCAATTCCTGACTGATAGCAACCCATTCTTTCATAATCACTTCTTGGAGTTTGTCAGAATTAGTGGGTTTTTGTTTGTCCACCCGCCTCTTGAGGATTGACCACAAGTTCTCAATGGGATTAAGATCTGGGGAGTTTTCAGGCCATGGACCCAAAATGTCAACGTTTTGGTCCCCGAGCCACTTAGTTATCACTTTTGCCTTATGGCATCGTGCTGGAAAATGCATTGTTCTTCACCAAACTGTTGTTGGATTGTTGGAAGAAGTTGCTGTTGGAGGGTGTTTTGGTACCATTCTTTATTCATGGCTGTGTTTTTGGCCAAAATTGTGAGTGAGCCCACTCCCTTGGATGACAAGCAACCCCACACACGAATGGTCTCAGGATGCTTTACTGTTGGCATGACACAGGACTGATGGTAGCGCTCACCTTTTCTTCTCCGGACAAGCCTTTTTCCAGATGCCCCAAACAATCGGAAAGAGGCTTCATCAGAGAATATGACTTTGCCCCAGTTCTCAGCAGTCCATTCACCATACACTGCGTGCAGAATTATTAGGCAAATGAGTATTTTGACCACATCATCCTCTTTATGCATGTTGTCTTACTCCAAGCTGTATAGGCTCGAAAGCCTACTACCAATTAAGCATATTAGGTGATGTGCATCTCTGTAATGAGAAGGGGTGTGGTCTAATGACATCAACACCCTATATCAGGTGTGCATAATTATTAGGCAACTTCCTTTCCTTTGGCAAAATGGGTCAAAAGAAGGACTTGACAGGCTCAGAAAAGTCAAAAATAGTGAGATATCTTGCAGAGGGATGCAGCACTCTTAAAATTGCAAAGCTTCTGAAGCATGATCATCGAACAATCAAGCGTTTCATTCAAAATAGTTAACAGGGTCGCAAGAAGCGTGTGGAAAAAGCAAGGCGCAAAATAACTGCCCATGAACTGAGAAAAGTCAAGCGTGCAGCTGCCAAGATGCCACTTGCCACAAGTTTGGCCATATTTCAGAGCTGTAACATCACTGGAGTGCCCAAAAGCACAAGGTGTGCAATACTCAGAGACATGGCCAAAGTAAGAAAGGCTGAAAGACGACCACCACTGAACAAGACACACAAGCTGAAACGTCAAGACTGGGCCAAGAAATATCTCAAGACTGATTTTTCTAAGGTTTTATGGACTGATGAAATGAGAGTGAGTCTTGATGGGCCAGATGGATGGATTGATGGCTGGATTGGTAAAGGGCAGAGAGCTCCAGTCCGACTCAGACGCCAGCAAGGTGGAGGTGGAGTACTGGTTTGGGCTGGTATCATCAAAGATGAGCTTGTGGGGCCTTTTCGGGTTGAGGATGGAGTCAAGCTCAACTCCCAGTCCTACTGCCAGTTTCTGGAAGACACCTTCATCAAGCAGTGGTACAGGAAGAAGTCTGCATCCTTCAAGAAAAACATGATTTTCATGCAGGACAATGCTCCATCACATGCGTCCAAGTACTCCACAGCGTGGCTGGCAAGAAAGGGTATAAAAGAAGAAAATCTAATGACATGGCCTCCTTGTTCACCTGATCTGAACCCCATTGAGAACCTGTGGTCCATCATCAAATGTGAGATTTACAAGGAGGGAAAACAGTACACCTCTCTGAACAGTGTCTGGGAGGCTGTGGTTGCTGCTGCACGCAATGTTGATGGTGAACAGATCAAAACACTGACAGAATCCATGGATGGCAGGCTTTTGAGTGTCCTTGCAAAGAAAGGTGGCTATATTGGTCACTGATTTGTTTTTGTTTTTGAATGTCAGAAATGTATATTTGTGAATGTTGAGATGTTATATTGATTTCACTGGTAAAAATAAATAAATTGAAATGGGTATATATTTGTTTTTTGTTAAGTTGCCTAATAATTATGCACAGTAATAGTCACCTGCACACACAGATATCCCCCTAAAATAGCTAAAACTAAAAACAAACTAAAAACTACTTCCAAAAATATTCAGCTTTGATATTAATGAGTTTTTTGGGTTCATTGAGAACATGGTTGTTGTTCAATAATAAAATAAATCCTCAAAAATACAACTTGCCTAATAATTCTGCACTCCCTGTACTTTCTGCAGAAGATCAATCTGTCCCTGATGTTTTTTTTGGAGCGAAGTGGCTTCGTTGCTGCCCTTCTTGAAATCAGGCCATCTTCCAAAAGTTTTCGTCTCACTGTGCGTGCAGATGCGCTCACACCTGTCTGCTGCCATTCCTGAGCAAGCTCTGCATTGCTGGCACTCCGATCCCGCAGCTGAATCCTCTTTAGGAAACGATCCTGGCGCTTGCTGGACTTTCTTGGACGCCCTGAAGCCTTCTTAACAAGAATTGAACCTCTTTCCTTGAGGTTCTTGATGATTCTATAAATTGTTGATTGAGGTGCAATCTTAGTAGCCACAATATCCTTGCCTGTGAAGCCATTTTTATACAACGCAATGATGGCTGCACGCGTTTCTTTGCAGATCACCATGGTTAACAATGGAAAAACAATGATTTCAAGCATCACCCTCCTTTTAACATGTCAAGTCTGCCATTTTAACCCAATCAGCCTGACATAATGATCTCCAGCCTTGTGCTTGTCAACATTCTCACCTGAGTTAACAAGACGATTACTGAAATAATCTCAGCAGGTCCTTTAATAATAGCAATGAAATACAGTGGAAAGGTTTTTTGGGGATTAAGTTAATTTTCATGGCAAAGAAGGACTATGCAATTCATCTGATCACTCTTCATAACATTCTGGAGTATATGCAAATTTCTATTATAAAAACTTAAGCAGCAACTTTTCCAATTTCCAATATTTTTGTCATTCTCAAAACTTTTGGCCACGACTGTAGATTGGGTTGCTGACAGTGCCTCCAGTTCCTTCACATTGTCTCTCACCCAGTCTCCTATTGGATCGTGATCATCACAGAGACGTGCGACATGGTGGAGCAGTATGTATGCACACGCCTACATGTACTGATGATGGGTCTGCCCCCTTCAACTTCTGGGTCTCCAAATTTGGCACATGGCCTGAGCTTGCCCTTTACATCTTAGAGGTGCTGGCCTGCCCTGCAGCCAGTGTATTGTCTGAACGTGTGTTTAGCACGACTGGAGGGGGTTATCACAGGTTATATTTCCCAATGTTTTGGGGTGTACCCTAATTTAAAAAAATAAAAATTAATTTAAAACCAAAAAACTGTGTAGGCTACCTCCTCCTCCGCCGCTTCCACCTACACCGCCACATCCACTGCCTCCTCAATCTCCTACTCCATATGGACCTCATCCGCCTATATCACGATTATTATATTTTATTTTTACATATTTTATGTTATTTAAAATCATTTCCCTATCCTCTTTTGTTTGCAGAGCACCTGCCATGCTCTTAACCACATTTTGCTGGCATTTGCAGCCCTCTAGCACTTTCCATGACATTTTTACAGCAATTTTAGCACTCAAAAGTTTGAGTCCCCATTGACTT
Source organism: Bufo bufo (assembly GCF_905171765.1). NCBI lineage: Eukaryota > Metazoa > Chordata > Amphibia > Anura > Bufonidae > Bufo > Bufo bufo. Next base: position 298,776,472 of record NC_053390.1, read on the forward strand.
CAATGGTGTTCGGGGTCAAGTTCGGGTCCCGAACTCAAACTTTGTTGTGAAGTTTGGCTAAACCCGTCGAACCTGAACATCCAGGTGTCCGTTCAACTCTAGAGATGAGAAGATCTCTTTGTCGTGGGGGTTAAGAAGGGTGAACACTTAGTAATCCGTGTTGTCCAAAATGCATATAACGCGTGGGTCACGGGGAAGGCAGCCTAACATGAAGTCAGCCATGTGTGCCAGATTACCAACAGGCAAGACTTCACTGTCGTCATCAGGAGGATGACTGTCCATCTCCTCATCCTCTTACTCCTCTTCTGCCCACCCACGCTGAACAGATGGAAATAAACTTGCATGTGTACTACCCTCTGTAGCAGAGGCAACCGTCTCCTGCTCCTCCTCCTCTTCATCGTCCAATTCGCGCTGAGAAGACGGACGGAGGGTGGTCTGGCTATCACCCTATGTAATGTCTTCTTCCCCCATTTCCACCTCTTCCACATGCAAATAAAATGTTAAAGATATTAGTGTTGAGCGCGAATATTCGAATTGCGAATTTTTTTCTCGAATATCGCAATTTCGAGATTTCGCGAATATTTAGAATATCGTTCTATATATTCGCGAAATCGAATATTCTTTTTTTTTTCTTTTTTTTTTTATTATTATATTTTTTTCTTTCCCACTTCCCTAAAGTTGTTCTTACCTGTCCTTTGGATTCCTGGCTTCCTGGCTGCTCCAGTCAGTGGCGTTTTCAACTTACTGCTATATTCCATATTAGCTAAATTACAATCTAATCTATATGTGTATTTTACGAAATTTCGCAATAGTCGGAATTGCGATGCGAGTAATATAACACGAAATAGTCGCATGAAGATTTCAACTTAGCACTGCTATATTCCATATTCTAGCCTAATATGGAATATAGCTGTGCTAAGTTAGCACTGCTATATTCCATATAAGGCTAGAATATGGAGTATAGCAGTGCTAAGTTGAAATCTTCATGCGAATATTTCGTGTTATATTACTCGCATCGCAATTTCGACTTTTTCAAATGTTCTTAATATTGCTCTAACTTCGTCTTTTAGAAATTTCGTAATATTGCTCTAACTTCGTCTCTTAGAATATTACGAATATTCTAAAAGACGAAGTTAGAGCAATATTACAAAATTTCGTAAAATACACATATAGATTGTAATTTAGCTAATATAGTGCTATAATCCCTTTTTTTTTCCTGTAATTTTTTTTTGCCTCTTCTGAACTTAAGTTTTGTAAAATATGTACACTATTAAAAAATATTACTATAGCAGTATATTAGCTTAAATACAATCTATGTGTATTTTACGAAATTTCGTAATATTGCTCTAACTTCGTCTTTTAGAATATTACGAATATTCTAAAAGACGAAGTTAGAGCAATATTAAGAACATTTGCAAAAGTCGAAATTGCGATGCGAGTAATATAACACGAAATAGTCGCATGAAGATTTCAACTTAGCACTGCTATATTCCATATTCTAGCCTAATATGGAATATAGCAGTGCTAACTTAGCACAGCTATATTCCATATTAGGCTAGATTATGGAATATAGCAGTGCTAAGTTTAAATCTTCATGCGACTATTTCGTGTTATATTACTCGCATCGCAATTTCGACTTTTGCAAATGTTCTTAATATTGCTCTAACTTCGTCTTTTAGAATATTCGTAATATTCTAAGAGACGAAGTTAGAGCAATATTACGAAATTTCGTAAAATACACATATTAGCCTAGCCATAGTCATTAGCATAGGAACGTTGCCTTATACTATCAAGATAAATATTCGCAATATGCGAAAAAATAATTTCGCGATAATTGGAATAATTGCGAATATTCGATTTCGACGAATATAACACGAATATTCATGCGAATATTCGCGAAATATGGCAAAATCGAATATGGCACCTCCCGCTCATCACTAAAAGATATATGGCGGCACTCTCTTTTCTTCAGTAATTCAGTGTTAATTCACCAATTCTTAGCGACGTTTCGAACAATGTGGTCTTTCTCCAACGCTTGAGTAAAACCACATTGTTCGAAACGTCACTAAGAATTGGTGAATAAACACTGAATTGCTGAAGAAAAGAGAGTGCTGCGGTATATCTTTAACATTTTATTTGCTGTGACGGGGTACTTACAGACTGTTACCTGACACTGCGGGCACCACCACTACATAATCCCACTGTTGCACTTTTCTTTTTTCTTCCACATGCAAAGCGTCGTCCTTAATTGTGAGCAGCGAGCATTTGAGTAGACACAGAAGTGGGATGGTTACGCTGATAATAGCGTTATCGCCACTCACCATCTTTGTTGATTTCTCAAAGTTTCTTAAAACCTCACAGAGGTTGTTAATGACTTGCGGAAATGTGCACACATGCGACACACCTTCACCAGTAGCTCAGGCTTATTGGTGTAGGTTTTGAGAAACCACTGAACCACTAAGTTTAAGACGTGGGCTAGGCGTAGGATGTGTGTGAGCTTGCCAAGCTCCAAAGCCGCCACCAAGTTACGGCCATTATCACACACAACCATGCCTGGATGTAGGTTGAGTGGCGAAAGACCACAACTCAGTCTGGTCTCTTATCCCATGCAACAGCTCTGCAGCGGTGTGCTGTTTGACCCCTAAGCATATCAGCTTCAGCATGGCCTGTGTTGACGCTTCCCCACTTCAGTGCTACACAGCTTCCAGCTACCGGCTGATGGCTGACTGGTGCTGCACGCGGATAATTCGGAGGTGGAAGTGGAGGGGGAGGCGGAGGAGGAGAAGTGGGGGTTGGAGCCACTAGTGTAGGCGCTGGCGGAAACCCTGATCGACGTAGGGCCCGCAATCCTCAGCGTCGGTAGCACCTGTGCCATCTCCCGGCCTCCACAATGTTCACACAGTGTGCCATCAGGGAAATGTAGCATCCCTGGCCAAACGCACTTGTCCATGTGTCCGTGGTTAAGTGGACCTTCCCAGTAACTGCATTAGTCAGGGCACGTGTGACGTTTCGGGACACATGTTGGTGTAAGGCGGGCACGGCACACCTTGAAAAATAATGGCGGCTGGGGACAGAGTACCGCAGGACATCAGGCTGCGGAAGGCCTCAGTGTCCACAAGCCTAAATGGCAACATTTCTAGAGCCAGTAATTTTTAAAAGTGCGCTTTTACTGCTATGACCTGTGGGTGGGTGGCTGGGATATTTGCGCTTGTATTCAAATGCCTGGGGTAACGACAATTGGATGCTGCACTGAGACAGGAAAGTGGATGTGGTCGCTCATGGTGCTTGCGATGTTCCAGGTGCAGGGCGGGAGGCATCCTCGATTGCGCCTTCGACAGGCGAGTGGCCATCACGTACCATAGGGGAAGAGGAGGCAGTGGTGTGACCCGCAGACACAGATTGTGGACCCAGGCGTTCGTCCCATTTATTACGGTGCTTGGATGTCATGTGGCGGATCATGCTGGTGGTGGTGAGGTTGCTACTGTTCGTTCCCCGGCTCATTTTGGTGTGGCACAGGCTGCAAACTACTATTATTTTGTCGTCCACGCTTTCATAAAAAAAGCTCCATACTGCGGAACATCTACCCCTTGGCAAGGGAGATTTCCGCAAGGGGGTGCTCTGTGGAACAGTTGCGGGCCTGTGTGGTGTCGCCTGCCTTCTTCCTTTTGCCACCCAACTGCCTCTTCAAGCCTGTTGTGGTGCTACAGATCCCTCCCTCTCTGTACTACTGTCCTCGCTCAGCTTTCCACCTTCCCAGGTTGGGTCAGTGACTTCATCGTCCACCACCTCCTCTTCCACTTCCTCACTCTGATCATCCACTTGATTTGTTGACCTAACCACAACCTCAGTGATTGACAACTGTGTCTCATCCTCTTCATCAACCTCTTGAGACAGTAATTGCGGTTGACTCATTGGCAACTGTGTCTCATCATCATCCACCTCATTAAACACTAATTTCTGTTCCTCACCGTCATGTTCTTGTTACTGTGGATGCTCAAGAGGTTGGGAATCAGGGCACAAGATCTCATGTCCTATTTAAGCGTGCTTGGCGAGAGGGCCAAATCAAGTAATGGCGATGAAAAGAGCTCCTCGGAATATCCGAGTGTGGGATCACTTGTTCGGCCAGACTCTCCATGGTGGGAGGAAGGAGTATCAGGGTGAGGATTCTGTTGACCAGACTCTTGGCTACTGAGACTGGACTTGGTATAAGACAGGGTGGTGCTTAACCAACTGGAAGCATTATCTGCTGCAATCCAACCGACCACCTGGTCGCACTGGTCTGGCTTCAAGAGTTTTGTCCTGCGACGCCCTGCGACGCCCTGCAAACTGGGACATGAAGCTAGGTATCGTGGATGATTGTTTTTCTTGTGCTCTGGAAGCAGGCACAGTTTCAACGCGCCCAGGGCCACGGCCTTTGTGTGAACAATCAGCATCACGGCCACTTCCCCATCTCTTAATGCTCGCCTTCTTCATATTAAATGTTATGTGCACGCTTGACACACAAGATGTTTAATATTTTTTCTATCTCTTGTCCTGACACACAGAAGGTATTGCACAGATGTCACAAGTCACTGCAGACGCCCTCTATAGAAAAAGTATGGAAAAAATATACTAGTTTTCACTTATATTTTTCCTATCTCTGGCCCTGACACACAGAAGGTATTGCACAGATGTCACAAGTCACTGCAGACACCCTCTATAGAAAACGTATGGAAAAATATGGAAAAAATATACTAGTTTTCACTTATACTTTTCCTATATCTGGCCCTGACACACAGAAGGTGTGTCAGGTATTGCACAGATGTCACAAGTCACTGCAGACGCCCTCTATAGAAAAAATATACTACAGTAGTTTTCACTTATACTTTTCCTATATCTGGCCCTGACACACAGAAGGTGTGTCAGGTATTGCACAGATGTCACAAGTCACTGCAGACGCCCTCTATAGAAAAAATATACTAGTTTTCACTTATATTTTTCCTATATCTGGCCCTGACACACAGAAGGTGTGTCAGGTATTGCACAGATATCACAAGTCACTGCAGACACCCTCTATAGAAAACGTATGGAAAAGTATGGAAAAAAATATACTAGTTTTCACTTATATTATTTCTATCTCTTGTCCTGACACACAGAAGGTATTGCACAGATGTCACAAGTCACTGCAGACACCCTCTATAGAAAAGTATGGAAAAGTATGGAAAAAATATACTAGTTTTCACTTATATTTTTCCTATCTCTTGTCCTGACACACAGAAAGTATTGCACAGATGTCACAAGTCACTGCAGACACCCTCTATAGAAAAAGTATGAAAAAGTATGGAAAAGATATACTAGTTTTTACTTATATTTTTCCTATCTCTTGTCCTGACACACAGAAGGTATTGCATAGAGGTCACAAGTTACTGCAGACACCCTCTATAGAAAAAGTATAGAAAAGTATGGAAAAATAATTGATGGCTATATTATATTGCTGCCACCACACACAAAGGACTTTTGGGTCTTTGAAAAAAATTTCAACAAAATAGATTGCGATCACACTCCCTACACTATCTGTCCCTTCCTAAGCGCAGCTCTCCCTGTCTAATAATAAGCCGAACACACGCCATCGGGTGCCATATAGCACCCGATCACGTGTTCCGGCCAGCCAATCACTGTAATGCGAGTAACCAACAAGGCTATGGCATTACAGTGATGGCAGTACTTACCTGCAAGAAATGTGCGGGGAGGAGACTCGAGCTTGGCACTCGAGCACATGCGGTACTCAGCTGAGTACCGCCTTGTGCCAAGCATAGCGATGCTCTAGCCGACCAGCAGTTCGGCCGGGCATGCTCACTCAACACTAATACAAAGGCCAAAAAGCAGAACCTCCCAGCAAGCTTTCTATAGAGAAAAACATATCTCCCCTTTTTATCAATATAGGAAGCCAAACATACAAAATCAATATTGTCACTTCTCTAGAGTAGTTAGTATAAGTAAAGTGGTAAGTATGTATGACCCATCTCACACCAAGGGGAGGGATCATGCCCTGGGTAAAGTGTATCTCCACCAAACTAACAATCACAGGTAGGTGTCTCCGAACCAAGTCAGTAACCGCCTGTCTTTTTAACCTGTCACCCAATCCCCGGACATTCCAATTAGCATTCTAACTGACATCATTCAAGCCGTAAATTCCCCCATTATAAGATTAACCATATTTCCTACCACCTTAGCCACAACAGGAGATGCATCGCAACCGGCCCCAAAAAGCCCCAACCCCCCGAAACCTCTTGATCCACCACATTCCTGAAGCAGATCTCTAAACTAAGGCCTCCCCCACTCCCACCAGTCCTCCCTGTAATAACTACTCATATATTATTCTGGTCAAGCCAGTCTACCACAAGGTCCGATGTATAATAAAAAATTATATAATTATTAAAAATTATTTGCAATTTTGCAGGGTAAACAAATGAGTACTTTATGTCCTTTTTCTGGAGAAGTTTTTTAACTTCCATATAACTCCATCTTTTATCTTGGATATCCTTAGAAAAGTCAGGGAAAAGGACAATCTGTTCCCGTTATATAACACAGGGGGGCACTCCCTAGCCCTCCTCAGAATCATATCTTGATCTCTTGAGAGTAGTATCTTGGCCAGGAGTATCCGTGGTTGCCTTCCAGGAATTGGTTTACTCCTGGGACTCGATGCGCTCTTTCCAAAATAATGTCGAGAAGTGCTCCCTTCCCAACCTCTCCAGTATTAAGTCCTTTATCATCTCACCAGGATTATCCCCTTCCATGCCCTCTTGTAGATCCATAATTCTCACATTGGATTGTCTCGATCTGTCTTCCAATTCCACAACCTTTTTTTTAAGTTATTAGCCTCTAGTGATGAGCGGCATAGGCAATATTCGAATTTGCAATATTTCGCGAATTTGTGGCCGAATATTCACCATAAATTCGCTAATTCGAGAATTCCTGATCTCCAGTCATTGGTTACTTGATTGCAAAAATCAGCAATGTAATATATTTGCGATAAATTCACGATTAGATTATTCAACACTATTCGCGAATACGAATATACAGCACTATATTCTAAATATTCGCAAATTCTCGAAGTGGCGATATTCACGATTCGAATATCCAAGCTCAACATTATTAGCCTCCATTCTCATCGTGGGGATTTTGGTTTTAAACATTTTAACTTCCCACTCCAGTACAGTATTTTCTATAGTTGTCATTCTGTCTCTTATCTTTGTAACTTCATCTCTTATCAGGAACCACATCAGACTGAATTAGTCCAAGCTTGATTGAATTATCTTAAATCAATTCCCCATTTTTTTTTAATCTCCGTCAATATTTCCCTTAATAAAGACGTTTCTTCCTTTATCAATTCACTTACTTCCTCTCTCTCCTCTCCCTCCTCTCTGGTGCAGGCATTTATTATTCCTTCATCGTCTAATCCACCAGTTTTTTTATGCTGGATTCATCCATTTTTTTTATTTATTTTTTACTGCGATGGAAATTACATTTGGGGACTTCTGGAACTGTGATGAAAACAAACCCTGTCTTACTGGGTCAAAAGTAATAAATGTTGGGCAACCCTCTTAACAGAATATATAACAACAAAAATGGGTGACCTTGTTAAAGCTTAACTTTTAATCAACACTAGATATAAAATAATAGCCCATAAGTACAATAATAGGCAAGAATATCTGCTGCACGAATGTGCCTAAATTACCAGTGCTCAGTAAAAGAGGAACAGTTTTACCACAGTCTTTCAAAGTGGTGCCACCACTGGGGTCTCCATGATTCCAGTGCTGGGTCTCTGACCCTTATCTTACCCTACTTGACCTGGGCTTATACCTGTCAGAGTAGCACGACGATCACCCTATTGAGGTTGACCCCAGTGGATAAATAAAACTCACCTATCTGGGTATCCTTACCAATTTCCCTATGCAGGATAGTGACTGCCCAGCTTCGTCAATAGAGGTGTCCCAACGCGTTTCAATGGCCATCGCCAGATCATTAGGGGACCATCAATCCAGGCTGAGTCTAAGTAGTAAGAGCATCAGATGAATAGTGCAGGATTTTGAAGCCGGCACCTGACATAGGTTCGCCTGGTGTCACTAGCAGAAGTTAGAGGTGCGTATGCGTATTTCCTCCCCCTTTGTTTCTCTTCCCCTTTCTTCTTCTTTGGGTTTTCTTCTTAGTTAAAGTTACTTCTCTCTTGGCGTCACCCCTTGTATTAAGTCCCAGATACCAGCCAAGTCCTAGCCATCTTATTATGTTGGGGGGAAACAAACAGAAAACAAAGCAACCAGCAGAGTCCAGGTGTTATATTCAAATTGGCCATATTATTGAAACACGGATGTTAGTCACAGAGAGGTAGGGGGAACAAATACACCGCAGGAAGGACGAGTAAATAATTGCACAAAAGAAGGAGGGAAATAGATTAAACTTGGGGAGAGCAAGAGAGTGAGCAAAACCAAGCAACATTTACTCGATGCTTCAAACCTGTGACCCAGTCCTGTCAGGCACTGAAGATCGAGGTGAGTAGTCGGGAGAGCGTGGCAGATTCAGGCAGCAGGCGAGGGTAGTGAGTTTGTCTACCAAAGGCAGTGATGAAACAGCGGTCAGTCGGGGCGAGAAGAGTCAGGGGTCAGAGGAGCGGAGCGGGTCTGGGAGTGCGCACATACCCCAGTTTAGGTATAGAAGCTCGTAGGCGGCATGGTGCCAAGGAGTATAGCAGGGTAGAATGCTAGGAGAGAGGAGCGACGTCTGCAGCCTACGTTATCGTGCCTTTCACAAATTCTTCAAGGACATCTTCACGGATGAAACACGTATTTTTTTTCACGGATGTGTCACTGACACAGAAATGTGAACGAGGCCTTAGTGTGCTGTGAGAAGGGAGGTGAAGGAGGTGGATCATTCAGTGTTTGATTAGGATATTTATTTTTCTATGGATTTTGTGCCAAAATCATCATTAAATCAGGTAGCATACCGGGGGCTCATTGACAAAGACCCGTGTTTTATGCCTCATCGTAAATTACTTACTGTACCTTTGACAGTCTGTGCACATGGTGTAAAAATGAAATTAGATGTACAGCACACCTACATTTATGCTTATGAATTTATTGGGGCCGATATCGCGGCCCAGCCTCCCAAGTGGTGAGGATGGTGTAAAAACAAGCATATAAAAAAATTGCAAAATGGGGTCTTGTAACTTTTTTTTTTACTTCCGAAACTTGGTGTAAAAATGTTAGTAAATTACCCCTACTGTTTATTTGTAACCCCTTTCACCTGCTAGCTAAAAAATCCAGGTGGAAATGTATTTTTGCTATGGAAAAAGAATTGTCCATGTGGAGAAAGAAAATGGGTTTGTCCTCACTGAATGCTGCCATCCTCATGCAGATACACTGATGCCTCCAGTGCACAGCTACAGCAGAAATCTGAGTGTGCATTTGGATTTTTGCAGTAGATTCTATTGAAAATACAAAACGAATTTCTACCTCTCTACAGTTACATAACTGCAAATAATAGTTTTGCAAAAAATAGTACCAAGTACATCTGGTGGACGTCCCAGGGCAGCATTATCAGTGGTAAAACGTTTACACAGTCAGGTTTCTGCGCACAGTCTTGGAACCCAAAATCAAGAGTGGATCATAAAAGCGGGATAATTACATCTATTTTTTTATATACTCTTGGTTTTTGCTTCCAAAATTCCATCAGGAAACCTGAGGATGTGGCCATATCCTTAGAAGTCTTTATAACAAGCCCTTAAGGAATTTAACACCTAGAGGGCAAACAGAAAAGCAATAAATATTAGACGCAAAGGGAATGAACTGCACGTGTGATATGGAGACTTGTAACAGCTCACATATGGCATATACTATTTACCTTCTTTTTCAATGTCCTGTTTTTTACTATTTTATGCTTAATTTTTCTTTGCTATTTTGAAATGAAATCAGATTCTGTAGATGGCTTCTTACAACCAGACCTGGTTTAGTATTCAAGGATTTAGAGTTACCTCTCCTCTACAGTTATGTGTTTTCTCACTTCTGCTCCTTGTGTATGTGTTCTCCATTTTGGTGAACATGTTGATCATAATAATTATAACCTTACATCAGCATCTTCAAACTCCAATGTATTTTTTCCTGAGAAATTTGGCAATCTTAGACATGAGTCTTTCTTCTTGTACATTGCCCAAACTGCTAGTCATCTTTGGTAGTGGTGATGAATCCATATCATTCAGTGGTTGTATGCTGCAACTATATTTCTATATATCTGTTGGGAGCATAGTGTTCTATACACTGGGACTCCTGTCACTTGACAGGTACATTGCCATCTGTCACCCTCTCCGATATAACACACTCCTGCCCATCCAACTGTGCAGGAAACTTGTCATTTTTGCATGGGTATTTGGGTTTTTGGAGTTCATCCCAATGATTTTTCTAACTTCCCAGCTGGATTGGTGCAGTAGCAATGTTGTCATTGACCACTTCTTCTGTGATGGTTCCACATTACTACATATATCCTGCTCTAGCACTGATGTGGTCGAGAATATATATTTTTGGTTTGCATCTATCACTATTTTAGGTACATTTCTTCCTACACTCTCTTCCTATTGCTTTATCATTTCAACAATCTTACGTATCTCATTATCTACATGTAGAAAGAAAATGTTCTCCACCTGCTCTTCACATTTTATTGTTGTGTCAATTGCTTATGGATGTTGCATTTTTATTTATGTTCGCCCAGCAGGACATTTTACAACCAGACATGAGAAAACTGTGGCTATCTTCAACAGTATTTTAGCTCCACTGCTACATCCATTAATCTATACCTTGAGAAACCAAGCAGTCTTGCATGGTTTAAAACATATGTTAAAAAAAATAAAATCAATTAACAATTGATAATGTAGTATAAAAATGTAATGCTTTCTTGATGGTTTCTACAGTATATCTGCAGTACCCCCAGTACCCTGAATTTTTTATTAAATATTGTTATATTTTCTAATGTTTAGTTCATTCATTCCAGAAGAAGTGTTTTGCAGGTACAGGACTAACCATCCCTTTCCTCCCCTCTTGGTAGGAGTTGGCTGGGCCTAATTCCTGCCAGGAGGGAGAGTTCTTGGGAGATAGTGAAGGAGATTGGAAGCACATGATGGAGCTCCTACCCCTTGTGAGACCATCACTCCAGAGATCATAAGAATCAAGAACACTGCCTCCAAGAAGCTTCAGTGTAAGTGGATTGCAGATAGATCAGCAAAACTAGAGCTTCACAGACACTGCTATAGGTGAGGGAAACAGGTCAGACACCTATAATTTTTATTTATTTTATGCACTTATATACTGCTACTATATTCCAAAGTGCTTAACAGACATTAGCATCCAACTGTCCACATTGGGGCTCACAATCTAGGTTCCCTATCAGTATGTCTTTGAAGTGTAGGAGGAAACCGGAGTACCCGGAGGAAACCCACACAAACACAAGAAGAACATTCAAACTCTATGCAGATTTTGTCCTTGGTTAGATTCGAACCTAGGGCCCCAGTGCTGCAAGGCACCAGTGCTAACCACTGATGGTCACTGTGTGATACAGGTTTAACCACCAGGCTATACTAACAACAAACCTGTATCACACAGTGACCATCTATATCCACAAGAGCCTGCAAGTGCCATCAAACTGCTATACAACCAGCCATCATACCTTCTCATCTGGTGCCAGATTTGCACTTGTATTTGTACTTAATACTGCCGGATGTGCCACACGTTTTATTTTGCACTAAGAAAAAAGAGACCGCTATTCTTCAGACCACCTTTCCACTCACTGATTCCCAAGGAGCCTGAGGGAGTACACTGTGACACTACACTTCATCAGGGCCACTACCACTCACATCAAATGCACGGGTTCCTCAGGGGCTTGCTGCATATCTATGAATGAAAACAGGGATGGATTAAGTGGCCCAACAGTCCTGGGCCATTCCTCAAGCTTGGGCTCAATAAGTAAAAATAAAGTATGCTAAAGCTATATTTAGATGGATATTACATTCAGCACTACCAAACATAATTAAGAATACAGCACTACATACCTATTACAAACCAGATTCCAAAAAAGTTGGGACACTAAACAAATTGTGAATAAAAACTGAATGCAATGATGTGGAGATGGCAAATGTCAATATTTTATTTGTAATGGAACTTAGATGACAGATCAAACGTTTAATCCGAGTAAATATATAATTTTAAAGGAAAAATAAGTTGATTCAAAATTTCACGGTGTCAACAAATCCCCAAAAAGTTGGGACAAGTAGCAATAAGAGGCTGGAAAAAGTAAATTTGAGCATAACGAAGAGCTGGAAGACCAATTAACACTAATTAGGTCAATTGGCAACATGATTGGGTTTAAAAAGAGCTTCTCAGAGTGGCAGTGTCTCTCAGAAGCCAAGATGGGTAGAAGATCACCAATTCCCACAATGTTGCGCAGAAAGATAGTGGAGCAATATCAGAAAGGTGTTACCTTTCTGATATTGCATCTATCATCATCAACTTTGCATCTATCATCATCAACTGTGCATAACATCATCCAAAGATTCAGAGAATCTGGAACAATCTCTGTGCGTAAAACCATACTGGATGCCCGTGATCTCCGGGCCCTTAAACGACACTGCACCACAAACAGGAATGCTACTGTAAAGGAAATAACAGAATGGGCTCAGGAATACTTCCAGAAACCATTGTCAGTGAACACAATCCACCGTGCCATCCGCCGTTGCCAGCTGAAATTCTACAGTGCAAAGAAGAAGCCATTTCTAAGCAAGATCCACAAGCTCAGGCGTTTTCACTGGGCCAGGGATCATTTAAAATGGAGTGTGGCAAAATGGAAGACTGTTCTGTGGTCAGACGAGTCACGATTCGAAGTTCTTTTTGGAAATCTGGGACGCCATGTCATCCGGACCAAAGAGGACAAGGACAACCCAAGTTGTTATCAACGCTCAGTTCAGAAGCCTGCATCTCTGATGGTATGGGGTTGCATGAGTGCGTGTGGCATGGGCAGCTTGCATGTCTCGAAAGGCACCATCAATGCAGAAAAATATATTCAGGTTCTAGAACAACATATGCTCCCATGCAGACGTCATCTCTTTCATGGAAGACCCTGCATTTTTCAACAAGATAATGCCAGACCACATTCTGCATCAATCACAACATCATGGCTGCGTAGTAGAAGGATCCGGGTACTGAAATGGACAGTCTGCAGTCCAGATCTTTCACCTATAGAGAACATTTGGCGCATCTTAACCACCTCCCGACCGCCTAACGCACGGATGCGTCCGGAAGGTGGTTGATTCATTCCTCCTGGACGCATCCGTGCGTCATCTCGCGAGACGCGAGATTTCCTGTGAACGCGCGCACACAGGCGCGCGCGCTCACAGGAACGGAAGGTAAGAGAGTTGATCTCCAGCCTGCCAGCGGCGATCGTTCGCTGGCAGGCTGGAGATGTGATTTTTTTAACCCCTAACAGGTATATTAGACGCTGTTTTGATAACAGCGTCTAATATACCTGCTACCTGGTCCTCTGGTGGTCCCCTTTGTTTGGATCGACCACCAGAGGACACAGGTAGCTCAGTAAAGTAGCACCAAGCACCACTACACTACACTACACCCCCCCCCGTCACTTATTAACCCCTTATTAGCACCTGATCACCCCATATAGACTCCCTGATCACCCCCCTGTCATTGATTACCCCCCTGTCATTGATCAACCCCCTGTAAAGCTCCATTCAGACGTCCGCATGATTTTTACGGATCCACTGATAGATGGATCGGATCCGCAAAACGCATCCGGACGTCTGAATGAAGCCTTACAGGGGCGTGATCAATGACTGTGGTTATCACCCCATATAGACTCCCTGATCACCCCCCTGTCATTGATTACACCCCTGTCATTGATTTCCCCCCTGTAAAGCTCCATTCAGACGTCCGCATGATTTTTACGGATCCACTGATAGATGGATCGGATCCGCAAAACGCATCCGGACGTCTGAATGAAGCCTTACAGGGGCGTGATCAATGACTGTGGTTATCACCCCATATAGACTCCCTGATCACCCCCCTGTCATTGATCACACCCCTGTCATTGATCACCCCCCTGTAAAGCTCCATTCAGACGTCCGCATGATTTTTACGGATGCACTGATAGATGGATCGGATCCGCAAAACGCATCCGGACGTCTGAATGAAGCCTTACAGGGGCATGATCAATGACTGTGGTGATCACCCCATATAGACTCCCTGATCACCCCCCTGTAAAGCTCCATTCAGATGTCCGCATGATTTTTACGGATGCACTGATAGATGGATCCGATCCGCAAAACGCATCCGGACGTCTGAATGAAGCCTTACAGGGGCATGATCAATGACTGTGGTGATCACCCCATATAGACTCCCTGATCACCCCCCTGTAAAGCTCCATTCAGATGTCCGCATGATTTTTACGGATGCACTAATAGATGGATCCGATCCGCAAAACGCATCCGGACGTCTGAATGAAGCCTTACAGGGGCGTGATCAATGACTGTGGTGATCACCCCATATAGACTCCCTGATCACCCCCCTGTCATTGATTACACCCCTGTAAAGCTCCATTCAGACGTCCGCATGATTTTTACGGATCCACTGATAGATGGATCGGATCCGCAAAACGCATCCGGACGTCTGAATGAAGCCTTACAGGGGCATGATCAATGACTGTGGTGATCACCCCATATAGACTCCCTGATCACCCCCCTGTCATTGATCACCCCCCCTGTCATTGATCACCCCCCCTGTCATTGATCACCCCCCCTGTCATTGATCACCCCCCCTGTCATTGATCACCCCCCCTGTCATTGATCACCCCCCTGTCATTGATCACCCCCCCTGTCATTGATCACCCCCCCTGTCATTGATCACCCCCCCTGTCATTGATCACCCCCCCTGTCATTGATCACCCCCCCTGTCATTGATCACCCCCCTGTCATTGATCACCCCTCTGTAAGGCTCCATTCAGACATTTTTTTGGCCCAAGTTAGCGGAATTATTTTTTTTTTTTCTTACAAAGTCTCATATTCCACTAACTTGTGTCAAAAAATAAAATCTCACATGAACTCATCATACCCCTCACGGAATCCAAATGCGTAAAATTTTTTAGACATTTATATTCCAGACTTCTTCTCACGCTTTAGGGCCCCTAGAATGCCAGGGCAGTATAAATACCCCACATGTGACCCCATTTCGGAAAGAAGACACCCCCAGGTATTCCGTGAGGGGCATATTGAGTCCATGAAAGATTGAAATTTTTGTCCCAAGTTAGCGGAACGGGAGACTTTGTGAGAAAAAAATTAAAAATATCAATTTCCGCTAACTTGTGCCAAAAATTTTTTTTTTCTATGAACTCGCCATGCCCCTCATTGAATACCTTGGGGTGTCTTCTTTCCAAAATGGGGTCACATGTGGGGTATTTATACTGCCCTGGCATTCTAGGGGCCCCAAAGCGTGAGAAGAAGTCTGGTATCCAAATGTCTAAAAATGCCCTCCTAAAAGGAATTTGGGCACCTTTGCGCATCTAGGCTGCAAAAAAGTGTCACACATCTGGTATCGCCGTACTCAGGAGAAGTTGGGGAATGTGTTTTGGGGTGTCATTTTACATATACCCATGCTGGGTGAGAGAAATATCTTGGTCAAATGCCAACTTTGTATAAAAAAATGGGAAAAGTTGTCTTTTGCCAAGATATTTCTCTCACCCAGCAAGGGTATATGTAAAATGACACCCCAAAACACATTCCCCAACTTCTCCTGAATACGGCGATACCACATGTGTGACACTTTTTTGCAGCCTAGGTGGGCAAAGGGGCCCATATTCCAAAGAGCACCTTTAGGATTTCACAGGTCATTTACCTACTTACCACACATTAGGGCCCCTGGAAAATGCCAGGGCAGTATAACTACCCCACAAGTGACCCCATTTTGGAAAGAAGACACCCCAAGGTATTCCGTGAGGGGCATGGCGAGTTCCTAGAATTTTTTATTTTTTGTCACAAGTTAGTGGAAAATGCTGATTTTTTTTTTTTTTTTTTTTTTTTTTATACAAAGTCTCATATTCCACTAACTTGTGACAAAAAATAAAAACTTCCATGAACTCACTATGTCCATCAGCGAATACCTTGGGGTGTCTTCTTTCCAAAATGGGGTCACTTGTGGGGTAGTTATACTGCCCTGGCATTCTAGTGGCCCAAATGTGTGGTAAGGAGTTTGAAATCAAATTCTGTAATAAATGACCTGTGAAATCCGAAAGGTGCTCTTTGGAATATGGGCCCCTTTGCCCACCTAGGCTGCAAAAAAGTGTCACACATCTGGTATCTCCGTACTCAGGAGAAGGTGGGGAATGTGTTTTGGGGTGTCATTTTACATATACCCCTGCTGGGTGAGAGAAATATCTTGGCAAAAGACAACTTTTCCCATTTTTTTATACAAAGTTGGCATTTGACCAAGATATTTCTCTCACCCAGCATGGGTATATGTAAAAAGACACCCCAAAACACATTCCCCAACTTCTACTGAATACGGAGATACCAGATGTGTGACACTTTTTTGCAGCCTAGGTGGGCAAAGGGGCCCATATTCCAAAGAGCACCTTTCGGATTTCACAGGTCAATTTTTACAGAATTTGATTTCAAACTCCTTACCACACATTTGGGCCCCTAGAATGCCAGGGCAGTATAACTACCCCACAAGTGACCCCATTTTGGAAAGAAGAGACCCCAAGGTATTCGCTGATGGGCATAGTGAGTTCATGGAAGTTTTTATTTTTTGTCACAAGTTAGTGGAATATGAGACTTTGTATGAAAAAAAAAAAAAAAAAAAAAAATCATCATTTTCCACTAACTTGTGACAAAAAATAAAAAATTCTAGGAACTCGCCATGCCCCTTACGGAATACCTTGGGGTGTCTTCTTTCCAAAATGGGGTCACTTGTGGGGTAGTTATACTGCCCTGGCATTCTAGGGGCCCAAATGTGTGGTAAGGAGTTTGAAATCAAATTCAGTAAAAAATGACGAGTGAAATCCGAAAGGTGCTCTTTGGAATATGGGCCCCTTTGCCCACCTAGGCTGCAAAAAAGTGTCACACATCTGGTATCTCCGTACTCAGGAGAAGGTGGGGAATGTGTTTTGGGGTGTCATTTTATATATACCCATGCTGGGTGAGAGAAATATCTTGGCAAAAGACAACTTTTCCCATTTTTTTATACAAAGTTGTCATTTGACCAAGATATTTATCTCACCCAGCATGGGTATATGTAAAAAGACACCCCAAAACACATTCCTCAACTTCTCCTGAGTACGGCAATACCAGATGTGTGACACTTTTTTGCAGCCTAGGTGGGCAAAGGGGCCCATATTCCAAAGAGCACCTTTCGGATTTCACAGGTCATTTTTTACTGAATTTGATTTCAAACTCCTTACCACACATTTGGGCCCCTAGAATGCCAGGGCAGTATAACTACCCCACAAGTGACCCCATTTTGGAAAGAAGAGACCCCAAGGTATTTCGTGATGGGCATAGTGAGTTCATAGAACTTTTTATTTTTTGTCACAAGTTAGTGGAATATGAGACTTTGTAAGAAAAAAAAAAAAAAAAAAAAAAATCATCATTTTCCGCTAACTTGTGACAAAAAATAAAAAGTTCTATGAACTCACTATGCCCATCAGCGAATACCTTAGGGTGTGTACTTTCAGAAATGGGGTCATTTGTGGGGTGTTTGTACTGTCTGGGCATTGTAGAACCTCAGGAAACATGACAGGTGCTCAGAAAGTCAGAGCTGCTTCAAAAAGCGGAAATTCACATTTTTGTACCATAGTTTGTAAACGCTATAACTTTTACCCAAACCATTTTTTTTCTACCCAAACATTTTTTTTTTATCAAAGACATGTAGAACTATAAATTTAGAGCAAAATTTCTATATGGATGTCGTTTTTTTTGCAAAATTTTACAACTGAAAGTGAAAAATGTCATTTTTTTGCAAAAAAAATCGTTAAATTTCGATTAATAACAAAAAAAGTAAAAATGTCAGCAGCAATGAAATACCACCAAATGAAAGCTCTATTAGTGAGAAGAAAAGGAGGTAAAATTCATTTGGGTGGTAAGTTGCATGACCGAGCAATAAACGGTGAAAGTAGTGTAGGTCAGAAGTGTAAAAAGTGGCCTGGTCTTTCAGGGTGTTTAAGCACTGGGGGCTGAGGTGGATAAAGAGGAAGGTGCAACAAAGAAGGCCCAAGACGATTGAACAGTTAGAGGTCTGCATTAGACAAGAATGGGAGAGCATTCCTATTTCTAAACTTGAGAAACTAGTCTCCTCGGTCCCCAGACGTCTGTTGAGTGTTGTAAGAAGAAGGGGAGATGCCACACAGTGGTGAAAATGGCCTTGTCCCAACTTTTTGGGGATTTGTTGACACCATGAAATTCTTATTCAACATATTTTTCCCTTAAAATGGTGCATTTTCTCAGTTTAAACTTTTGTTCCGTGATTTATGTTCTATTCTGAATAAAATATTAGAAGTTGGCACCTCCACATCATTGCATTCAGTTTTTATTCACGATTTGTATAGTGTCCCAACTTTTTTGGAATCCGGTTTGTACATCTAGTGATGTCTCCTCTAATGTAAGTGTTCTCTTTCTTCCTCTTTTCTATTGGGAGCAGACCACCATGATAACATCTTTCAGCCACGTCTCATCTCTGTAGAGTTTGCCACATAGACATCTCAGATTTCTCACTTTTCCTTCCTCCTCCTGGTGCCACAACAGAGTTATTGCAACAGGCAGTGGATGTGGACACACTGTGCCAACTAATCAGCTTGACTTTGGGCTGAAGCTAAGAGTGTTGACGATTTCCTAGTATTCACCCTTTAACCCCTGGACAGTGAACCTAACTTCATTGCAGGGAAGCAATCAGGCCACTACCTCCTGGAGTAGTCCTGGTGTAGTTAGCTGCTGACCCACGGGGGTCAAGTAGACCAGTGCAAAGCATCAAGGAATCAGGCAGAAGACACAGTCAGAATACAGTCCAAGGTCTGGGCAAGCTGAGTACATGCATATTTCAGATTAGGATTTCACAGTCAGGGCAGACAGAATACATCCGTAATCCACATAGCAATTCAAAGTTTTCGGTAGATGGCAAGGAGCAGAAGCGATAGACAGGCAAGGTAAAGTACATGGGAAGTGAAATGATAGCTGGTTACTAGAGACTAGACAACCTCAAAGCTCAGGCAAGCAGGCAGAACCACAGCCCAGCCGATCTAAATATGGAGACTGATCAGCAACTTAACCAGCACCTGGACAGGGACAGGATGAAAGTATTAACTCTCCTAGTGCTGAAGGAAGTTCACTGAAATCTAGCCACAATTCACTCAGGGAGAGTAGAGTGCCATCCACACCTGCCCAGAACAGGGAAACAGCAACGGGCACAACTTCTGAGACCACAATTATGTGCCTATAGAGGCCAAAGTAGTAATAATGCCCCCTATAGCACCCCCTGTAGTTACACGACTCCCCTACAGTGTTACTCAAGATATATTGTCCTTAATAGTGCTCCCATTAATTATAATACCTGCTGTAGCAAATTCAGTAGTTCTCTGCCTCCAATAGTGCCCCAGTAGTTATAATATGCACCATTAGATATAATAAGCTGTTTCTCTAGTATTCATAATGCTCCCATTAAGTGCCCTCAGTATCTATAATGTCCCCCTGCAGAGCCCCAAATATCTAAAATGCACCCTTATCGTGCCCCAGTAGTAGTTGTGCCCCCAGTAGTAGTGACAAAAAAATAAAAACATTCACCTCAATCCTTACCTCTGCAATGCAGGCTACAGTACTCAACTCAGGCTACAGCAAGCCCTTGAGTAGCTGGAGCAGATGATGGGAGTTGTAGTAGCTCTCATTATAGGATGTGTCACAGTGATTTCCCTCAGGCCGTTGTTCCCTAGGGCAGGTTCTGTGGGAGGAGGACGCACAATTTCTTCCCTCGGGACACACCCTGTAGTTGATTCTCCTGCTAAATGGTATGGGGTCCCCTTCATTTGTGGTGATTGTATAGGTGTCAAGAAGGAGGTGTTGTAGTGCAATGGACGACTTCTGTTGTGGTAGGAGTCAGGAAAGCAGACAAAGGTAGAAGAATTAACGTCTCTTTTTTACTTGGGTGCAAATAGTTATAGTACATCTAGCAGTAATCTGTACACAGTGCAAATCCTGTTCCCAGATGGGGAGGTATGGAGGATGGCAAGGTGACAAATAATGGCACTCCTTGTATGCTATTATGCTATGTTAAAGTCTCTCTCTAGAAATTCTGGCTAGTAACTGTGATCTGTAAATTGTATGATAATTGTTCAACCAACTTCTGAATATATTAATGACTTTCTCAATGGCATTTCCCTACCTTCTATAACCCCATCCCAAAATCAATCTCTCAACTCTAAAATCACACACCTGGAAATATCCGAAGCAATTCATTCCCTTAAAAATAATAAGTCTCCTGGCCCAGATGGACTTACAAACGAATATTATAAAAACTTCTCCAACATTTTAAATCCCTTCTTGACTAGATCTTTCAATTTGATAGCAGAGCAAAAATCAATCCCCAAGGATATGTTAAATGCAATGATAATTACACTCCCAAAACCTGGTAAATCTGCAGATAAACCGGCCAATTTCAGACCTATATCGCTATTAAACTCTGATATAAAGATATTTGCAAAAATTTTAGCAAAGAGATTATCTACCATTCTTCCTTCCTTAATAGCCAATGATCAAATTGGTTTTGTTCCCAACAGACAATCATCAGATGGTACTAGGAGATTCATAGATCTCCTAGATGTGGCATATGCCACCAAAACGCCTTCTTTGCTCCTTTCCTTGGATGCGGAGAAGGCGTTCGATAGGATACACTGGAAATATATTCAGGCTACTTTGGAAAAATACGGTTTTGGAGATTTCTTCCTTTCCGCAGTAATGTCCTTATATTCCAATCCTAGTGCCTCTATATATTCTTCTAGTTTTCTATCTGCTCCATTCAATATCAAAAATGGAACTAGACAAGGCTGTCCCATGTCACCCCTAATATTTGCCCTGGCAATGGAACCCTTTGCGGAACATATCAGATCTTCCCCCCTTATTAAAGGGATAACAGTAGGAAATACAGATCATCGCATAGGACTTTTTGCTGATGATGTTTTAATTCTAACGTCAAACCCAACCACTGCATTAAATGCTATTAACAATATTATTGCTAATTTTGGTAAGGCTTCCTTTTATAAAGTGAATATTAATAAGTCCCAAATTCTTGACCTGGGTTTGACCAGAGCCACCAGGCGGTCAATTTCTAACTTGTATAAATACCCATGGGCTGATGAATCATTGACATATCTGGGCATACAACTCGCCTTCCCTACTAACAAACTATTTAAAGTCAATTTTTGGCCACTATATAATAAAATCAACGACTCCTTAAACAACCTAAGAATGGACTCGCTGTCATGGTTAGGAAGAATAGCTGCAATCAAAATGGTGATTCTACCCAAAATCATTTACATGTTCCGTAACATTCCAATTGCTATTCCCAACGGTTACATAACAAAGCTACAAGCTTTAATCAACAGACACATATGGGGAAAATACAAACCCAGAGTGAAAGGACCTATACTTAACAAATCACTTAAAACAGGTGGTCTTAATGTCCCTTCTATTAAACATTATTATGCCTCCGCTATACTTGACCAAATGAGATACCTGATCAAGAATGATACTTCAAAAAAATGGGTTTTACTGGAAAAAAATATAATGGGCTCCCATGATATAAATCTACACCTCTCTGCTACAGCGGTCTTTGGCATTAAGAATATTTCCTCACTCGCAACTCTGAAAGCAATACACAACATCTGGTATACCATTGCTAGAATAGAAAAACTAGTTACCACCTCAGTTTTTTCCCTGCCCTTAGAAATTTGTGAATTAGCCATTCCTGACCTAAGGATTGACAATTGGATTACTTTGGGTATCACTAATATAGGGCAACTAAAGAAAAATGATGTTTTTGTT
This sequence comes from Bufo bufo, assembly GCF_905171765.1. Classification (NCBI taxonomy): domain Eukaryota; kingdom Metazoa; phylum Chordata; class Amphibia; order Anura; family Bufonidae; genus Bufo; species Bufo bufo. Next base: position 298,798,574 of record NC_053390.1, read on the forward strand.
GATTTCGCTTATCTACATAAAGAGTTTAACATACCCAATACAGATTTCTATAAGTATCTGAGAATAAGACATCTACTTCAATCCCCTAGAAATTTTCACCATACTTCTCTCAATCACTCTTTATCGGACTGGATTCAAATGACACACAGATTAGATAAAGGTATTACAAAAGGTTATCATTTACTAAAGGAATCAAATACAAACCCCTTACAGCATATTATAGATAAGTGGAATGTAGAATTGGGTTCAGCTCTCACAGATTCAGAGTGGAACGAAGTTTTTACCTCTGTCTCTAAACTCTCCAAATGCTCTGATCACTTAGAAGGAGCAAGAAAATTATTATACAGATGGTATAGAACCCCTGTTTATATAAACAGAATCTTTCCTGAGGTCTCCCCAGCTTGCTGGAGATGTGGCCATGATTATGGAACATATCTTCACATGTGGTGGGAGTGCCGTACAGTAAAAAATCTGTGGATCTCAATTTTTGAGTTCTTATCTTCTCTAGCAGGTTATCCTATTGACCCCTCTCCTAAGATGGCTTTACTTTCTGTAGGCCTTATAGACCTGCCATACCACTTTAGAGTAATTGCCAGTCACTTAATATTTGTTACACGTCTGAAAGTTGCTGCCTGCTGGAAAGCTGGTGAACTCCCTAATATCAAGAGAATTTTTAGAACGCTTGACAACAACTGCTTATTTGAGGGTCTTTGGGCATCAGCTAGGAACTCAAAGTCTGTCTTCCTAAAGAATTGGGAAGTGTGGCTAAGTGATAAGAAATGCAACATTCCTCCTAATGCAGCTATTAGATTATGATCTTTTAGCTCTACTATATTACTTGAATATTAGTATGCATCCCAGTATTTATGTACCTTAGTGACCTTTTCTGTTAATGGTACCAGTTTATTTGTCGTGTGCAATGTAACTACCTTCCCCTATTAGAAGATGTCACAAGTGCCTTATTATCTGCTGTGATACAATCTTGTACATGTGAATGTTTACATTTAAATGTAACCTATGTTTATGAAAATTTTAATAAAAATTATTGTTCAAAAAAAAAAATTGTATGATAATTATTTTTCTTTATTTTTGTTAGAAATGTTTAAAAAAAATTGAGTGACACTGACATACTGACTTCTGTCATGTGCCATCTCTGTTTCGGACCCACTCCTGTTTTTTTTTGGCCTTAGCAATACTCATCAATTACTGACCAAATACTGACCGTGTGAAGGCTGATGCTCAAAAGACAGGATCCAATTCTTTGGCGTTGTTTTGATGGAAACTACAGATTGGCGTGGTATTAAAGAGCAGGAAGTGCTCAACCCCATATGCAGTGGTGCATCTATACCAGGGGGCAGATCCTGCACTTGTGGTCCGCTCCTAATGGCAGTCACCAGCAAAAATGCATACAATGGAGGATGCCTGCAGCGGACCACAAGTAGCACAATGGACATCCTACACAGGATAGCAAATGTGTGGATGTGATAAACAGTAAAAATAATATAACAAAAACAAAGACAGGTGCACTCTGCGGTCTTACTAACCCTCATACTGGTGTAAAATTGAGAGAAAAAATTTGCCTAATACAGGTTTTGGAGCTACTTCTAGTAAGGGCATGGTTAAGTGTGATGGGTGTCTTAACTTTAGTCCCTTATAAGCAGTGAAATCTGTAATAGTTGAAGATGCAAGTTACTTTGCTCACTCCTATGCTCGAGAGATTAGCCAACATATCCTGCTTGGAGGACATGTCTGAGCCCGAGCACCGCGCCAAGGTTTCTTAAGTAGCTTGGGACCTAACGCTAAAGCTACCTGGGCCGTATGGGCAACACCAGGAGCCAGTGGACAAATTACAGGAGCGCAAGGTCCGACTCACAGCAATCTCCCAGTAACCTCCAGCATGTGACCTTGCATACAGTGGGAGGAGGGAGAGAGCTCTGAGCCCCACCCAAGACTGGCTGATATAGCCCGAGCCTCACATGTGCACCAGAATGCTGCCTGTGGATGGAAATAAAGGCACATTCAGACTAGGAGTTTCTACACCTCCAAAATATTCAATATACAAACTACAGATTGGCGTGGTATTAAAAAGCAGGAAGAGCTCAACCCCATATGCAGTGTTGCATCTATATCGGGGGAGCAGATCCTGCACTTGTGGTCCGCTGCTAATGGCAGTCCCCAGCAAAAATGCATACAATGGAGGATGCCTGCAGCGGACCACAAGTACCACAATGGACATCCTACACAGGATAGCAAATGTGTGGATGTGATAAACATTAAAAATAATATAACAAAAACAAAGACAGGTGCACTCTGTGGTCTTACTAACCCTCATACTGGTGTAAAATTGAGATATTAGCCAACATATCCTGCTTGGAGGACATGTCTGAGCCCGAGCACCGTAGTAATCTATGTATTGTATGTAAATTAGGCTGTTGGGGGTTTGAAACCATGTGTGCCATGCCTAGTAAAGTCAGTTGACTCCCAAACTGTGTGTCGTCCAGTTACTGGGGAAATTGTCTCTTGGATATTAACCTGCTTCTTCAGCTACAAGGGGATTTAAGTGGAGATATTGATGGTATGTCTTGAAGCTCCGCAACAGTAGCCAATTACTTAGCGCTAGGAAATGATTTCAATGACACAAGATGACACATCTTTAAGTATCTATAGATTACAACTCAGATTACCGACCTACCACGGGATGGCGGAAGGTCCGTAATATAATAGAGTAATTTAGACAGCACTCCAGTATTTAGATTAATGCTTTTTTATTTGCCGGACATAGAGGTCCTTTTTGGGACTGAAGCAACGTTTTGGGCAAAAAACATGCCCTTCATCAGGCTGATGTAAAAAGAAAAAAGAAGAAAAGAGGGAAAAATAATAATAATAATAATGGATAATGTATGAATACATACAATATTTACAGTTTAACATGATTTACAAAGGTTCAGTGAGAACATGATTTAAGCAAGTAATTAATTGAGATACTATGAGGACAATATCTATGAATACATACAATATTTATAGTGAACATGATTACAAAATTAGAAGGTTATGTGGATACATGATTCAAATAAGTAATTGGTTGCAATACAATAATAATTAGCATGATTCAAAAGAATTTCATGATTATTAATGAGAATTCATATGCTCCATGAGACGGGTGTCCAGCCAAATTACCGGTGGTGGCTATATTGCAATCAGAGGATAGTTAATAATAATGTAGGTTGAAAGGTCAGCATGTAACACTAATGAGAAGTGTATTGAAGGGAGCAAGAATATGATTGGCCATTATGTATTAAAGGGCACATATCATAAGTCCTAAAATTATGGGAGAAATGATATTAGAGAATATGATCGAAATGACACAAGGGATATTACAACCTGTGTAAGTGTAGAGCCCTAAAATTAGATCAGTCGATATATGTCATGTGTGTAGAAAAGAAGTCACATTACAAGTTAATAATGGATTGGATACAGTACAATGACTAAAGCATAGATATCACATAAGACATATATACCAACGGCTAGGGCGTGCTTCACGGGTGTCGCCACCCGTTATTAGACGGCTCTGGCCCTGAAAGAAAAACATAGAGAAGGGTTAACATGGAAGAATTAACAAGAAAAAAGAAGGAAAGAAGAGAAGAGGATGATTGATTAGTCTAAGATGTAATCTTTATTAAGACCATGAGGTTCAAGAGTGTTAAGGCGTCGGATCCAAGACATCTCTCTCTCCTGTAACAGCAGCTCACGGTTACCTCCTCGTCTGGGTGGTGGTATCCAGTCGATGACTTGGAATCGAAGCTGACTAACTGAATTACCATATTTGGCAAAATGTTGGACAAGGGGTGCTTCTAATTTGAGTGCGTATATTCGACTTGTGTTGAGATATTCGTTCTTTTATTTTTTGGATGGTTTCCCCAACATATCCTAATCCACACGGACATTTGATTAAATACACTAATAGTTGGAAACACAGGAGTAGTGGCCATTGATGTTGAATTTTTTACCGGTGGATGGGTGGGTGAAAGTGGAGCCTTTGGTAACATTCCCACATTGAGCGCAGGATAGGCAGGGATATGTGCCTTTAATGGGGGAACCGGTAATTGTACTTTGTACGCTGTGTGTTTTGTTGGAACCAAGATCAGACCGTATAATATTGTCCCTAATATTTTTGGCTCTTTTGTATGACATAAGAGGTTTGTCTGGGAAGATGATAGGGAAATTATTTGATAAAACGGACCAGTGTTTGTATATGATCCGTTTGATGTCTGGACTTAAATGGGAAAATGTGGTGACACACGGGATGCGTTTCTGTATGGATCTAGGCTGTTTCGGTTTGAGTAGGTCAGTTCTGGACAGTTGAGTGGTTTTTTCATTATGTTCTTCCAGAACATGTTTAGGGAAACCTCTGCTGAGGAATTTGTTCGACATTTCTATGAGTCGGGAATTAATGGTATCCGGATCTGACACAATACGTTTAACTCGCATGAGTTGTGAGAAGGGTAAGGAGTGAATAAGCCCAGGAGGATGGAATGAATTATGTCTAAGGAGACTGTTCCTATCTGTGGGTTTGGTATAGAGGTCTGTTTGCAGTATATTGTTGCTTACCCTTACTAGGACATCCAGAAACGAAATCTCAGTGTCGCTGCAGGTCAAGGAGAGAGAGATAGAGTCTGTGGCCGAGTCGATTATTCTATGGAATGTGTATAGGTCTTCCACTGGACCCTGCCAAATGCAAAAGATATCATCAATATATTGATACCAACATTTCACATGATTAGAAAATAGTTCGTTCGTATATACAAAGGAGTCTTCAAAGTGGTTCATGTAAAGAACTGCAAAAGTTGGTGCTACGTTACAGCCCATGGCTGTCCCGGAGATTTGAAAGTAAAATTGATCTTCAAACAGAAAATAATTCCTTTTAAGTACAAATGTTAGAAGGGAAATGATAAATTCTTGTTCTGGGATAGAGAATTCTGCTTGTTGGCAGATAACTTCTCTAACACATTCTATGCCGGCATCAGTGGGGATGTTGGTGTAAAGGCTACTGACATCCATAGTTACCAAAAAGATATTTTCACCCTCCAAGTTCAGGCATTGGATCTTATTAAGAAAATCAGTGGTGTCCTGGATAAAGGAGGCACCCTGTTGTGCATAGATCCTTAAACCCTTAGGGACCGGGCTCATTTTCACCTTAAGGACCAGGCCATTTTTTGGAAATCTGACCAGTGTCACTTTAAGTGCAGTGTCACTTTAAGTGCTAATAACTTTAAAACGCTTTGACTTATCCAGGCCATTCTGAGATTGTTTTTTCGTCACATATTGTACTTCATGACACTGGTAAAATGAAGTCAAAATTTTAATTTTTTTTTGCACCCAAAAATACCTAATTTACCAAAAATTTGGAAAAATTTGCAAATTTCAAAGTTTCAGTTTCTCTACTTCTGTAATACATAGTAATACCCCCAAAAATTGTGATGACTTACATTCCCCATATGTCTACTTCATGTTTGAATTATTTTGGGAATGATATTTTATTTTTTCGGGATGTTATAAGGCTTAGAAGTTTAGAAGCAAATCTTGAAATTTTTCAGAAATTTACAAAAACTCCATTTTTAGGGACCAGTTCAGGTCTGAAGTCACTTTGTAGAAACCACCCAAAAATGACCCCATCTAAGAAACTACACCCCTCAAGGTATTCAAAACTGATTTTGCATACATTGTTAACCCTTTAGGTGTTGCACAAGAGTTATTGGCAAATGGGGAGTAAATTTGAGAATTTCATTTTTTTGTCTAATTTTTCATTTTAACCCATTTTTTCCACTAACAAAGCAAGGGTTAACAGCCAAACAAGACTGTATCTTTATTGCCCTGACTCTGCCTTTTACAGAAACACCCAATATGTGGCCGTAAACTACTGTACGGCCACACAGCGGGGCGTAGAGTGAAAGGTGCGCCGTTTGGTTTTTGGAAGGCTGATTTTTATGGACTGGTTTATTTACACCATGTCCCATTTGAAGCCCCCTGATGCACCCCTAGAGGAGAAACTCCCTAAAAGTGACCCCATCTAAGAAACTACACCCCTCAAGGTATTCAAAACTGATTTTACATACGTCATTAACCCTTTAGGTGTTGCACAAGAGTTATTGGCAAATGGGGATGAAATTTGAGAATTTCATTTTTTTGCCTAATTTTCAATTTTAACCCATTTTTCCCACTAACAAAGCAAGGGTTAACAGCCAAACAAGACTGTATCTTTATTACCCTGACTCTGCTGTTTACAGAAACACCCCAAATGTGGCCGTAAACTACTGTACGGCCACACAGCGGGGCGTAGAGGGAAAGGTGCGCCGTTTGGTTTTTGGAGGGCTAATTTTGCTGGACTGTTTTTTTGACACCATGTCCCATTTGAAGCCCCCCTGATGCACCCCTGGAGTAGAAACTCCATAAAAGTGACCCCATCTAAGAAACTACACCCCTCAAGGTATTCAAAACTGATTTTACAAACTTTGTTAACCCTTTAGGTGTTGCACAAGATTTAATGGAAAATAGAGACACAATTTCAAAATTTCACATTTTTGGCAGATTTTCCATTTTAATATTTTTTTTCCAGTTACAAAGCAAGGGTTAACAGCCAAACAAAACTCATTATTTATGGCCCTGATTCTGTCGTTTACAGAAACACCCCATATGTGGTCGTAAACCGCTGTACGGGCACACGGCAGGGTGCAGAAGGAAAGGAATGCCATACGGTTTTTGGAAGGCAGGTTTTGCTGGACTGTTTTTTTTTTACACCATGTCCCATTTGAAGCCCCCCTGATGCACCCCTAGAGTAGAAACTCCAAAAAAGTGACCCCATATTAGATAGGGATAGGGTGGCAGTTTTGTTGGTACTAGTTTAGGGTACATGTGATTTTTGGTTGCTCTATATTACACTTTTTGTGCGGTAAGGTAACAAGAAATAGCTTTTTTGCCACCGTTTATTTTTTGTTATTTGCAACATTCATCTGACAGGTCAGATCATGTGGTAATTTTATAGAGCAGGTTGTCACGGACGCGGCGATACCTAATATGTATACAATTTTTTTTATTTATGTAAGTTTTATACAATAACTTCATTTTTAAAACCCCAAAAATTTTTTTGTGTCTCCATAGTCTAAGAGCCATAGTTTCTTCAGTTTTTGGGCGATTATCTTGAGTAGGGTCTCATTTTTTGCGGGATGAGATGACGGTTTGATTGGCACTGTTTTGGGGTGCATATGACTTTTTGATCGCTTGCTATTACACTTTTTGTGACGTAAGATGGCAAAAAATGGCTTTTTCTACACCGTTTTCTTTTCTTTTTTTTTTACGGTGGTCACCTGAGCGGTTAGGTATTGTGATATTTTTATAGAGCAGGTCGATACGGACGCGGCGATACCTAATATGTATACTTTATTTTTATTTATGTAAGTTTTACACAATGATTTCATTTTTGAAACAAAAAAAAATCATGTTTTAGTGTTTCCATAGTCTAAGAGCCATAGTTTTTTCAGTTTTTGGGCGATTATCTTGAGTAGGGTCTCATTTTTTGTGGGATGAGATGACGGTTTGATTGGTACTATTTTGGCGTACATGCAAATTTTTTGATCACTTTTATTACCTTTTTTGGGAAGTAAGGTGGGCAAAATTTCAATTTTCTCATAGTTTTTATTTTTTTATTTTTATGGCGTTCACCATGCGGGGAAAGTAAAATGACCGTTTTATAGATCAGGTCGTTACGGACGCGGCCATACCTAATATGTGTAGTGTATTTTATTTTTTGAATTTTTATTCAGTGATAAATGTTTATTTTTTTATCTTAACTTTTTTCACTTTTTTTTTACATTTTTTTGACCCAGACCCACTTGGTTCTTGAAGATCCAGCGGGTCTGATGTCTGTATAATACAGTACAGAACCCTATATAGGGCTCTGTACTGTATTTTACTTACACTGAACAGAACTATGCTTTTAGCATAGATCTGTTCAGCACCATGGACAGCAGGATGCCTGAGCAGGCGTCCTGTTGCCATGAGAAGGGTAAGCAGACAGGGAAGGGTAAGAACAGGGCTGAGGGGGTTGTCGGGGGGCTCTCTCCCTCTCCATCGGGGGGCTGCAAAGGCACAGCAGCCACCCGATGGAGAGGGAGGGAGCTCCCTGACCGATGACAGTTAACTTTTTCCATACAGCGGTCCGTACGGACCGCGGTATGGAAAGGGTTAAACGGCTGACATCTGAACAGATGTCAGCCGTTTATACCAGGGTGTCAGCAATGTGCTGGCACCCTGGTATACCCACTAGAAGCCAACAAATTTTCAAGGGGAGGCGGGCGGGGGATCGCAATCCTGCCTGCCGCACCGCCCCCCACCGCCTGAAAAATATTGATTTTAGGCACTTAAAAGTTTCTGATCCCCGCGGTCAGGGACCGCGGGGATCAGAAACTGCAAAAAGCGCAGCAAACCGCAGGTCTGAATTGACCTGCGGTTTGCTGCGATCGCCGACACGGGGGGGGGGGGGGTCACATGACCCCCCCTGGCGTTGTGACAGGATGCCGGCTGAATGATTTCAGCCGGCATCCTGTTCAGATTAACCCCTGGGGCGCCGGAATGCCTATTTAAAGTTAGGACGTACCGGTACGTCCTGTGTCCTTAAGTACTCGGTAAATAGGGTGTACCGGTACGTCCTATGTCCTTAAGGGGTTAAGAGGTTATCTAGCATTATGGCTGCTGGTTGAAAAACAGACTCGCAACCGGAGACTATTGGTCTGCCTGGAGGGTGATCAATACTTTTATGAATTTTGGGCAACACGTAGATGACCGGAATACGGGGGTAGGTCGGAACAAGATAGTCTGCTGCTTTTTTATTAATAATACCATCGTTGAGAGCAATCTCAACTATAATAGAGAGTTCATTAAGAAACTCTCTAGTAGGATCATAGTCTATAGGTGAGTAAATCCCTCGATCACCAAGTTGCCGAAAGATCTCCTGTCTATAGTCCATTTTGTCCATCATGACAATGCCTGAGCCTTTGTCAGCCTGCTTGATGATTATGTCCTTATCATCACGCAGGTTTTTTAAGGCGAGAGATTGCTTTTTAGTTATATTATGTCTTACCTTAATGGTAGAGGATTTTTTCTCTAATGATCTGAGGTCTTGTAGGATGTGTGAAATATAATCTTCAACCACCTCATACCTTGTGGGAGGGGTAAATTTACTAGGAGGTTTGCACCTTTTGATGCGATCTTGAAATGGAGGAAGGACATCTTGATTCGTTTGGGTCCATGATGGTCTTTCGATTTCGATGTAGGCCCGTAGTCTAATGGCCCTAAAATTTTTTGACATTTCTTTGTCTAAGAGGTAAGGGTCTGTGAAATTGGTGGGGACAAATCCGAGTCCCAGGCACAGTGTAGAAATCTCATCGGTCGACAGGGTTTTGTGTGATAAATTGATGACTAGATCCTGCGTGGTGGATTCCTCGGTCTGGGTGTTCATGGTTGGTAGGTGGATCTCGTGCGAATAGGTTCCCGCTGTTGTTGATAGTAGCTGCGTCTTCTTCCTCTTGTGTTTCCTGCCTGACCCCCTCGGCGGCCTCCCCCTCTGGATCTTGGTGGTCCTCTCTCTAAAAAATCAATCTCACCACTAGTGCTGGATGAAGCCGATACCTGAGTGGTAGATGGACCAGAAGTTGGATAATTACGGGTCACTGTATGATAAACTTGGTTTGTCGCGTAGTCTTGGACGTCTCTTTGGTATTTCGACCTTTTGCGGTCCTCTAAGTTCCGTCTAAAAAAGTTATTATTTTGTGTGATATTATTTTTAATAGAGGCAGCTTCTTCTCCAGAAACTTCCTGAAGGTCCGTAATATAATCCATTGAGATGTGGATCCAGGATCTCTCTGGAATGGGCAAGGGACAAAGCAAACCAGCATGATGTCTCCTGGGTACTTTGTTTAGGAGGATGGCGCAAGGGTCCGTCATTGACGGAAGGTACATGTCACCGAGGTTCCTGGCCTCGGTGAGATAAGAACCGTTAATTTTGTGTGTCAGCGGCAGCTAGTGCTGGCTGACACTGTTTTACTTAGTGTGGCTGTAAAGCCAATCCGGGCCGGTTCTTATTGGGAGCAGCCAAAGAGCAGGGTGGGTGGCTTTTCCACATGTCCAGGCCAGGTTTTGGGCTGGGGTTTAAAAACCCAGTCAGCAGCTCAGCTGGGTGTGGTATGTTCCTCCAAGTGAGAGTGGAGCTGGGAAAGCTCTGTGTTTTTGGGAGCTGCATGAGAGCGGCCTGCTGGGAGTCAGGCACCCTAAAGCCTGCCAGGTGATTTACACGTATGTTATTTTTGGGAGCTCTTGCTGTGTGAACTAACACCAGGACTTTGTAAAGCATTGTTTTTTTCCCCTGCCTTTTCTGTGTGAATAAACACTGGACTTTTGTTTTTTCAACCGTGGTCTTGCCTCTGTATTGCGTCGGCTTATTACCCTGTCTACCAGAGCAAATCCCTACACTTGACCCTAGCACATACATCACAAGCAGAGGCAAAGGCACCCACATCACGTGACCACACAGGCCACCAATAGGAATACCTGGATGATCTGCTAAAAGCAGATGCTCTGCAGAGCAATGAGTAGTAGAGATGGCCTTGCGGTTCGCCCGGTGGTCGTTTTGCGGCGAACTTTCGCAATTCGACGAACATACGAACATATGGAGATATTCGCGCCTGCCATATTCTTTTACATTGTGAAGAACTTTGACCCATGACACATCCATCAGGTGGTACAAGACAGCCAATTGACACATTTCAGCACATGGACATACCCCCTACCTTATAAATAAACCCGATCTGGCCGCCATTTTACATTCAGTATTTTGCCAGTGTAGGGAGAGGTTGCGGTGTGGAGCAGGGACAGGCTGTTAGGGACACCAAACGCTAGCTAATAGGGCCACAAAAGTCCTTTTAAGGACTGGTATAGGTGTGCTATTGATCGGTGTGATACACAGATGGTGCGATATACTTATAATATACTTTTATAATGAGTCAAAAACACATAGATCTATACAGTGATCACCTGGAAGTCAGGGGCCTGGGGCTAGGGGCTTACTAGGGCCATTTTTATATAGGGTAAGGTTCCGGACGGGGTCGCTCTTATCAGGGCGGGTGGTCTGTGGTTAGGCTATCAGGGCCAGAATAGCACCCCCCTGTAGGGCAATATCAGGGACAGTTCTTTGCCTACCCTGTCCTTCAATACCTCATCATCATCTAGCCCAGGGATAGATGTTTTTTGCTTTGCCTCCGGGATTCATGGATGTGCACTGGGACCCCCCAAATTGTGGTAGGACATATGGTTTCTGATTTGGTGCCGCAAAATGGGTCTGCAATTTTGCGGAACGGGTGCAGACCCAATTTTGCGGAACGGGTGCAGGCCGCAATGTGCTGTCCGCATTTGCGGATCCACACTACCGCATCCATGCTTCGTTTCTGCAAAAAAATAGAACATGCCCTATGCTTGTCCGCAATTGCAGACAAGATTAGGCATTTTCTATTATAATGCCGGCGATGTGCGGTATGCAAATTGCGGGATGCATATTGCCAGGATCCGCAAAATACTTACGGATGTGTGAATAGACCCTCATAGTAACATTATTAACTGCTTGCCGCACACGTAACGCCGATAGGCGTCCGGGCGGCAGCGCTCTCAGGTCTCAGCGACGCCTATTGGCGTCATCTCGTGAGACCTGAGATTTCCTGTGAACGCGCGCTCACAGGATCGCGCAGTTCACAAGTTCAACTACAGCCTGCCAGCAGCGATCATTGGCTGGCAGGCTGTAGATTTTTAAAATAACCAATCAAATGGGTATGTCAGACGCTATTTTGTAAATAGCGTCTGATATACCTGCTACCTGGTCCTCTGGTGGTCCCTTTTGCTTGGATCGACCACCAGAGGACACAGGCAGCTCTGTAAGTAGCACCAATCACCACACACACACATTACACCCCCCTGTCACTTATTAACCCCTTATTAACCCCTGATCACCCCATATAGACCCCCTGATCACCCCCCCTGTCACCCCCCTGTCTATATAGTATCTGTAAATGATCAAGACTGATCGCAATCAGATCTATATCAGTACATTAGGGTCACCTTAGGCTCTACAAAAAACGCAGTATTCGCCTGATCAGACCTGATCTTGTGCGCACACTTGCGTTCAGTCCGCCCCACTGCAGTGACAGAATTTTATTTTCTATGATCACTGCAAAAACACCGTAAAATCGCTGCAGCGCTATAAAGATCACTTTTCAGCTTTCTGGATCTTTATTAGCGATCGCAGCTTTACTTTGCAAGCACTCCTTTTTACTAGGCAGGTGTGCTCTTTTTCCAGGGTAGTCTCAGAGGAATACCCCCTAAATTTAGTTAGCCCAAAATGTCAAAGGGGCATTCCGCTGAAGAGGCCTACAGGATTCTGGCCCTGATGGATGAAAGCGATGGGGACGCCTCACCCGCTGAATCCAGTTGTTCAGAATATGAACCTGTAGACAGCAGTGGCACTCTAACCGCTAGTGAAGATGACGAGGTTGAGGTCCCTGCTATGGTCAGGCGTACCCAACCCCATGTCAGTGTTCTGCATACCCCGCGTGATGAGCCTCATTTGCAGCAGAGTGGTGCTAGTGCTGATCTTTTTTATGGTGCGGCATACACCAGTAGCGCAGCACATCCTGGACCTTCTACCAGCACTGCCGTATTCCCTGGTGAAGTGGCGAGCACCAGAAGGGCAGTTCAAGCTGGTACGGTGGCACGTGCAGTAACTCCCCCATCGCAGCCACCACGTTCACAGGCCCGTAGAGCCCTTAGTCTCCCAGAGGTGCTGGCAAACCCAAATTGGCACTCCCCTGTTTCCGCCGCACCCGTATTGCCCCCTTTCACCGCCCAGTCTGGAGTTCGTGTGGAGACAGCTCATTTAGGATCAACCCTTGAGTTTTTTGAGCTGTTCTTCACCGCGGATCTCTATGACTTTGTTGTGGCAGAAACCAACTGCTATGCCACACAGTATATAACCGCCAATCCGGAAAGCTTCTATGCCCAGCCTTTCCGGTGGAAACCAGTCACAGTTTCCGAATTTAAAATATTTTTGGGCCTTATCCTCAGCATGGGTCTAACTAAAAAAAAATGTATTGCGGTCCTATTGGTCTAAAGACCCAATACATTACATGCCCATGTTCTCTGCTGCTATGTCCAGGGCACGTTTTGAGGGCATCATGCGCTTTATGCATTTTACTGACAATAAAACCTGTCATCCAAGAGGCCACCCTGCTTATTACCGGCTCCACAAAATTCGGCCCCTCATAGACCGTTTGTCATCCAGGTTTGCAGATATGTATACCCCCCAGGGCCGGACTGGGACAAAAAATAGGCCCGGGCACTTTTGACTGAGCAGCCCAATCACATGACCCCCAACAGGCCCCACCCCCTTGCAGTCTAGGGGCGGAGCCAAAACCGGAAGCACAATTGAGAGGCAGGGCCAGCCACCAGTAAGATAGGAAGGCTTCAGCCAACACACAAGCTTCTTTGGGGGTCCCCAGGTGACATTAGGGGTCTTAGTACGATCCGGCCACCTAATCCGGCAGAAAATGCAAGGAATCGACTGGACACAAAGCACAGCATGCATCGGTTTATGTCCCGCTGATTCTCTGCATTTTTCCCAGATTGTGGCCGGATCTCTGCCGTACCCCATTATAGTTAATGGGGCTGGCGGGCATTCTGTCTGCATCCAGCAGTGCCGGATCCAGTGAATTCTCAGCTGGAACAGCCTGTCAGGATCACTAACGCAGATGTGAAAGTACCCTAATACAGCGCCCCATACCTCTTATATCCAGTGACGTCTCCTCTGATGTAGATGTTCTCTTCCTTCATCTTCTCCATTCAGACCAGACCACCGTGATAATTTCCATCTCACGTCTCTGCAGAGTTTGACAGACATCTTAGCTTCCGACTTTTCCATCATCCTCCAATTAACATCCCATCATGCACCCCCAATACTGAGAAGCTGTTCTCCCTAAAACTATACTGCAAAAAGAACTGTGCTAAGCTGATGCTGTGCCAGGGTGCCCCCAAAGTAATGGTGCTCCCAAAGTCCCAACAATAGTAATTATTTCTTTGCCAGAGTGCATTTAGTAGTAATAGTGCCACTACAGTGCCCACAACAGTAATTGTGTCCCACAAGTAATAATGCTCCCATAGTCCCCCAGTTGTAATAAAGCCCACCATAATGCCCCGATAGTAATAATTCTCTTTATAATGTGTGACAGTAGAACCCCCCCTTATAATGTGCACCAGTACAAAAAATGCCCCGTTGTGTGGCAGTAAAAAAAGAAATACCTCCTCTTAGTGCCCCCAGTAGAGCCAATGTCCCCAGAGTGCCCTCATGTGTTCCAATGACCCGTACTATGTGCCACTAAAAAAAACACTTAGTGCCACCAGTTGAGCTTAGGTGACCATAGTGACCTTATAATTTGTGCCAGTATAAAATACTCCTATATAGTCCCCCCAGGAGATGCCCCCATAGTGCTCCTTCCCCGTCTCCATAGTGCCCTCCATAATGTGGCAGTATAAAATGCCCCTATAGACTGCCCCACATAGATACACCCATAATGCTCCTTTCCTCCCTTCCCCATAGTGGCATCAAAATGGGTGCCAGTATTAAATGCCCCTATATAATGCCCTCATAGTGCTCTTGTCCCCCACTTCTCCATAGTGCCCACCTATAATGCGTGCCAGTATATAGGGCCCCCAGTAGATGCCCCCATAGTGCTCCTTCCCCTCTTCTCCATAGTGCCCCCCCATAATGTGCCAGTATATAGGGCCCCCATAGTGCTTCCCCTCTTCTCCATAGTGCCCCCGTATTGTGCCAGTATATAGGCCCCCCATATTGTGCCAGTATATATGGCCCCATAGTGCTTCCCCTCTTCTGCATAGTGCCCCCCCATAATGTGCCAGTATATAGGGCCCCCATAGTGCTTCCTCTCTTCTCCATAGTGCCCCCGTATTGTGCCAGTATATAGGCCCCCCCATATTGTGCGAGTATATATGGCCCCATAGTGCTTCCCCTTTTCTCCATAGTGCCCCCGTATTGTGCCAGTATATAGGCCCCCCCCATATTGTGCCAGTATATATGGCCCCATAGTGCTTCCCCTCTTCTCCATAGTGCCCCCCCCCCCCCCATATTGTGCCAGTATAGAGGGCCCCATAGTGCTTCCCCTCTTCTGCATAGTGTCCCCCCCATATTGTGCCAGTATATAGGGCCCCATAGTGCCCCCCCATGTTGTGCCAGTATATAGGGCCCCATAGTGCTTCCCCTCTTCTCCATAGTGCCCCCCATGTTGTGCCAGTATATAGGCCCCCCCATATTGTGCCAGTATATATGGCCCCATAGTGCTTCCCCTCTTCTCCATAGTGCCGACCCCCCATATTGTGCCAGTATATAGGGCCCCATAGTGCTTCCCCTCTTCTGCATAGTGTCCCCCCCATATTGTGCCAGTATATAGGGCCCCATAGTGCCCCCCCATATTGTGCCAATATATATGACCCCATAGTGCTTCCCCTCTTCTCCATAGTGCCGACCCCCCCCCTATATTGTGCCAGTATATAGGGCCCCCACCCCCCTTCTTGCCACAGTATAGTATAAAATTAAATAATAAAAACAATAAACTCATATACTTACCTCCATGCTGCTGTCAGCGATGCGATGCAGGCCTCTTCCGGCCTGTGTCCCGCGCTGTATGGCTTAGGCGGCGTGCGCGATGACGTCATCACTCCGCCTGCACCGGCCTCTGATAGGCTACAGGCACTAGGCCTGTAGCCTATCAGAGGAATGGGCAAGGGAGACGCCTCTCCCCTGCTCCATTCATCTGTATCGCTGTCCTGAGGACGGCGATACAGATGAATATGGAGATGAGCGCTTCCACAATGGAAGCGCTCATCTCCACTCCTGCCCGGCTGCTGCCACATTAATTTTTTTTAAAAAGAAACTCAGCCAGCGGCCCGGCTGATTGTGTTCGGCCCGGCCCAGCGGGCAAATGCCCGGTCTGCCCTATGGCCAGTCCGGCCCTGCTAATACCGTGTACCTGAATTGAGGGGAACTATATCCCTAACTCACTATATTAACACGATCCTGCTATTAACCATCTTTGCTGTCCACCTATTACCATCTGGATTCTATTTATGGGACACAGCAGGTCTGTGTAATCTGTGAACTATACCCTACCATCTGACAATTATATAATTGTGGATTTATCAGTTACACTATTGTTTTCTATGGAAAGTGTGGATCTCTAATTCAGCTTTTGTCTGGATCCTATTCAGCGGGTCGTGTATCATTAGGTTTGTGCAATCATCAGGCAGCGTATTTAAGATTGCGCATACATTTGTTTTCATGTCTGGTGTTTGATATTGTTGCGCCATTATATTATATTATTTTATCATCATCATTGTTTTATCTTATTGTTCAAGTGGATATTTCTATGCAATTTTATAAATTTTATAATTTTTCCCATTTAGTGAGTGCCCTTCCACATTCCAATTTCATTTAGCTTCTCTTGGGACGGGTGAGTCCAGTGAAGTGTGCACCCATTTTATTGTACCCAATTGGTGAGCCACCGAACACACATAACCTATAAAAAAAATATGATGTTTTCAGTTTTTGGGAGATAGGGTCTCATTTTTTGCGGGATGACGGTTTGATTGGCACTATTTTGGGGTGCATATGACTTTTTGATCGCTTGCTATTACACTTTTTGTGATGTAAGGTGACAAAAAACGGTTTATTTTGCACAGTTTTTATCTTTTTACAGTGTTTATCTGAGGGGTTAGGTCATGTGATATTTTTATGGAGCCGGTCTATACGGACGTGGCGATACCTAATATGTATACTTTTTTTTATTTATGTAAGTTTTACACAATAATATCATTTTTGAAACAAAAAAATTATGTTTTAGTGTCTCCATATTCTGAGCCATAGTTTTTTTATTTTTTGGGCGATTGTCTCAGGTAGGGGCTCATTTTTTGCGGGATGAGATGACGGTTAGATTGGTACTAGTTTTGTGGGCAAACGCCTTTTTGATCGCTTTCTGTTGTTCTTTTTTTGATGTAAGGTGACAAAAAAATGGTTTATTTAGCACAGTTTTTATTTTTTATTTATTACGGTGTTCATCTGAGGGGTTAGGTCATGTGATATGTTTATAGATCCGGTAGATATGGACGCGGCGATACCTAATATGTCAACTTTTTTTTTTCCCCTATTTTTTACCAATTTTTTTAACATTTATTTGGGGAAAATGACGTTTTTGTTTATTTTTACTTGAAACTTTTATTTTTTGGGGGGGGACTTTATTTTTTCAACTTTATTTTTACTTTATTTTTTGTCCCACTTTGGGACTTCAACTTTTGGGGGTCTAATCCCTTTTACAATGTATTCCAATACTTCTGTATTGGAATGCATTGGCTGTATGAGTAATACTGTGTGTATTTCTCATACAGCTTGCGGGCTGTGAGATCCAGGGGGCTGGATCTCACAGGCTCGTCACCGGAAGGCAGCGCAGATGCCTAAGGAAGGTATCGCGCTGCCTTCCATGCCATCCGGTCCCCCCTACAGCCGCATGGGGACCCGCATGGCACCTCCGATCACTGCCGTCGCATAAGGTAAAAGCCGCAAACCGCAGGTCTGAATTGACCTGCGGTTTGCGGCGATCGCCGACATGGGGGGGTCACGGGACCCCCCTCCGGCGTTGTGACAGGATGCCCTCTGAATGATTTCAGCGGACATCCTGTTCCGATCACCGCCCGCAGCGCCGCAATCTAGTTTTAAACTTAGGACGTACCGGTACGCCCTGAGTCCTTAAGGCAAACATGGTGTACCGGTACGTCCTAAGTCCTTAAGGGGTTAGGACATGGGTTGCTAGAGGACATGGGTTGCTAGATGGCCGTTAGCACATCTGCAATACCCAGTCCGCATAGCTCTGTGTGCTTTTATTGTGTAAAAAAACTGATTTGATACATATGCAAATTAACATAAAAGAGTCATATCTTACTTGTGTGACCAGAGAAGAGTCATATTTTCAAGCTCTGACTCATCTCAGGTTAATTTGCATATGTATCAAATCAGGGTTTTTTACACAATAAAAGCACACAGAGCTATGGGGACTGGATATTGCGGATGTGCTAGTGGCCATCTAGCAACCCATGTCCTCAGCTCTATACCCAAAATCCAGATGACAAGTTCCCTTTAAGGCAATGCAAGCCCAGGAGGGGACAAGCAACCAAAATGCACTTTAGAGGCAGGGCCTCTGGAGCTAGCAGAGCAGGCAGCGCTCTGCTAGCCAACATAGAACCTTTCCCCAGGAGGGGGTAGGCTAGACTGACTCACCAACACTAAACTCCCCCTGTCTCTCAGAGAGGGTTAGAGACTGAAAGGAAAAGTTCCAGACTCTGATAAGGCTCTACGAAGTGTTTGCTTCCACCTGCTGGCAGACCAGGCACATTACATGAACTATAACAGTTATATGGAAAAAATATGCACATTATTCTGAGATGACATAAAATACATTAGATGACAGGTATTAGCACATAGGAGACAGTAGCAAGGTGTCCAAAGGAGTGGTAGTGGCACTCCGGGACATTACATATATACTACAGAGGACAGTATACTGTATATTTATATATATATATATATATATATATATATATATATACTACAGAGGAT
Source organism: Bufo bufo (assembly GCF_905171765.1). Taxonomy (NCBI): domain Eukaryota; kingdom Metazoa; phylum Chordata; class Amphibia; order Anura; family Bufonidae; genus Bufo; species Bufo bufo. Next base: position 298,817,340 of record NC_053390.1, read on the forward strand.
AGTATACTATATACATAATACAGAGGACAGTATACTGTATATACTGTAAATATATTACAGAGGACGGTATACTGTATCTATATACTACAGAGGACAGTATACTGTATATATATGTACTACATAGGACAGTATACTGTATATACTGTAAATATATCACAGAGGACAGTATACTGTATCTATATACTACAGAGGACAGTATACTGTATATATATATGTACTACATAGGACAGTATACTGTATATATACTACAGAGGACAGTATACTGCTACAGATGGATCTGGATAGTTTGGACTATTGGGCAGAGAAGTGGCAGATGAGGTTTAACACTGACAAATGTAAGATTATGCACATGGGAAGGAATAATGCAAGTCACCCGTACATACTAAATGGTAAAACACTGGGTAACACTGACATGGAAAAGGACTTAGGAATTTTAGTGGACAGCTTTCCGTTTCTGAGTTCCATCATGGGCTCTTAGAAGCGGTCCAAATCGGATCAGTTTTGCCCTAATGCATTCTGCATTGAAAAGGATCCGCTCAGAATGCATGAGTTCGCCTCCGTTCAGTCACCATTCCACTCTAAAGGCGGACACCAAAACACTGCCTGCAGCGTTTTTCTGTCCGCCATGTGGTGTGGAGCGAGATGGATCATGACACACAATGCAAGTCAATGGGGACGGATCCGTTTTCTCTGACACAATAGAAAACGGATCCATCCCCCATTGACATTCAATGGTGTTCAAGACGGATCCCTCATGGCTAGAGTTAAGTGAACCCGAACTGCAAAGTTCGGGTTCGTACCGAACTTTGCGAGTTCGGGTATCCAGACCCGAACCCGGACTTTTTCACGGAAGTTCGAGTTCGGTGTTCGGGTGATTTTATTATTTTCCGTTATAACATGGTTATAACGGAAAATAATAGCATTTTTAAAACAGAATGCTAAATAAAATGTCTACTGAGGGGTTAAAAATATAAAAAAACTCACCTCATCCACTTGATCACGCAGCCGGTATCTTCTTTTCTTCAGGACCTGCAAAAAAACCTGCGGTGACGTCACCGCAGGTCCTGCTGAATGAAGATAGAAGGACCTTCGGTGATGTCACCGCGCTCAACATGGGAAAATAATAAAGTGAAGTTCGGGTCCCCATTGACTTAAATAAGCCCGAAATTTGACCTGCAGTTCGACCGAACCCGGCAAACCCAAACTTCCACGGGTTCGCTCAACCCTAGTCATGGCTATAGAAGACATAATAAACTGGATCCATTCATGACGGATGCATGAGGTTGTATTATTGTAACGGAAGTGTTTTTGCAGATCCATGACGGATCTTGAAAAAATGCTAATGTGAAAGTAGCGCTATTCAGTTTAAAAAAAGACATCTGAGGGGAGATCTAATTACTATGTATAAATACAGGGTGGGCCATTGATATGGATACACCTTAATAAAATGGGAATGGTTGGTGATATTAACTTCCTGTTTGTGGCACATTAGTATATGTGAGGGGGGAAACTTTTCAAGATGGGTGGTGACCATGGCGGCCATTTTGAAGTCGGCCTTTTGAATCCAACTTTAGTTTTTTCAATAGGAAGAGGGTCATGTGACACATCAAACTTATTGGGAATTTCACAAGAAAAACAATGGCGTGCTTGGTTTTAACGTAACTTTATTCTTTCATGAGTTATTTACAAGTTTCTCTTTGTTTACAGCCATTGACATGTCGCCGAGGTTAACACGTGAGGAGTGGATAGAAATTGTGTTGATGTCTGGTGAACGCAGTAACCGGGTCATTGCAGCAGATTTCAATGCAAGACACCCTACGAGACCACCCATCTCCCATGCTACAGTTAGCAAACTGCATGCTAAGTTTCGTGAAACTGGTTCAGTGTTGGATTTGCCAAAATGTGGACGCATGAAATCTGTCTCTAATGAAGAAACATCAGTGGCTGTCCTAGCTTCATTCAGCAAGAGCCCACAGCGTAGCACTAGCCGCATGTCACTGGAGAGTGGCATTAGTCGAACATCCCTTCGGCGGATATTAGCTACTCACAAATGGCACCCTTACAAACTCCAGCTACTGCAGCATCTCAACGAAGATGACCCAGATCGGCGCACTGAATTTGCAGAATGGGCAAAACAAAAATTGGAACAGGACCCTAAGTTTACGCAGAAGATTTTGTTCAGTGATGAGGCAAACTTTTATGTGAATGGTGAAGTTAACAAACAAAACCACCGCTATTGGTTTGACACTAACCCACATTGGATAGATCCCTCCAAGACTGTTGGAACAAAATTATGGTATGGTGTGGTATATGGGCTACAAAGATAGTGGGGCCATTCTTCATCAATTGAAACCTCAAGGCCACTGGATATGCGAAATTGCTACATGATGATGTGTTTCCCTCTTTATGCACTGAAGCTGGCACGTTCCCTGAGTTTTTCCAGCAAGATGGTGCACCACCACATTATGGGTGTCAGGTCCGAGCATTCCTAGATGAACAGTTTCCTGGAAAGTGGATTGGTCGTCGTGGGCCAGTTAAATGGCCCCCAAGGTCTCCCGATCTGACCCCCTTAGACTTTTATCTTTGGGGTCATCTGAAGGCAATTGTCTATGCTGTTAAGATACGAGATGTGCAGCACCTGAAACTACGGATACTGGAAGCCTGTGCTAGCATTTTTCCTGCAGTGTTGCTATCAGTGTGTGAAGAGTGGGAGAAGAGGGTTGCATTGACAATCCAACACGATGGGCAGCACATTGAACAAATTTTATAAGTGGTCAGAAACTTGTAAATAACTCATGAAAGAATAAAGTTACGTTAAAACCAAGCACACCATTATTTTTCTTGTAAAATTCCCAATAAGTTTGATGTGTCACATGACCCTCTTCCGATTGAAAAAACAAAAGTTGGATTCAAAATGGCCGACTTCAAAATGGCCGCCATGGTCACCACCCATCTTGAAAAGTTTCCCCCCTCACATATACTAATGTGCCACAAACAGGAAGTTAATACCACCAACCATTCCCATTTTATTAAGGTGTATCCATATAAATGGCTCACCCTGTATATCAGGGGTCAGTACAGAGATCTCTCCCATCATCTATTTATCCCCAGGACCAGAGAAGGAAAGAAGGTTTGTACACAAACATAGAAAAGGATTCTTTACGGTAAGAGCAGTGAGACTATGGAACTCTCTGCCTGAGGAGGTGGTGATAGTGAGTTCACTAAAAGAGTTCAGGAGGGGCCTGGATGTATTTCTGGAGTGTAATAATATTACAGGCTATAGATACTAGAGGGGGGTCGTTGATCCAGGGAGTTATTCTGATTGCCTGATTGGAAGGAATTTTCCCCCCTAAAATAAAGAAAATTGGTTTTCACCTTGTAGGTTTTTTTGTCTTTCTGTGGATCAACTTGCAGGATAACAGGCTAAACTAGATGGACGTATGTAGCACATGGCCATTGCCAGGCGTGACCCCTTATCGCGGCCCACAAACAGCAGGTCCGCAATATGCGGGCACCGGCCATGTGCTCACCGCATCACGGATGCAGACTCATTCACTTGAATGGGTCCGCAATCCGGAAGGTGTGGTGCGTAACGGAGGCACGGAACCTGATGGAAGCACTATGGGTTTTCTGTCCGTGCCTCTGCGCCGCATAAAAATAGAACTTGTTATATTTTTTTGTGGTGTGGACAGATCACGGACCCAATTAAGTTGAATGGGTCTGAATCCATCTCGGGAGTCGCACGGATAGTGCCCATGTCTTAGGGACCTCAAATTGCGGTCCCCAATGCATGGAAAGGCCGTGTGCATGAGGCCTTAGGCTGTGGCTACACTGCAACTTTTTGTAGCGCGACTAATTGATTTTAACTATTGAACTACAGCTGCAATCCAAATGAATGCATTCAGTTGAATACAATCTTGTGGACTGCAGCTGTCATTCAATAGTTAAAATCAATCAGTCGCGCTACAAAAAGTCGCAGTGTAGCCCTAGCCGTACACACTATATTACTATGTTATTAATGTATGGGGGTAATACTGATCTTCCTACAGTGGTCTGTTAGTAATAGTACGGTGGTAATATTCAGTCACTATTTAGCTGTATTACTAGTAGTCATGGTGCGGCATTATCTGGATTGGTGGCCACTCAGGTGACGGGTGCTGACCCCCTATCTATGCCTCGCAGTCATGCCACTGATTATGACACTCAGACTCTATAGCTGATGACATCACAGATAGTGTTTCTAAGGAAAAAATAAGCGTTATCGTGCCAGGATTCTAATGATGACATCACAAAACCTTTGACTATGCCAGGATTCTAATGATGACATCACAAAGGATGGCTTAGGCTACTTTCACACTTGCGGCAGAGAGATCCGGCAAGCAGTTCCGTCGCCGGAACTGCCTGCCGGATCAGGCAAAATGTATGCTAACTGATGGCATTAGTAAGACTGATCAGGATCCTGATCAGTCTTAAAAATGCCTGATCAGTCGAAAAAATGCATTGAAATGCCGGATCCGTCTTTCCGGTGTCATCCGGCAAAAACGGATCCGGCATTTATTTTTTCACCTTTTTTTCAGTCTGCGCATGCGCATACCGGAAGGACGGATCCGGCATTCCGGTATTCTGAATGCCGGATCCGGCACTAATACATTCCTATGGGAAAAAATGCCTGATCCGGCATTCAGGCAAGTCTTCAGTTTTTTTAGCCGGAGATAAAACCGTAGCATGCTACGGTTTTCTCTTTTGCCTGATCAGTCAAAACGACTGAACTGAAGACATACTGATGCAAACTGAACGGATTACTCTCCATTCAGAATGCATGGGGACATACCTGATCAGTTCTTTTCCGGTATAGAGCCCCTGTGACGGAACTCTATGCCGGAAAAGAACAACGCAAGTGTGAAAGTAGCCTTAGCATCAGAGCGGCCATCTTGAATGTAATGGGCTCACACTTTATTAACATACCCTTAATGGAGATAAAACTAGTGGATGTAGTATTACCTGGGGGGATCATTTATTTTGAGATTTGTACTAGTTTTCCGGCTATAATAAAAGTCACAAACTTTAGCACATGCAGATTGTGTGCAAAAATGTGTGACTTTAAATATAACGCTTTTAAATATTGGTAGCTCACCTCTTCAGGATCCAGCTCTGAGCTTACTTAATATACCCTTAGAATACCCATAGAAAATAGATGCTGAGTACGATTTATGCAATTTGATAATTAAGAGAAATAAAACACCATTTTATCTTTAAAAAAACACTATTTTTATTTGTAAAAGGTTTTAGGTTGTAAATGATTCTTTTGCGGCTCTGGCTCCGTCTTCAGGATTGTCTGGATTCAGGTCCGCTAACTTATAGAGAGGAGGTCGGGGGTCGCACCTCTGGCAGATTTTCAGGGACAGAGTATTGTCACCAGAGGTTCCTGATGTTATTTTGTAGTCGGATCCTAGAAGAGAAAATACCCAAATAAAAAAAAGTTTACAAAAACACAAGGAGAAGACGGAGGGAAGCGGCCAAACTTACCGGACCTGGTGGTGCTCTGCTCGTCTTCACTGGAATTTCAGATGGTTTGGATGGCAGAAACCATCTATAGATGGTAAGTGTGCCCCAAGGCGTAGATGGTAAGTGGGCCCCAAGGGGTAGATGGTAAGTGGGCCCCAAGGGGTAGATGGTAAGTGGGCCCCAAGCTGCAGATGGTAAATGGCCCCAAGCCGCAGATGGTAAATGGCCCCAAGCGGCAGATGGTAAGTGGGGCCAAGCAGCAGATGTTATATGGTGGCCAAGGGGCAGATGGTATAGTAAGGGCCTATCGGCAGATGTTATAGCCGGCGGCAGATGATACAGCTTGGCCGCTTTCTCTTCCGGGTACTTAAGGCCCTGATGTTGGTGGTACTCCTCGGAAGGTCCTCCATCTCCACATCGTCCGGATATTGGCGAGGGCCAACATCCATTTTCTCATCGTCACCGTGATCAGACTTCATATCAACATCATCGGGATACTGTCGAGGGCCGACATCCATTTTCTCTACAGCATTCACCACAGGAATCGTCTTTGGCACCAACCTCCTCTTCTTCCAGGACTTCCCCATGGTGAGAGACAGCTAGAGATACTGACACTGCTGTCAGGGCGTGACCCCAATTTATAGGATTAGACCACACCCCCTGATTATTATGTCATAAGTAAATGAGTCATGCCCCATTATGACATCACAAGGTCATGCCAGAGGAGGGGGGGCCAGGGGGACAAGCATCTATTGATGACATCACAAGAAGTGCCTTAGCATGAGAGCGGCCATATTAGATGTACTGGACTCACACTTTTTTAATATCATATCATGTACATACATGTTCTTGTCTAAAATTTTCTTCATGTTTTTTCATTCTTTTCACATAGAATTTGGGATGAGGGGTGGGATATATGACTCCAGAGGACTTTGGTCCCTGTAGCAGCCAATCACAGTGCAGATTTTATTTCGTATTCTTCTCTTGGAAAATAAAAGCTGCGCTGTGATTGGTCGCTATGGGCAACAATAACAGTTTTTCTTATTGACCATTTCACCACATCTGTCCCATCTCCATCTAAATCTCTCAACCTCTCAGTTTTCACTAATAAAATTGCTTTGGACAAATAAAAGCAGCGCTGTGATTGGTTGCTAGGGACTATTTTTACTGTTAATCTGACCCGATTTGTGAGATGATGGGAGTAATAGATTGTGTGAGATGATAGGAGTAATACATTGTGAGATGATGGGAGTGATATGTTGTGTATGAGAAATAGATGACGGGAGTGATACATTGTGAGATGGTGGGAGTGATAAATTACATACAAGATGATGGGTAGTGTTGAGCGCGAATATTCGAATTGCGAATTTTTTTCTCGAATATCGCAATTTCGAGATTTCGCGAATATTTAGAATATCGTTCTATATATTCGCGAAATCGAATATTCTTTTTTTTTCTTTTTTTTTTTATTATTATATTTTTTTCTTTCCCACTTCCCTAAAGTTGTTCTTACCTGTCCTTTGGATTCCTGGCTTCCTGGCTGCTCCAGTCAGTGGCGTTTTCAACTTACTGCTATATTCCATATTAGCTAAATTACAATCTAATCTATATGTGTATTTTACGAGATTTCGCAATAGTCGGAATTGCGATGCGAGTAATATAACACGAAATATTCGCATGAAGATTTAAACTTAGCACTGCTATATTCCATATTCTAGCCTAATATGGAATATAGCTGTGCTAAATTAGCACTGCTATATTCCATATTAGGCTAGAATATGGAGTATAGCAGTGCTAAGTTGAAATCTTCATGCGACTATTTCGTGTTATATTACTCGCATCGCAATTTCGACTTTTGCAAATGTTCTTAATATTGCTCTAACTTCGTCTCTTAGAATATTACGAATATTCTAAAAGACGAAGTTAGAGCAATATTACGAAATTTCGTAAAATACACATATAGATTGTAATTTAGCTAATATAGTGCTATAATCCCTTTTTTTTCCTGTAATTTTTTTTTGCCTCTTCTGAACTTAAGTTTTGTAAAATATGTACACTATTAAAAAATATTACTATAGCAGTATATTAGCTTAAATACAATCTATGTGTATTTTACGAAATTTCGTAATATTGCTCTAACTTCGTCTTTTCGAATATTACGAATATTCTAAAAGACGAAGTTAGAGCAATATTAAGAACATTTGCAAAAGTCGAAATTGCGATGCGAGTAATATAACACGATTTATGCAATTTGATAATTAAGAGAAATAAAACACCATTTTATCTTTAAAAAAACACTATTTTTATTTGTAAAAGGTTTTAGGTTGTAAATGATTCTTTTGCGGCTCTGGCTCCGTCTTCAGGATTGTCTGGATTCAGGTCCGCTAACTTATAGAGAGGAGGTCGGGGGTCGCACCTCTGGCAGATTTTCAGGGACAGAGTATTGTCACCAGAGGTTCCTGATGTTATTTTGTAGTCGGATCCTAGAAGAGAAAATACCCAAATAAAAAACAGTTTACAAAAACACAAGGAGAAGACGGAGGGAAGCGGCCAAACTTACCGGACCTGGTGGTGCTCTGCTCGTCTTCACTGGAATTTCAGATGGTTTGGATGGCAGAAACCATCTATAGATGGTAAGTGGGCCCCAAGGGGTAGATGGTAAGTGGGCCCCAAGGGGTAGATGGTAAGTGGGCCCCAAGGGGTAGATGGTAAGTGGGCCCCAAGCTGCAGATGGTAAATGGCCCCAAGCCGCAGATGGTAAATGGCCCCAAGCGGCAGATGGTAAGTGGGGCCAAGCAGCAGATGTTATATGGTGGCCAAGGGGCAGATGGTATAGTAAGGGCCTATCGGCAGATGTTATAGCCGGCGGCAGATGATACAGCTTGGCCGCTTTCTCTTCCGGGTACTTAAGGCCCTGATGTTGGTGGTACTCCTCGGAAGGTCCTCCATCTCCACATCGTCCGGATATTGGCGAGGGCCAACATCCATTTTCTCATCGTCACCGTGATCAGACTTCATATCAACATCATCGGGATACTGTCGAGGGCCGACATCCATTTTCTCTACAGCATTCACCACAGGAATCGTCTTTGGCACCAACCTCCTCTTCTTCCAGGACTTCCCCATGGTGAGAGACAGCTAGAGATACTGACACTGCTGTCAGGGCGTGACCCCAATTTATAGGATTAGACCACACCCCCTGATTATTATGTCATAAGTAAATGAGTCATGCCCCATTATGACATCACAAGGTCATGCCAGAGGAGGGGGGGCCAGGGGGACAAGCATCTATTGATGACATCACAAGAAGTGCCTTAGCATGAGAGCGGCCATATTGGATGTACTGGACTCACACTTTTTTAATATCATATCATGTACATACATGTTCTTGTCTAAAATTTTCTTCATGTTTTTTCATTCTTTTCACATAGAATTTGGGATGAGGTGTGGGATATATGACTCCAGAGGACTTTGGTCCTTGTAGCAGCCAATCACAGTGCAGATTTTATTTCGTATTCTTCTCTTGGAAAATAAAAGCTGCGCTGTGATTGGTCGCTATGGGCAACAATAACAGTTTTTCTTATTGACCATTTCACCACATCTGTCCCATCTCCATCTAAATCTCTCAACCTCTCAGTTTTCACTAATAAAATTGCTTTGGACAAATAAAAGCAGCGCTGTGATTGGTTGCTAGGGACTATTTTTACTGTTAATCTGACCCGATTTGTGAGATGATGGGAGTAATAGATTGTGTGAGATGATAGGAGTAATACATTGTGAGATGATGGGAGTGATATATTGTGTATGAGAAATAGATGACGGGAGTGATACATTGTGAGATGGTGGGAGTGATAAATTACATACAAGATGATGGGTAGTGTTGAGCGCGAATATTCGAATTGCGAATTTTTTTCTCGAATATCGCAATTTCGAGATTTCGCGAATATTTAGAATATCGTTCTATATATTCGCGAAATCGAATATTCTTTTTTTTTCTTTTTTTTTTTATTATTATATTTTTTTCTTTCCCACTTCCCTAAAGTTGTTCTTACCTGTCCTTTGGATTCCTGGCTTCCTGGCTGCTCCAGTCAGTGGCGTTTTCAACTTACTGCTATATTCCATATTAGCTAAATTACAATCTAATCTATATGTGTATTTTACGAGATTTCGCAATAGTCGGAATTGCGATGCGAGTAATATAACACGAAATATTCGCATGAAGATTTAAACTTAGCACTGCTATATTCCATATTCTAGCCTAATATGGAATATAGCTGTGCTAAATTAGCACTGCTATATTCCATATTAGGCTAGAATATGGAGTATAGCAGTGCTAAATTGAAATCTTCATGCGACTATTTCGTGTTATATTACTCGCATCGCAATTTCGACTTTTGCAAATGTTCTTAATATTGCTCTAACTTCGTCTCTTAGAATATTACGAATATTCTAAAAGACGAAGTTAGAGCAATATTACGAAATTTCGTAAAATACACATATAGATTGTAATTTAGCTAATATAGTGCTATAATCCCTTTTTTTTTCTGTAATTTTTTTTTGCCTCTTCTGAACTTAAGTTTTGTAAAATATGTACACTATTAAAAAATATTACTATAGCAGTATATTAGCTTAAATACAATCTATGTGTATTTTACGAAATTTCGTAATATTGCTCTAACTTCGTCTTTTCGAATATTACGAATATTCTAAAAGACGAAGTTAGAGCAATATTAAGAACATTTGCAAAAGTCGAAATTGCGATGCGAGTAATATAACACGAAATAGTCGCATGAAGATTTCAACTTAGCACAGCTATATTCCATATTCTAGCCTAATATGGAATATAGCAGTGCTAACTTAGCACAGCTATATTCCATATTAGGCTAGAATATGGAATTTAGCAGTGCTAAGTTTAAATCTTCATGCAACTATTTCGTGTTATATTACTCGCATCGCAATTTCGACTTTTGCAAATGTTCTTAATATTGCTCTAACTTCGTCTTTTAGAATATTCGTAATATTCTAAGAGACGAAGTTAGAGCAATATTACGAAATTTCGTAAAATACACATATTAGCCTAGCCATAGTCAATTAGCATAGGAACGTTGCCTTATACTATCAAGATAAATATTCGCAATATGCGAAAAAATAATTTCGCGATAATTGGAATAATTGCGAATATTCGATTTCGACGAATATAACACGAATATTCATGCGAATATTCGCAAAATATCGCGAAATCGAATATGGCACCTCCCGCTCATCCCTAATGATGGGTGTGACATACATTGTGTGTGAGATGATTACAGATATTTAACTATAATGTAACATTTTTACAATAAAACATTTTAAAGATATACAGTGGATTATTGCGTAATACAGTATACAGAACTATACATGTGGTGCAGTGTAATATACAGGACTATACATGGGGTGCAGTGTAATATACAGGACTATACATGGGGTGCAGTGTAATATACAGGACTACACATGGGGTGCAGTGTAATATACAGGACTATACATGGGGGGCAGTATAATATACAGGACTATACATGGGGTGCAGTACAATATACAGGACTATACATGGGGTGCAGTGTAATATACAGGACTACACATGGGGTGCAGTGTAATATACAGGACTATACATGGGGGGCAGTATAATATACAGGACTATACATGGGGTGCAGTACAATATACAGGACTATACATGGGGTGCAGTGTAATATACAGGACTACACATGGGGTGCAGTGTAATATACAGGACTATACATGGGGGGCAGTATAATATACAGGACTATACATGGGGTGCAGTGTAATATACAGGACTATACATGGGGTGCAGTGTAATATACAGGACTATACATGGGGTGCAGCATAATATACAGGACTATACATGGGGTGCAGTATAATATACAGAACTACACATAAGGTGTAGTGTAATATACAGGACTATACATGGGGGGCAGTGTAATATACAGGACTATACATGGGGTGCAATGTAATATACAGCATTATACATGAGGCGCAGTGTAATATACAGGACTGTACATGGGGGGCAGTGTAATATACAGGACTATACATGAGGTGCAGTGTAATATACAGGACTATACATAGGGTGCAGTACAATATGCAGGACTATACATGAGGTGCAGTGTAATATACAGGACAATACATGGGGTGCAGTACAATATACAGGACTATACATGAGTTGCATTATAATATACAGGACTATACATGGGGTGAAGTATAATATACAGGACTATACATGGGGTGCAGTGTAATATAGTAGAAAATTTGTACCTGGAATTTTACTTTCCTTGAGTCCAAAGGCAGCACAGAATGGGTTAACGTCGACCTCTTTTGTTCATAGAACCGCCCACCTAGATTAAAATAATTAAATAATTAGACAATTAAATAATCAATGTTTCTATAAGGTCTGGTGAATGCAACTGCCCCTTGTATAAAAAAATAGATCCACACAGTTGCAGAACAAAAAATACAATTTATTTAGGGAGGGTAAGCCTGTGCTGCCTTCGGACTCAAGGAAAGTAAAATTCCAGGTACCAATTTTCTACTTTCCCTTATCGTCCTCGGCAGCACAGAATGGGATTTTTATAGATTCCAAAGGGGGGGATTATACCGAAACTGAACTTAGAATGCCTGTGCCAAAGGCTGAGCTCCTGGACTCGATGTCGAGGCGATAATGTTTTGCAAAGGTGGAAGGAGTGGACCAGGAGGCTGCGCTGCAGATTTCTTGTATAGACACCTGTCCGTATTCCGCCCAGGAGGCTGCTGTCGATCTTGTGGAATGAGCCTTGATGGAAAGTGGTGGAGTTTCCCCTTCTAACAAGTAGGTTTCCGTAATCGTGTTCTTTATCCACCGGGCGAGTGAATCCTTGGATGGCGTTCGCCCTCTTCTCGGTCCAGAATAAAGCAGAAAAAGATTTTCGTCTATACGGAACTCTTCCGTTCTTCGCAAATAGGTTTCTACTGCTCTTCTCACATTTAGCATATGTAACTGCTCCTGTTCTTCATCAGCCGGATTTGGGAAGAATGTAGGCAAGAAGGTTTCCTTATTAATATTCATAGTAGAAGGAACCTTTGGTTGAAAAGAAGGTATGGTTCTAATCAATATCCCATCAGGAAGAATTTGTAAATATGGATGTCTGGATGATAGAGCTCGTAGTTCCCCCAATCTCTTTGCCGAAGTAATGGCTACAAGAAATAGAACTTTGCAGGAGAGATATCTGATGTCCACTTGTTCCAATGGTTCAAAGGGTGGTTTTGTGAGTTCTCTTAGTACTAGGGATAAGTTCCACACAGGAAAGAGTTCGTGAATCACCGGTCTTAGCCTCTTCAAGGCCTTGAAGAATCTGACTATCAGAGGATGGAACAGATATTTATTCTCTGTTAAGATATTAATGGCAGTCATCTGGGATTTTAAGGTATTCGGCTTTAAGCCCATATCAAATCCTTCTTGAAGGAACTGAAGAATACTGGAGATATTTATTTCCGTATAACCTTTCTCAGACAACCAGGACCGGAATTTTCTTAATACTTTGGCATATTTCACATTGGTAGAACGCTTGCGGGAATTCATTAGTGTGTCAATGACCGAAGCTGGTAGGCCCTCTTCCTCTAATCTGCTTCTCTCAACATCCAGGCCGTGAGGTGTAACCTGTCTAGGTTCTGATGATATAGACCCTGCTGTAGGAGAAGGTCGGGGGCTCTCGGAAGCTTCCAATAATTCCCTTTGGACAGTTGAAGAAGAAGAGGAAACCATGGCCTGCGGGGCCAAAATGGTGCTATTAGTATTACTTTGGGTCTTTCTACCGCAATCTTCTGTAGAACCCTCGGTATGAGGGGTGCTGGTGGAAATAGGTAGACAAATAGGCGACTCTAAGACATCGAGAAGGCGTCTACTACTGTCGGCCCGTCGTGTTCGCTCCGGGAACAGAACTTCTGGAGTTTCCGATTTTGTCTGGAGGCCATCAGATCCCAGGTTGGACAACCCCATCTGGTTATGATTTGATTGAAGTAAACCGGATTCAAACCCCACTCGCTCGGACTGATTGTCATCCGACTCAGACGATCCGCTTGTATATTGTAACAGCCTTTTATATGAATCGCTCTTAATCTCACAAGATGTGATTCTGCCCAGGTGAAAATCCGCTTGCATAACTTCATCAAGGACGGGCTCCTCGTTCCTCCCTGTTTGTTCAGATAGAACACAGTGGAGAGGTTGTCTGAGTGAACCAGCACGGACTTTCCTTCCAGGAGAGTTTGAAAATGGACTAGCGATTTCAGAACAGCCTTCATTTCCTTGAAGTTCGAGGACTGTCGCAGATTCTGGGGAGACCATTTCCCTTGGATCCATCTGTTCTGCACATGAGCTCCCCAGCCTCTGGCTGAGGCATCCGTGGTCATTATTATCGGTGACAGATACTGAAATGATTTCCCTACTGTGAGCTTCTCCGTCTGTAACCACCAGTTCAGACTCTGAATAACGGATGGTCTTAGGCTGACTCTTCTCTCCAAATCGTAATGACTGGTGCGTCTTGCCTGTATCATATTCCATTGAAAGTCTCGCATATGGATCTTCGCCCAGGGGACCGCATCTATGGTAGAAGTCAGATGGCCCAAGGTCTTCATCACTCTGCGTATGGATGGCTTGTGAATGGACCTCAAGGTTTTCACTTCCTCTCTGATCTTCTGACTCTTGTCTGAAGGAAGAAGAACCTTCATGCAGCGGGTGTCTATCACCATCCCCAGGAATCTTTTTGACGTTGTTGGGGAGAGCTGAGATTTCTTCGAACTCATTATGAAACCGAGGGACTGGAGAAGCGAGATGACTGTACGGAGATGAAGTTGTAACTGTTCCTCCGTTGATGCTGCCACTAGCCAGTCGTCCAGGTAAGGGTAGACTTGAATGGCCTGTAGGCGTAGATGCACCGCTGCCACCACTGATATCTTGGTAAAAATTCTGGGTGTGGACGTCAGCCCGAAGGGCAACGCTCTGAATTGAAAGTGCAGGATTTTCCCTGCTCTTCTGAAGGCTACTCTCTATTCTAGATCTTATGGGTACATGCAGGTAGGCGTCCTCCAAGTCCAGGGAGGCCATGAACTGGTTTCGCTGAAGTGTGGACACCACCGATCTTAAAGTTTCCATTTTGAAATGGATTTTTCTTAGAAAATGGTTTAGGTATCTGAGGTCTATAATGAGACGCCAATCCCCGCTTGCTTTTGGGACTAGAAACAATTTGGAGTAAACTCCCTTTTTTTCTTGACCTCTTGGCACCCGTTCTAAAGCTCCTTTCTTTAGAAATTGGTCCACCAGGCGATCTATACGAGGGTCTTCTCTTTGATACAGAAATCTGTCCCTTGGATGGTGCAGAAATTCTAGCGAGTATCCGTCTCTTATTAGCTCCAGAATCCACTTGTCTGTAGTGATTCTTTCCCAGTTGGTGTAGAAGTAGGATAAGCGACCTCCTACAGACTGGCTTTCGACGTCAGAAATCAGTCTTGGAGCTTTTACTGATGTCCTCCCTTCCTCTTGCTTTTTCAGAAGAACTGGGAAGGACTCTTCTGTCTGACCGGCCTCTGCCAGATCGCCCACGATAGCCTGTTCTGTGGTAAGGCTGCCTACCAAAGGGACGAAAATTCTTCGGACGACTCTTAGTCTTAACCTGAGGGAACTTCAGAGATTTTTCGTCAGAGTTGGATTCTAACAGCTTGTCTAGCTGAGATCCAAACAGTTTCCCAGGCTCAAAGGGTAAAGAGCAGAGGTTGGTCTTAGAGGCAACATCTTCTGCCCATAGCTTAATCCACAAGGTTCTTCTTATCGAATTTGAGAGAGCCATATCTTTGGCCAGAAATCTCAGCGAATCTACTGGAAAGTCGCACAAAAACTCAGCGGCCATTTTAAGGGACAGCAGTTGAAGAAGCAGGTCTTCTCTGGAGACTCCTTCCTCGATGTCCCTTCCTAGATGACTTAGCCAGATTCTGAGGGCTCGAGCCACTGGTACTGCGGCCATGGCTGCTTTACTTAACGTGGCCAAGTAAGAATGCAGTCTTTTTAACAAGTTATCTGCTTTTCTGTCCATCGGGTTCCTCAGCAGCGCGGAGTCATCTGCAGGAAAGAAGGACCTTTTAGCCAACCTGGTTACCGCAGGATCCACTCTGGCGGGGACTTCCCAGCTTGAGGACTCAGTGGAGTCGATCTTATAAACAGAACGGAATCTTGAGCCAGGATCCATTTTCTTTAGGGGACCTTTCCATTCTTTCTGGAATATGGAGTCCAGAACTGGATGGCTTGGAAGGACTGAAGCTTTTTTCTTTGGAAAATAGAAGAGACTCTCCTTGTCCTGTGCAGCGACAGGGTCTTCTTTAGTTTCCATTATTCCTTTTACTTCCTTGATTAAGCGGTTCGCATTTTTCTTATCAAAAAGGAAATTTTCCTCTATATTAGAGACTTCCCAATCAGAGTCTGAATATTTGGTCTCAGACGTCAGAGAATCATCAGAGGATGAGGAGATAGGATCGCGCTTTCTCTTTTTGGCCTTCTGTTTCTGCTTTGTCTTTGTCAGAAAAGACTTAAAGAGGCTCATTAGTCTTCTGGATTCTGCGTCAGACTCGTCTTCACGCTGAGTACAGGAAGCGCAGATATTGGAGTGTGAATTCTCAGGTAAGGGCTGAATACAAGAGATGCAGCGGGATTGCTTCTTCTTTGACCTTTTTGATCCAGAAGAAGATCTATGAGAATGGACAGAATCAGCCGCAATACAGTTGCCACAGTAGTCATCTTGATGCTCATCAGGTAGGGGCTGTTCACATGACAGGCAATATCTGTGTCTGTGCTTCTTAGACCTTTTCTCCCTGAACTGGGAAGACTGGACATCTGGAACAGACAAAAGACATACAATGAGCAATTCAGCAAGGATCTCTGTCAGAAGGGCCCCTAGCTGACACAATACCTTAATCTCACAGGAGCTCGGCTGCCAGGCACTTATGGCAGCTTGCTCCAGCCTGCATCCACCTTTAAATATTCGAATCTGGCGCCCTGGACGCAGACCGATGACGTCAGCCGCTCCTGCGATCTCCCCATTGGCTCCAGTAGCGTGCGCTGAGAGATGACGTCAGACGCTACAGAACCCGGAAGTGCGGCGGTGGCCTGCGATCCTAGGAGAGGCATGCTGATGATCTTAATGCCGGGCGCACTCGCACGACAATCGGCAGGGCAGCGGCTATCAGACTGCAATGGATCCCTCCTGCCGGCGCGCACATCGTGGATGCGGCATAGTGTCAGCGCCAAGGACAGACCCGTGGCAATGCTGGACACTCGGCCTGGAGCCTGGGACACACCCCACGGCATAGGTGGCCGTACTTCATCACACCAGAGAGGTGGGCAGATTCCTCAGAAATGAGGACATACAAAAAATACAAGGGGCAGTTGCATTCACCAGACCTTATAGACACATTGATTATTTAAATGGAAAATACAAATGTGATAGCACTCTACATCCAGCTTTCTGCCCTGCCTCCATGCTGGATGAGGCATTGGCGTACATTTTGGCCAAAGCGTAATAAGCCTGTGATGTGCACCTACATACAGGTTGTGCTGACCCAATCCCCCACATTTTTTCTTTGTAGTATATATTGGAGGCGTGGCGATCTCCTTTGAGTCATGCACACCTGACCAGTCAATCTGTCCTGGAGGCTGGTTTTAAAGTCAGTATAAAACTGAGTCTGCTTATATAGAACCTACCAGTAGCCATTTGGCTCCAGGAGAAGTATATGGTGGGCTCAGCGTGCATGTTGGTACTTGCATCCCTGGATCCGATGAAGGCTCTAATGGCACCGGACGGGGTTAAAAGCAGAGTGTGCTTGGCGTGCACGCTGACCTGCATTTCCTGGACTTTTTGTGGCTGTCATGGCCCATAAACAGGTAGGAACTAGTGTTAGGGACCACTCAAATAGAGACGACTTTGACGTGGTGCGTGGCTTATTACGCTTTGGCCAAAATGTAAACCAATGCCTCATCCAGCATGGAGGCAGGGCAGAAAGCTGGTTGTAGAGTGCTATAACATTTGTATTTTCCATTTGTATATGTATTTCGCCATAGTGATGTGCACCTACATACAGGTTGTGCTGACCCAATCCCCCACATTTTTTCTTAGTAGTATATATTGGAGGCGTGGCGATCTTCTTTGAGTCATGCACACCTGACCAGTCAATCTGTCCTGGAGGCTGGTTTTAAAGTCAGTATAAAACTGAGTCTGCTTATATAGAACCTACCAGTAGCCATTTGGCTCCAGGAGAAGTATATGGTGGGCTCAGCGTGCATGTTGGTACTTGCATCCCTGGATCCGATGAAGGCTGCAATGGCAGCGGACGGGGTTAAAAGCAGAGTGTGCTTGGCGTGCACGCTGATCTGCATTCCCTGGACTTTGTGTGGCTGTCATGGCCCATAAACAGGCAGGAACTAGTGTTAGGGACCACTCAAATAGAGGCAACCTTGACGTGGTGAGTGGCTTATTACGCTTTGGCCAAAATGTACACCAATGCCTCATCCAGCATGGAGGCAGGGCAGAAAGCTGGATGTAGAGTGCTATCACATTTGTATTTTCCGTTTGTATATGTATTTCGCCATAGTGATGTGCACCTACATACAGGTTGTGCTGACCCAATCCCCCACATTTTTACATTGATTATTTAATTGTCTAATTATTTAATTATTTAATTCTAGGTGGGCGGTCCTATGAACAAAAGAGGTCGACGTTAACCCATTCTGTGCTGCCGAGGACGATAAGGGAATCAAGACTATACATGAGGTGCAGTGTAATATACAGGACTGTACATGGGGGGCAGTATCATATACAGGACTATACATGGGATGCAGTATAATATACAGGACTATACATGGAGTGCAGTGTAATATACAGGACTATAAATGAGGTGCAGTGTAATATACAGGACTATACATAAGGGGGGAGTGTAATATATAGGACTATACATGAGGTGCAGTGTAATATAAAGGACTGTACATGGGGGGCAGTATAATATACAGGACTGTACATGGGGGGCAGTATAATATACAGGACTGTACATGGGGTGCAGTAATTATACTAATATACTGTACAGGACTATACATGGGGTGCAGTATAATATACAGGACTATACATGGGGTGCAGTATAATATACAGGACTATACATGGGGTGCAGTGTAATATACAGGACTATACATGGGGTGCAGTGTAATATACAGGACTATACATGGGGTGAAGTATAATATACAGGACTATTCATGGGTTGCAGTATAATATACAGGACTGTACACGGGGTGCAGTATAATATACAGGACTATACATGGGGTGCAGTATAATATACAGGACTATACATGGGGTGCAGTATAATATACAGAACTACATAAGGGGGGAGTGCAGTGGGGTGCAGTATAATATACAGGACTATACATGGGGTGCAGTGTAATATACAGGACTGTACATGGGGGGCAGTATAATATACAGGACTATACATGGGGTGCAGTGTAATATACAGCAGTATACAGAGTGCAGTGTAATATACAGGACTATAAATGGGGTACAGTATAATATACAGGACTATACATGGGGGCAGTGTAATTTACAGAACTATACATGGGGTGCAGTACAATATACAGGATTATACATGAGGTGCAGTGTAATATACAGGACTATACATGGGGGCAGTGTAATATACAGGACTCTACATGAGGTGCAGTGTAATATACAGGACTATACATGAGGAGCAGTTTAATATACAGGACTATACATGGGGTGAAGTATAATATACAGGACTATTCATGGGTTGCAGTATAATATACAAGACTGTACATGAGGTGCAGTATAATATACAGGACTATACATGGGGTACAGTATAATATACAGGACTATACATGGGGTGGAGTACAATATACAGGACTATACATGGGGTACAGTGTAATATACAGGACTATACATGGGGTGCAATGTAATATACAGGACTATACATGGGGTGCAATGTAATATACAGGACTATACATGGGGTGAAGTATAATATATAGGACTATTCATGAGGTGCAGTATAATATACAGGACTGTACATGGGGTGCAGTGTAATATACAGGACTATACATGGGGTGCCAAGGCCGGACTGGGACAAAAAATAGGCCTGGGCATTTTTGACTGAGCAGCCCAATCACATGACCCCCAACAGGCCCCACCCCCTTGCAGTCTAGGGGCGGATCCAAAACCGGAAGCACAATTGAGAGGCAGGGCCAGCCACTAGTAAGATAGGAAGGCTTCAGCCAACACACAAGCTTCTTTGGGGGTCCCCAGGTGACATTAGGGGTCTTAGTACGATCCGGCCACCTAATCCGGCAGAAAGAAATCGACTGGACACAAAGAACAGCATGCAGCGGTTTATGGCCCGCTGATTCTCTGCATTCCCAGATTGTGGCCGGATCTCTGCCGTACCCCATTATAGTTAATGGGGCTGGCGGGCATTCTGTCTGCATCCAGCAGTGCCGGATCCAGTGAATTCTCAGCTGGAACAGCCTGCCAGGATCACTAACGCAGATGTGAAAGTAGCCTAATACAGCGCCCCATACCTCTTATATCCAGTGACGTCTCCTCTGATGTAGGTGTTATCTTTTTTCATCTTCTCCATTCAGACCAGACCACCGTGATCATTTCTTTCAGCCATCTCACGTCTTTGCAGAGTTTGACAGACATCTTAGTTTCTTACTTTTCCATCATCCTCCAATTAACATCCCATCATGCACCCCCAATACTGAGAAGCTGTGCTCCCCAAAACTATACTGCAAAAAGAACTGTGCTAAGCTGATGCTGTGCCAGGGTGCCCCCAAAGTAATGGTGCTCCCAAAGTCCCAACAATAGTAATTATTTCTTTGCCAGAGTGCATTTAGTAGTAATAGTGCTCCTACAGTGCCCCCAACAGTAATTGTGTCCCACAAGTAATAATGCTCCCATAGTCCCCCAGTTGTAATAAAGCCCACCATAATGCCCCGATAGTAATAATTCTCTTTATAATGTGTGACAGTAGAACCCCCCCTTATAATGTGCACCAGTACAAAAAATGCCCCGTTGTGTGGCAGTAAACAAAGAAATACCTCCTCTTAGTGCGCCCAGTAGAGCCAATGTCCCCAGAGTGCCCTCATGTGTTCCAATGACCCGTACTGTGTGCCACTACAAAAAACACTTAGTGCCACCAGTTGAGCTTAGGTGCCCATAGTGACCTTATAATTTGTGCCAGTATAAAATACTCCTATATAGTCCCCCCAGAAGATGCCCCCATAGTGCTCCTTCCCCGTCTCCATAGTGCCCTCCATAATGTGGCACTATAAAATGCCCCTATAAACTGCCCCACATAGATACCCCCCATAATGCTCCTTTCCTCCCTTCCCCATAGTGGCATGAAAATGGGTGCCAGTATTAAATGCCCCTATATAATGCCCTCATAGTGCTCTTGTCCCCCACTTCTCCATAGTGCCCACCTATAATGCGTGCCAGTATATAGGGCCCCCAGTAGATGCCCCCATATTGCTCCTTCCCCTCTTCTCCATAGTGCCCCCCCATAATGTGCCAGTATATAGGGCCCCCATAGTGCTTCCCCTCTTCTCCATAGTGCCCCCGTATTGTGCCAGTATATAGGCCCCCCATATTGTGCCAGTATATATGGCCCCATAGTAATTCCCCTGTTCTCCATAGTGCCGACCCCCCCCCCATATTGTGCCAGTATATAGGGCCCCATAGTGCTTCCCCTCTTCTGCATAGTGTCCCCCCAATATTGTGCCAGTATATAGGGCCCCATAGTGCTTCCCCTCTTCTCCATAGTGCCCCCGTATTGTGCCAGTATATAGCCCCCCCCCCATATTGTGCCAGTATATAGGGCCCCATAGTGCTTCCCCTCTTCTGCATAGTGTCCCCCCCATATTGTGCCAGTATATATGGCCCCATAGTGCTTCCCCTCTTCTCCATAGTGCCGACCCCCCCATATTGTGCCAGTATATATGGCCCCATAGTGCTTCCCCTCTTCTGCATAGTGTCCCCCCCATATTGTGCCAGTATATATGGCCCCATAGTGCTTCCCCTCTTCTCCATAGTGCCGACTTCCCCCATATTGTGCCAGTATATAGGGCCCCATAGTGCTTCCCCTCTTCTGCATAGTGTCCACCCCATATTGTGCCAGTATATATGGCCCCATAGTGCTTCCCCTCTTCTCCATAATGCCGACCTCCCCATATTGTGCCAGTATATAGGGCCCCATAGTGCTTCCCCTCTTCTGCATAGGGTCCCCCCTATATTTTGCCAGTATATAGGGCCCCATAGTGCCGACCCCCCCATATTGTGCCAGTATATAGGGCCCCATAGTGCTTCCCCTCTTCTCCATAGTGCCGACCCCCCCCCCCTATATTGTGCCAGTATATAGCGCCCCCACCCCCCTTCTTGCCCCAGTATAGTATAAAATTAAATAATAAAAACAATAAACTCATATACTTACCTCCATGCTGCTGTCAGCGATGCGATGCAGGCCTCTTCCGGCCTGTGTCCCGCTCTGTACGGCTCCATTTCACAATGGAAGCGCTCATCTCCACTCCTGCCCGGCTGCAGCCACATTAATAAAAAATAAAATAAAAACTCAGCCGGCAGCTGGCTGATTGTGTTCGGCCCGGCCCACTGGGCAAATGCCCGGTCTGCCCTATGGCCAGTCTGGCCCTGATACCCCCAATCAGAACATCTGCATAGACGAGTCCCTTGTACATTTTACCGGGCGCCTTGGCATCAAACAGTACATCCCCAGCAAGCGCGCCCGGTATGGGGTCAAACTGTATAAGCTCTGTGAAAGGGCCACAGGCTATACATATCGTTTTAGGGTCTATGAGGGAAAAGACTAAAAACTGGAGCCGGTCGGATGTCCTGACTACCTGGGGAGCAGTGGCAAGATTGTCTTTCACACGGGCGAGTATTCCGCACGGATGCGATGCGTGAGTTGAACGCATTGCACCCGCACGGAATCCCGACCCCTTAATTTCTATGGGTCTGTTCACATGAGCGGTGATTTTCACGCATAACTTGTGCGTTGCGTGAAAATCGCAGCATGCTCTATTTTGTGCGTTTTTCATGTAAAGCAGGCCCCATAGAAATAAATGGGGTTGCGTGAAAATCGCAAGCATCCGCAAGCAAGTGCGGATGCGGTGCGATTTTCACGCACGGTTTCTAGGAGACGATCGGGATGGAGACCCGATCATTATTATTTTCCCTTATAACATGGTTATAAGGGAAAATAATAGCATTCTGAATACAGAATGCATAGTACATTAGCGCTGGAGGGGTTAAAAATAAATAAAAAATAATTTAACTAACCTTAATCCACTTGATCGCGCAGCCCGGCATCTCCTTCTGTCTTCATCTTAGCTGTGTGCAGCAACAGGACCTGTGGTGACGTCACTCCGGTCATCACATGATCTTTTACCAGATGTGTTCAGGATGCGTTCAGTGAAACTCACACTATCTTGCAAGCAAGTTCACACAGTTTTGTCTGCGATTGCGTTCAGTTGTTCAGTTTTTTCGGCGCGGATGCAATGCGTTTTGATGCGTTTTTCATGCGCGCGACAAAAAACTGGGGAAGGAGAGGTTTGTCCTCTAAAGGTAAAAAAATATAAATAAATCACAGGTAAGCAAAAAAGTTAATGTTCTGTTTCAAATGTTATATAAAGTTTATAAAAGTTGATGTTAATAAATTTATTGCGTTGCTGCCTGTTTTTTTTTTTTTTTGTTTTTTTTTACCTTCTAGGTGGACCAAGCGATCAACCAGCTGCAGCACTGATGTGCATTCTTACAGAAGCATTGCGCTGCTGTCAGATTACACAAAGTCGTGTATGCGGCGCTGCAAGACGAGATTTCTCTGCAGTAAAAAAGATGCGTTTGCCGAGGCTTATGAGCTGAGGGGCGGTGTTCATAGGCTTTGGCAAACATTTTTTATATAAAAAAAAAATTCTGGCAATGATTTATTCATCCACATCGATTGATGTGAATGGAGAAATCGGGTTTGCCAGGGCATACGAGCTGAGTGGGTTTGGATGTTGGGCGGAGCTCCTATGTCCTGGCAGACGCCTTTCCCCTCTTTTTTTTTTTTTTTGCACATTTTTTGGCAGAGATTTTTTCATCCACATTGATCGATGCGAATGAAGAAATCTGTGCCGTTCATTTTTTCTTTCAGCCCAGAGGCTGAACGGAAAAAAAAAATCTCATTACCCGTATGCTCAATATAAGGAGAATAGCAGAAACTCCTAATGCTGGCCATACATGTAATGATTGCGGAGACCCTCAAATGCCAGGGCAGTACAAACACCCCACAAATGACCCCATTTTGGAAAGAAGACACCCCGAGGTATTCGCTGAGGGGCATATTGAGTCCATGAAAGATTTAACTTTTTGTCACAAGTTAGCGGAAAGGGAGACTTTGTGAAAAAAAATAAAAAATAATCAATTTCCACTAACTTCTGCCAAAAAAGAAAATCTTCTATGAACTCGCCATGCCCCTCACAGAATACCTTGAGGTGTCTTCTTTCCAAAATGGGGTCACATGTGGGGTATTTATACTGCCCTGGCATTTAGGGGGCCCTAAAGCGTGAGAAGAAGTCTGGTATCCAAATGTCTAAAATGCCCTCCTAAAAGGTACTCATTGGAATTTGGGCCCCTTTGCGCACCTAGGCTGCAAAAAAGTGTCACACATGTGGTATCGCCGTACTCAGAAGAAGTAGGGCAATGTGTTTTGGGGTGTATTTTTATATATACCCATGCTGGGTGAGAGAAATATCTCTGTAAATTGACATCTTTGTATAAAAAAATGTAAAACGTTGTCATTTACAGAGATATTTCTCAAACGCAGTATGGGTATATGTAAAAATACACCCCAAAACACATTGCCCTACTTCTTCTGAGTACGGCGATACCACATGTGTGAAACTTTTTTTGCAGCCTAGGTGCACAAAGGGGCCCAAATTCCAATGAGTACCTTTAGGATTTCACAGGGCATTTTTTACGCATTTGGATCCCAAACTACTTCTCACGCTTTAGGGCCCCTAAAATGCCAGGGCAGTATAAATACCCCACAAGTGACCCCATTTTGGAAAGAAGACACCCCAAGGTATTCGTGAGGGGCATGGCGAGTTCATTTAAAATTTTATTTTTTGTCACAAGTTAGTGGAATATGAGACTTTGTAAGAAGAAAAAATATATATACAAACCGGATTCCAAAAAAGTTGGGACACTATACAAATCGTGAATAAAAACTGAATGCAATGATGTGGAGGTGCCAACTTCTAATATTTTATTCAGAATAGAACATAAATCACGGAACAAAAGTTTAAACTGAGAAAATGTACCATTTTAAGGGGAAAATATGTTGAATCAGAATTTCATGGTGTCAACAAATCCCCAAAAAGTTGGGACAAGGCCATTTTCACCACTGTGTGGCATCTCCCCTTCTTCTTACAACACTCAACAGACGTCTGGGGACCGAGGAGACCAGTTTCTCAAGTTTAGAAATAGGAATGCTCTCCCATTCTTGTCTAATACAGGCCTCTAACTGTTCAATCGTCTTGGGCCTTCTTTGTTGCACCTTCCTCTTTATGATTTGCCAAATGTTCTCTATAGGTGAAAGATCTGGACTACAGACTGGCCATTTCAGTACCCGGATCCTTCTCCTACGCAGCCATGATGTTGTGATTGATGCAGAATGTGGTCTGGCATTATCTTGTTGAAAAATGCAGGGTCTTCCCTGAAAGAGATGACGTCTGGATGGGAGCATATGTTGTTCTAGAACCTGAATATATTTTTCTGCATTGATGGTGCCTTTCCAGACATGCAAGCTGCCCATGCCACACGCACTCATGCAACCCCATACCATCAGAGATGCAGGCTTCTGAACTGAGCGTTGATAACAACTTGGGTTGTCCTTGTCCTCTTTGGTCCGGATGACATGGCGTCCCAGATTTCCAAAAAGAACTTCGAATTGTGACTCGTCTGACCACAGAACAGTCTTCCATTTTGCCACACTCCATTTTAAATGATCCCTGGCCCAGTGAAAACACCTGAGCTTGTGGATCTTTCTTAGAAATGGCTTCTTCTTTGCACTTCTTCTTTGCATCTTTTTGCGGAGCTGCGGACCCAAAATCGGGGCCGTGCCCGCAATTGCGGCTGCAGACAGCACACTGTGTGCTGTCCGCATCCATTCCGTCCCCATAGAGAATGAATGGGTCCGCACCCATTCCGCAAAATTGCGCAAAGTATGCGGACCCATTTTGCGGATGTGTGAATGGAGCCTTAATTAGACTTCTGTCTTTTAGTTTCCTGAGTGAAACAGGAAAATGATCCTTCACGCCTCAAAGCCCCATCCCTCTTTTTTCACAGATATATTTATATAATATCTATTCTTATTTTCTAGAGTAAATGTCTAGCTTCCTTTTATGCCCCCAGGATTCATTATGTTAATATTGATATCCGGAGGGTGCTCAGTTGTAGCTTTCCTCTGGTAATTGCTCATTCCCTAAAGGACCGTTTCCTAATAAGTTTTTCGATGTTATAAATTTTACACACTGGTTATGAAAATATCCTGATTCCATTATGGACACCTGCATTTTTGAATTTATGAGAAGCATATTAAATGGGAAATTTTCATAATAACAAATTAGCACTTATCCACTAGAAGACCATCCTGGTATTCGATGGAGGTCTCAGCAGTAAGAACCCTATCTAGGAGTTAAAATCTATTTAATGACAGTCAGAGCCCCATCTAGGATTTAAAACCTATTTAGCTCTTAGGATAATTAATAATTTACTACCAGAATACTCTTTTAAAGGGGATGTCCAGATACAGAAAAATCCATACAAAATTACAGTCCCCTTGTTGCTATCAGGGAAGCTCCACTCTTTCCATTTGTTGAGACACAGGGGCAGATTCCTTCCCCTCTCTGTGTTGGATACATGCTAGAAGAGGGCTCGCTGTCTGGCTTACAGTACTTCCTCAGCTATAGTTTTCAACTTTTTCCTTCTAAATGAGTCAAGAAAGCTTAGCCAGTTAATTAATATTAAAATGTAGTCCAAAAAAAGAAAAATACAGTGAACTTGTTTTGAATTTTTATGAGTTTTCATTAACTACATTTCTCTTTTAAATCAGAACATCAAGAGCTTGAATAAAAGACAAAATGCTACCCAAAACAATATGGTCATACTGTCCTACTGTAGCTACTGTTGTGATCTACTGCATGAAAAGGTTCAACTTGCTATCTTCTAGATGCACTAGACAAGGTTTCTGAACATTTACAGTGAGCATGCAAGAAGTGCATTCCTGCTGAAAAGTTAAAGGGGTTGTCTGGGTTCAGACCTGAACCCGGACATATCCCCATTTTCACCTAAGCATCCCCTTGATATGAGCATCAGAGCATTTCATGCTCTTTAGTGCTGCCATTTTACAGGCTAGGGCAGAGGTAAAGCCCACCCATGTCATTGATGTCATCGTGCTCACTGTTAGGTGGAAACCTCTGCTTAGCTTACCCATGGAGAGCCCGTTACGTCACCGGATCTCCCAAAAAATCATTTGCTATGCGCTGAATCGGAAAAGGAGAGCATTGGAGAATGAAATGCTCTGATGCTCATATCAGGGAGGCTGCCTGGATGAAAATAGGGATATGTCCGGGTTCAGCTCTAAACCAGTACAGGAGTCCAGTAGTTGGACTCCTGTACTCTTCATTTCAGATGGAACCAGTGGTACGGTCATTTCACCAGAGTGTCCCAGGAGCAGGGGCGTAACTACCATAGCGGCAGAGCATGCGAGTGCTATTGGGCCCAGGGCAAGAGGGGGCCCAGTTGGGATCATCCCCTCTTCTACTGGGGGTAAACTTGGTCAGGACTCTACCATCTAAATGAACAACTTTTAGCAAACGAGGCAGTGAAAAAAATGGCCCAAGGGTCATAGAAAGGGGTTTAGACGGAAACCCTTCTGTCCTGTGTGAGAGGCCTGGTCTGATCCTTGCTATGGGGCCCTTACTTCTCTATCTACGCCACTGCCCAGGAGCATTAAATTCTTGACTGGACAGGACAAAAATTGACATTCTGTAATTGCAATTCTGTGTGGCGAGAATGGATTGTCGATCCTTCTTTTGTATTTTTATATCTCCCTTAATCAATTTATTGCCTATTGCTCGTCCTTTTAGATATGTAAAATTAGGTTTTGATTTAAAAAATCTCACATATTTCCTATCATGTTGTAATATATCCCAATATTTATTGATAGTTTTTTAATCAATGTTGCATGGCATTCATAGGTGCCTATATATACGGGGCGATCTTTTGCATTTTTATTGGCTTTCCTAATAAATAGATTTTTTTCTTGGAATTTGATTGTCTTCTTTTTTTATATTACCAATCATATTTTTGGGATAACCTCCATGGATGACTTTTATTTGTCAACATTTTTTTTTGTCTTGTGTAATCAAAATTTGTTTTGGTTATACATTTTGCTCATATTAACTGACTCTTTGGTATGCCTCTGAAGGTATGCTGGGCGTGATGGCTTGTGTAGAGTAATATATTGTTTCGGTTTGTAGGTTTTAAATATAATGTAGTTTTAAAACCCCCATTGTCATCGTTTGTGATTTCCACGTCTAAGAATTGTATGGTAGTGGGATGATAGTGTAGCTGGAATTTGATAGATTCATGACGTGTTCAGATAATGTGTTGGATACATGCTAGAAGAGGGCTTGCTGTCTGGCTTACAGTACTTCCTCAGCTATAGTTTTCAACTTTTTCCGTCTAAATGAGTCAAGAAAGCTTAGCCAGTTAATTATTATTAAAATGTAATCCAAAAAAAGAAAAATACAGTGAACTTGTTTTGAATTTTTATGATTTTTCATTAACTACATTTCTCTGTTAAATCAGAACATCAAGAGCTTGAATAAAAGACAAAATGCTACCCAAAACAATATGGTCATACTGTCCTACTGTAGCTACTGTTGTGATCTACTGCATGAAAAGGTTCAACTTGCTATCTTCTAGATGCACTAAACATGTTTCTGAACAGTGAGCATGCAAGAAGTGCAATCCTGATGAAAACTTAAAGGTGTTGTCTGGGTTCAGAGCTGAACTCGGACATATCCCCATTTTCACCTAAGCAGCCCCCTGATATGAGCATCAGAGCATTTCATGCTCTTTAGTGCTGCCATTTTACAGGCTAGGGCAGGGCTAAAGCCCACCCATTAGTGTCATTGACGTAATCGTGCTCACTGTTAGGTGGAAGCCTCTGCCTAGCTTACCCATGGAGAGCTCATTACGTCACCGGATCTCCCAAAAAATCATTTTCCATGCGCTGAATCGGAAAAGGAGAGCATTGGAGAATGAATGTCAAAAGGGATTGTTCCGTACCTTTCCATAATAGGAACATAAAGTCCACATAGCGTAGTCATGTGGATGTAATTTTCAATTTTCCTGGACCAAAAATAAAATTTTCTTCTTACATAGCCATTAAAATATGTGCAAAACTTGGTGCTGCGGAGGACCCTATCGAAGTCCCCTGCAGCTGCAAATAATGTATGTTGTAAAATCTAAAGTAATTTTTAGTTAGAACAAATTCCAAGAGAGTTATAAGAAAGCCTATGGTTCTGTTATCCATTGTTGCATCCTGCATAAGTATTTCTCTGACACAGTGAAGACCTTCCCGCTGTGAAATATTGGAATAAAGGCTCTGTACATCGAGGGTGCATAAATATGTCACTCCTTCGCTAGTTTCTTTTTCTAGTCTCAATAGAATGTGTGTAGTGTCTAGAAGCCATCTATTAAATTTCTTAACTTGCTTTTGTAGAAAGGAATCTACGTTATATATAGATTGATATAGGTTGCAAGAGAGAACCCATACATGAAACAATGGGGCGCCCTGGAGGATTTGTTCGATCATTATGAATTTTAGGAAGCAAATATAGGATCGGCACTTTGGGATGTTACAAAATAGTATGTTTGCGTTTTTTTCATTAATGATACCAGCATTGCTGTAATCAATTAATAATACTTTTAACTCTTTCATAAACATATTGGTAGGGTCGCTCTTTAGTTTTTTATAAGTATTTTCGTCATTGAGTTGTTTATGTGCCTCTACCATATATGCTTCCCAGTTCATAACCACGATCGCTCCTCGCTTGTCAGCTCTTTTTTTTTTTAAATTGATGTATCTTTTTGCAATGCCACCAAAGCTATCCTCTCTTCTTTTGTTCAATTATTTTTACTTCTCTGCACCCTGGACCATTTCGATATAACTTCGCTAATCACAGCTTGTTCAAAAGATTTTAACATAACTCATGGCACGTCCGGATCAAATGTGCCGCCTCTCTTCAAATTGAGAGGCAGTTCATTTAAGGGAGACGTGTCCGGTTTAGCTACTACATTTTTTTCTGTCCAAAAGATTTTAATGCGCAACTTACCGCAAAACCTATAAAAATCCACTCAAAAAATCTAAATCCGTAGCATCATTGTTTGGCACAAAGCCAAGTCCTTTTTCGCATATTGAATATTCAGACTCAGTTAATACCCGATGAGAGATGTTAACCATAACTGATTCTTTGATTTCTTTTTTATCTTTCCTTGTTTCGATATCTTTTTCTTCATAACGTTGGCTTCCTTTTCTATTTCTGAATGACTGATGTCCTCTGATTCCTTTGTTGTATTGGAGTTTTTTTTCTGTTTATCTTTATTGTGAACACTAGTGTTGGGGGCGAGCATGCTCGGCCGAACACTAGTTTGACTTGAGCATCACTATGCTCGGTACATCGCGGTGTTCGGCCAAATATCGAGTGTGCTAGAGCGCGATGCTCGAGTCTCCTCACCGCACGTTTGTAGGCTGCCACTAAACATGCAGGTAAGTACTGCCATTCACTGTAATGCCGTAGCCATGTTGGCTGCTGGCATTACAGTGATTGGCTGGCCGGAACGCTTCATCGGGTGCTGTAAAGTTCAAATTCGTACCGAACTTTAGGATTTAAAAAGCGTTTAATAGCTGGAGCTGCCTACTAATAGCTGGAGTCACGTAGCGCTGCACATCACTCTGCTGTTACTAGTGTAGGGAGAGGATGCTGCTGGTGCTTTCAGGGAGAGAATAGGACAGAATCTGTGACCCCGGACCCGAACCCGAACATTTCAGTAAAAGTTTGGGTTCGGGTTCGATGTTCGGCGATTTCGTTACGCTTTTTCAAAGGCTGCAGAGCAGCCAATCAACAAGCGTTTAACTGTGTGACCTTAGAAGCCATTACAGCCATGTCTACTAATGGCATGGCTGTGATTGGCCAGTGCAGCATGTGACCCAGCCTCTGTATAAGCTGGAGTCACGCAGTGCTGCACGTCACTCTGCTGTTTTTAGTGTAGGGAGAGGATGCTGCTGTGAGGGAGAGAATAGGACAGAATCTGTTATTAGAACTCCAATTGAACTCAGCGATCTACATAGATTTAGTTGTGTGGGTGCAGTGCACAATCTTTTCACCCTGCCCTTAGCCCAGTGACAGAGAAAAATAACTTTTATCCGTCTGTTAGTTAGGTGTGCTGCGGCGGCCATTTTATGCAAGCTCAGTGCACCAGCACTGCATCTGTGCTTTTGTGACATTCAAATCCAAGCTTGAAATACTGCGATAATAATCTGGTTTTAATAAAAACACCCATTTTTGGCAATATCCAACATCTGGTGCCTTTGCAGGATTAGTCAGTGTGCAATTTAAGCTAGAAATACAGCTATAATTTTCAGGGTTTTTAAAAAAAACCTTTTTTGGCAAAATACACAATTTTACAGCCCTCGCTGCATCTGCACGTGTGAAATCCAAGTGTTATATACAGCTTTCATATTCTGTTAGTAAAAAAAAAAAAAACTTTTTGGGCAATCTCCAACATCTGGATTAGTCAGTGTGCAATTTAAGCTAGAAATACAGCCACAATTTTCTGGGATTTTAAAAACACCCTTTTGTGCAAAACACACTATTTTACAGCCCTTGATGCATCTGCACGTGTAAATTCAAGTGTTATATACAGATTTCATATTCTGTTATAAAAAACAACAACCTTTTTTTGCAAAATACTTGCTGCATCTGTGATTGTTAAAAACAAGTTTTAAAAAATTTAATAATTTTCTGGCTTTGAAAAAACTAATTTTTTGTCAATATCCAACATCTGGTGCCTTTGCAGGATTATTCAGTGTGCAATTTAAGCTAGAAATACAGCCATAATTTTCTGGGTTTTTAAAAACACCCTTTTTGGGCAAAATACACAATTTTACAGCCCTTGCTGCATCTGAACGTGTGAAATTCAAGGTTTATATACTGCTGTCATATTCTCTTATTAAACAAACAACCATTTTTGGTCAAAAACTAAATTTTGCAGCCTTTGCTGCATATGTCATTGTGAGATACACCCTTTAGATACTGTGGTTCTATTCAGATATTTGCAAAACAACCATTTTGGGCAAAAACCTTTAATTGCGGCCTAGTCTGGATCAGGACGTGTGAGATACACACTTTACATACTGTGGTTCTATTCTGTTATTTGAAAAACAGCCATTTTGGGCCAAGAACTTAATTTTGCAGCCTTTGCTGCATATGTCATTGTGAGATACACCCTTTACATACTGTGGTTCTATTCAGTTTTTTGAAAAACAGCCATTTTGGGCAAAAAACTTTAATTGCGGCCTAGTCTGGATCAGGACGTGTGATATACACACTTTAGATACTGTGGTTATATTCTGTTATTTGAAAAACTGTCATTTTGGGCCAAAAACTAAATTTTGCAGCCTTTGCTACATATGTCATTGTGAGATACACCCTTTAGATATTGTGGTTCTATTCAGTTATTTGAAAAACAGCCATTTTGGGCAAAAAACTTTAATTGCGGCCTTGTCTGGATCAGGACGTGTGAGATACACACTTTAGATACTGTGGTTCTATTCAGTTATTTGAAAAACAACCATTTTGGGCAAAAAACTTAAATTGCGGCCTAGTCTGGATCAGGACGTGTGAGAAACACCCTTTAGATACTGTGGTTATATTCAGTTATTTGAAAAACATCCATTTTGGGCAAAAAACTGAAATTCCGGCCTAGTCTGGATCAGGACGTGTGAGATACACCCTTTAGATACTGTGGTTATAGTCTTCTATTAATAAAACACCCTTTTTGGGCAAAAAAACTTTAATTGCGGCCTAGTCTGCATCTGTACGTGTGAGATACAACCTTTACATACTGTTGTTCTATTCTGCTATTAATTAAACACCCATTTAGGGCAAATTCCTAAATTTGAGAAATATGAGGAGAGTGTCATATAAGGGACATGGTCTAGGTCGTGTTGCTGCTGGTGGAGCTCCTGTTGCAGGGAGAGGACGTGGTTGATCTGTGCCAGCTACACACACAAGTGAAACCCCTTCCTCAGGTGCGAGTAGGTGACAGAACCTGCAGCGGTATTTGGTCGGGCCTAATGCAGCTCTACGAATGGTGAGGCCAGAACAAGTACAGGCGATAGTAGATTGGGTTGCTGACAGTGCCTCCAGTTCCTTCACATTGTCTCCCACCCAGTCTTCTCCTGAAAGATCAAAGTTGGCACTGCAGCCGATGTCCATCAGTCTTTCAACTCACCTCCTTGCAATTCAGCCAAGCAGTCTGAGCCCCAAGTCATGCAGCAGTCTCTTCTGTTTTTTGATGACTCTGTTAGCAGGGTTTCCAAGGGCCATCCACCTAGCCCTGCCAGAGAAGTGGAAGAGATTGAGTGCACCGATGCCCAGCCACTTATGTTTCAAGATGAGTAGGGAGGACCATTGCAGCACGTCTCGGATGATGACGAAACACAGGTGCGAACTGCTGGGGCTTTCGAAAGTGTGCAGACTGACAAGGAGGGTAGGGGTGAATACTGGGTGGAAGATAATGTGGAGGACAATGAGGTCATCGACCCCACATGGAATCAAGGTCATGCGAGTGACCTGTGTAGTTCAGAGGAAGAGGCGGTGGTCGCACAGAGCCACCAGCACAGCAGAAGAGGGAGCAGGGTGCAAAAGCGAAGCGGCCGTCCCCTAGACAGTACGCCAGCTACTGCCCACCGCAGCAAGGGACCGGGCACACCAAAGCCAGCTTTAAGGAGAAACCTGACGTGGCAGTTCTTCAGACAAGGTGCTGACGACAAGACACGAGTGGTTTGCACGCTGTGCAATCAGAGCCTGAAGCGAGGCATAAACGTTCTCAACCTGAGCACAACCTGCATGACCAGACATTTAAGTGAAAAGCACGAGCTGCAGTGGAGTAGACACCTCAAAAACCAAGAAAGGTCTCTGGCTCCTCCTGCTTCCTTTTTCTGCTGCAGTCTCGGCCTCTTCATCCACCTCTGGAGTGACAGTGCCACCTGCTACCCCGCAAACAGAGGATCTGCCAGCAACACCACCACCTGAGTTACCAAGCATCTCCACAATGTCCCACGGAAGCGTTAAGCTCTCCATCTCCCAAACACTGGAGAGAACGAGAAAGTACCCCCCCTACACACCCGCGATCCCTAGCACTGAATGCCAGCATTTCTAAATTACTGGCCTTTTGAAATGGTGTCATTCTGTAGTGTACGGAAACTGTAATGCCCGTCACTACAGAAGGGTCACTTGTTGTGCTGTCGTTTCCCCTTATTTATGGGGAGGTTGGTATGAGTCATCTTCATAATGTAATGCTATGTACTTCCCTGTTACTGTGAAATTTGCATGTGCAGGCCTGCTAGGGGTGTTATTCCAGCTCTTAGTCACAAGAGGGAGCTAGGGAGCCCTAGTTTATATAAGGCCCAGTCAGGGAAGGGAAAGGCAGTCTAAGGTTGATAGTCTAGTCTAACCAGAGATTAGACAATGTCAGAGTCAAGTCCAGGCCTGAAGCCTGCAGACTAGGAGAGGGTAATGCAGTCCCTGTAACCGGGTTCCAGATCCAAGGAGAAGGTTCCCCTCCTGAATTCATATACGCAGAAGCAGGAACACTACAGTTTCTAGAGCCTGAGGAAACTGAGAGAGAGACAGAGGCAAGTCCAGAAAAGCAAGAGGTACTCAAGACAACAGAGGAGGTACTTGATAGAGATAAAACCAAGGATATACGCCAGAGCTAGGGCATTGGACCTTGGAGAAGAGTTTCTATGTTCCAGGATCAGTCAGGAATAGAGTGCAAGCTGCCTGTACTGCAAGTCCTGTGTTTAACACTCTAAAGTCACCTTGCTATATATATATATATTGCCTGCATCAACTGTATTGAAAATCAACTGTCTTAAAAGGAACTGCGCTTCCGTCAATGTCCCTAAATGATGACTACTAAAGTTTGAATTCTGTTTTAACATCACGTGGTTCCTCAGTTATTCCTGCTATCAGCAAACGGCGTGCCACCGTTTAATTGGCACTGGCGTCACGAACATTTCTCATCATCACCTGCCCTTGCAGAGAGTCAGCTGTCTCAGGTTAGTGTCTATTGCACTACAACACCCAGGAACATTTCTAAACCTAACTTGAGTACGCTGCACCTCTCTTTTGGCGTCACGAACAGGATACGCACGCTTTCTAGTGCAAGAAGCGTGAACTTTGTGCCTTATACAGTTGCCCTGTGACCAAAGTGACAAATTGCCTGTTTTATTAAAGTGGACTTTGTGGACTGAAAAACATACCCAAAGTGTGCCTAAAACATCCAAAAAGCGCTGTGCAGTGTTGCGCTATCAAGAGGAAAGAAATCGCCACACCGGAGTGTGGTTTTATGGACTTTTTATCATCCTGCTTGCTGTCAGTGAATAGACAGCGGATTTTGCTAAAGATGGCCGCTGAGCTTGCTGAATTTACTGCTGCGTCATCTTCATCCCGAAATCGCAGGAAAAGTTGGCGCCTTTTTGATGAAAAAGCGGGAAAGGGTTCAAGGTCAGGCGCCATAGCCTGTCTGGACATTTGCATGTCTGCCAGCATGGACTCCGCCTTCCGTATACTGGAATACTTGGGGGGCGGCCTCCCAGTGCAATGGGAGGATCTGGCTGATCTTATTGGCGCCACCCTGTCGCTCTCCAGAGAAGGATCGAGCATGTTGGAGAGTGAGGACTGCTCTGCTACTATGTCTGCGCCTGAAGTATTGAAGACGGATGTCGTTGGTGTCGAGCCAGAGGAGGCTCCACCGGCCTACTCTCCGGGACCGGAGAGACCCGCCTGCCCGCCACTGGGGAAAGAACCGGAGCTCCATTATGGCTCTTGGAGAGACTTCTTTCAGCCCTCTTTCAAGTGGTCCTCATTGATGGCAGAAATCCGGGAGGCCGCTATAAAGAGGAACACAAAAACTAAAATTTACTATGAGGAATTAGCCAAGACTATTCACGAGCGTCACACCAGTACCCAACCCCGCCTGGAAAGGAGAAAGGGGTTGGTGGTGTCCTTTGACAAAACCCGTGGCTACGGGTTCATACAAGACTACCTAACTGGCAGAGACTTATACGTCAACAGGAGATCTGTTAAGAGAGACTACCTCCCTTCGTATCAGCATAGCCTCCGCGAGGGAGAGGAGGTGGAGTTCACCCCTGCCGAGAGCCTGAGAGGCCCATATGCGACTGCTGTGACCCGTCCCAAGCGAGAACCTGAGGACTGGGAGGCAGAAGAAGACTACTCTGGCTGCGAGCGGGAACCTGAACGCTCTCCAGAACAGGCCCACCACGCCTTCCAGGAGCGAGGCTCCTTCATTGGGCCTAATGTCTTCTGGCAGCCAACCGTGTTGGAAAAATGGGTGAGCCCCTATCCTTCCCCCGAGCTGCCTCGTCGGGAGAAGACAATCCAGGACTTGGAAAATCTCAAGGGACTCCGTGTTACCCTGGAGAATATCCGTAAGGGAAAGAGACCCGATGTGCCACCGGAGCCTGACGCGGCCGCGTCCGACGCATCGTTGACTGTACCTGCGCCGGCGACGCCAGCAGAGGACAACGATTCCGACACGGAAAGCATCGGTGACCAGATTGTCCGGCTGGAGGAAAAGTTGCGGGAGCTGCGCAAGATTGCCACCGCCAGGATCCAGACGCCGCCTAAGAAGGACGAGGTAAGGGTGCCTGTCACCACCCGTAAACCACCTTCTACTAATGTTGCTCCGTCCAGGTCCCAAAGAAGACCCCCTATTGCTGTGAATTGCTGCACAGAGCCCACCGGACCGCTTGCAGTGGCGGTACCAAGTCCACTACAGCCTACAGTAGTTATGCCGGGACCGGTACGGTCCACAAGAGTGTTTACCCCTAGGCCTATGGGGCCAATACCTATTAGGGGTCCCCTTCACTTTGCAGCTGCCCCCTAACACTGTAATGTGGGCACATCCTCCTGCAGAGGACTACTACAGGCCGTATTTGCCAGCAGAGCCAGGTGATTATGACATGCCACAGTGAATCAGCCTGCTAGGCCTTTGATTTATTTTGCTAAAGAATGATGTTGAAAGCTTAACCCTTCCAGGACAGGAGTCCTATGTTTCTTGGTCGTTTGTTGCTGCTGCCAGTTTATCCACGGCTCAGTGGTAGGTGTTAACCACTGAAGTATTAAAGTCAACGAAGCCAAGTTTGTTTCCAGGACCTCCTGCCTGCTTTTGCTATCCCACGCCAAGTTGTGCCTGTTCCTTTGTTGCACCTTTTACCCTTAACCCCCTTTTCAGGTTGATCAG
Organism: Bufo bufo; assembly: GCF_905171765.1. Taxonomy (NCBI): domain Eukaryota; kingdom Metazoa; phylum Chordata; class Amphibia; order Anura; family Bufonidae; genus Bufo; species Bufo bufo. The sequence continues at coordinate 298,854,575 of NC_053390.1, forward strand.
GGGTATTTATTTAAAATATAGCTTTTAATAAGTTATACGATAAGCAGAGTAAAAAGGACTCACTAAACGAAAAACATACAAACATAGATAGGACCAATTAGTACCAGGCTGGTACAAATGAAAAATTCTGCTCCATCTGTGAGGACGCGAGCAGTCTTACCAGACCCTTTGTAGTAAGTGGGTACGGTTCCTTGGTAACCGGAGGCAGGAAAACCTGGGAGTATGCCGGGCGGAGGACGGATGCTTCAGCTGTGCAGTCAGGTAGATCAGACAGTGTAGTCAGGTAGATCAGACAATAGGAGGAGTCCTATATATCCCTATCAAGGTGAGAGGGGCTATTATGCTGCTACCTGTCTATACAGAGCACTCGCCTTGGAAAAGGCGACCCCGTCCGGTAGCCTGTCCCTATGGTGGACCTGTACCCTGGAACTACAGAAGGTTTTTTCAGTGATGAATGGATGGTGATACTTCCAGTGGTCACCCGACGTGGCACGTTTCTGTCCGTGACTTCTTCAGGGGGAACGACTGCAGGAGGTAACAGTATAGCCGTAGGTATTTAACCTTAGGCTAGTTTAACACTGAGGAAAAAGGACAGGCTGTAATGGCCTGTGGACTGCTGAAGCCTGGTTGGGCTGCAGTTGCTGCTTAATCCAGGGTGGAAAGCAGAGTGGCACAGGAGGGGTAGTCTTGTGCAAGACGGTCTGGGGAATCTAATAATCCCTTTCAAACATGTGCAACCCCTATGGTTGGGGGTGACTATACTGTCACCCCCAACCATAGGGGTTGCACATGTTTGAAAGGGATTATTAGATTCCCCAGACCGTCTTGCACAAGACTACCCCTCCTGTGCCACTCTGCTTTCCACCCTGGATTTGTCACGGCCACGGTTATGGTCGTGACTCCTTGGGAGTCGCATACAGTTGCCCGCGGTTTTGGTTGTTGTGTCAACCGCAGCTGAGGCATTATGTAGTTGGCCTCGGTGCGGTTGCCGCGGACAACAGCCTTGTGTGCGGTTCCCGGGGAGTTGTGTGTGGATGCACGTTTGTATGTCTGGTGTGCACTGTGTTTTATGTTTGTGTGCGCACGGACATCATTCCCCGCACTCTGGTTACCCGTGGCAACCTTAGGTGGTATTATGTACATGTGGTGGCAGTGTCCCGGCCTTCGGGCTGACTCCCTGGACACGTGTGCCACCCATGTCGTTGCTTGCGGCAACGGCCACAGTGTGATCTGTTGGACACTTTTCCTTTTTGTGAGTTTCCCTTCTGTGGTCTGTGTAGGGTTAACTCCCTTCCCAGTGTGTGTGTGTGATGTCACTGGGTGTGTCCTTCCTTTGGGTGTGGCCACTTTGGGCCTATATAACCTCTCTCTGTGGCAGGGCTCAGGAGGTTGCTTCAGCATGCTTGCTGATAGCAGCCTCCTGTGTTTTTCCATCTGCCTGTGAGAGCCACCACTGTGGTCATAGATTTAAGTTTATGTTTATGCCTTCTTGTATGTCATGTTGTATGTGATGTTCTGTTGGGACCTTCCTTGTCACTTTTGTGCAGTTTACGGTTCTGGATTCCTGTTGCTCAGGGATCCAGTCAGCAAGGCTGTGGCAGGTTGGAGGAACTTCTAGTTCGCCTGCCATACCCGTAAAACTGTTTGTGTTCCCCTTTTTCCCAACAGCTTGGCCAGTGAGACTCCTGCTCCTCCGCGTCTAGGAGGAGTAGGTCGTCTTACCCTGACTCCTAGCGCAGGGACCGGACGGAGGGTGAGTTAGGGATCCGAGGTTCCTGCGCATGGGTCCTCCTACCTTTAAGGTCGGCCCATGCAGTTAGGAGTTAGGGTCAGGGTAGGGACGCTGTTAGGAGGTGACCTGCTCCCTATCCTGTTCTCCTGGCCGAGTAGGCCTACAGCATCTGGCATTGCACGGCTGAGGATTTCCCCCATCCTCAGCCGTGACAGGATTAAGCAGCAACTGCAGCCCAACCAGGCTTCAGCAGTCCACAGGCCATTACAGCCTGTCCTTTTTCCTCAGTGTTAAACTAGCCTAAGGTTAAATACCTACGGCTATACTGTTACCTCCTGCAGTCGTTCCCCCTGAAGAAGTCACGGACAGAAACGTGCCACGTCGGGTGACCACTGGAAGTATCACCATCCATTCATCACTGAAAAAACCTTCTGTAGTTCCAGGGTACAGGTCCACCATAGGGACAGGCTACCGGACGGGGTCGCCTTTTTCAAGGCGAGTGCTCTGTATAGACAGGTAGCAGCATAATAGCCCCTCTCACCTTGATAGGGATATATAGGACTCCTCCTTTTGTCTGATCTACCTGACTACACTGTCTGATCTACCTGACTGCACAGCTGAAGCATCCGTCCTCCGCCCGGCATACTCCCAGGTTTTCCTGCCTCCGGTTACCAAGGAACCGTACCCACTTACTACAAAGGGTCTGGTAAGACTGCTCGCGTCCTCACAGACGGAGCAGAATTTTTCATTTGTACCAGCCTGGTACTAATTGGTCCTATCTATGTTTGTATGTTTTTCGTTTAGTGAGTCCTTTTTACTCTGCTTATCGTATAACTTATTAAAAGCTATATTTTAAATAAGTACACTCCCCCCTCCCTTTGCTTAGGGGCCCATTGCCTGCTCATTAACTCGGAGTGTATTCAAAGCCTGAATTGTATCAGGGCTCTGATCAATTTTTTGCTGATCAGGGGTATTACAGCACTTGTTTTATATTGTGCAACTTGATATTAAGGAACTGTGCCCGGAGATAGACTCAAAAGAACCTGAGCCTCTGAGATTCTTACTCTTTTTTTAAAGGAAATGTGCCCAGAGATGGACTCCACCGCATGAGAGCCTCTGTGATTTATAGGAAAGTAACCTGGGTACGGATTCATATTTGTTCTTTGAGCCTCCAAGAACTTTTATACTGTTTTACCGTTTCTTACTGTTCTATTAAGGACAATTTGCACATATGGACTATCCTGGTATTAATGTCACGCTGTGCCAGGTCAGCGCCCCAGTTCCATTCACTATCCTGAGAGAAGAGAACGACGCCCCTTGTCACCACCCTTCACCTTTGCCAATTGGACCTGATATGAAAGTAAATGCAGATGAATTACATATATGTATGCCTGCATGTCTCTTTTTCTATTTCAGGTGAAAATTCCAGTTGGGCGGGCCCTGATGGAGTACGAGGTCGTACTCAGCTTAAAGCAGCGGGGTATGTAGTGTACGGAAACTGTAATGCCCGTCACTACAGAAGGGTCACTTGTTGTGCTGTCGTTTCCCCTTATTTATGGGGAGGTTGGTATGAGTCATCTTCATAATGTAATGCTATGTACTTCCCTGTTACTGTGAAATTTGCATGTGCAGGCCTGCTAGGGGTGTTATTCCAGCTCTTAGTCACAAGAGGGAGCTAGGGAGCCCTAGTTTATATAAGGCCCAGTCAGGGAAGGGAAAGGCAGTCTAAGGTTGATAGTCTAGTCTAACCAGAGATTAGACAATGTCAGAGTCAAGTCCAGGCCTGAAGCCTGCAGACTAGGAGAGGGTAATGCAGTCCCTGTAACCGGGTTCCAGATCCAAGGAGAAGGTTCCCCTCCTGAATTCATATACGCAGAAGCAGGAACACTACAGTTTCTAGAGCCTGAGGAAACTGAGAGAGAGACAGAGGCAAGTCCAGAAAAGCAAGAGGTACTCAAGACAACAGAGGAGGTACTTGATAGAGATAAAACCAAGGATATACGCCAGAGCTAGGGCATTGGACCTTGGAGAAGAGTTTCTATGTTCCAGGATCAGTCAGGAATAGAGTGCAAGCTGCCTGTACTGCAAGTCCTGTGTTTAACACTCTAAAGTCACCTTGCTATATATATATATATATTGCCTGCATCAACTGTATTGAAAATCAACTGTCTTAAAAGGAACTGCGCTTCCGTCAATGTCCCTAAATGATGACTACTAAAGTTTGAATTCTGTTTTAACATCACGTGGTTCCTCAGTTATTCCTGCTATCAGCAAACGGCGTGCCACCGTTTAATTGGCACTGGCGTCACGAACATTTCTCATCATCACCTGCCCTTGCAGAGAGTCAGCCGTCTCAGGTTAGTGTCTATTGCACTACAACACCCAGGAACATTTCTAAACCTAACTTGAGTACGCTGCAATTCCGTCTGGTGGAGACGGAGAGTTTTAAAGGCCTTATAGCGGTGGTTGTCCCACAGAACGTCGTGCCCAGCCTACACTACTTTTCTAGGCGAGCCATCCCTTTCTTGCACAACCAAGTGGGGGATAGAGATGTCACGAACTATTCGCCGGCGAACAGTTCCCGGCGATCATCGCTTGCTCGCGTTCACCGCGTCGGGCGAACATATGCGATGTTTGGTCCGCCCCAATACGTCATCATTGAGCAAACTTTGACCCTGTACATCACAGTCAGCAGACACATTCCAGCCAATCAGCAGCATACCCTCCCTCCCAGACCCTCCCACCTCCTATCAAAAAGCAAGGACAGCATCCATCCTAGATTCATTTGGAAGCTGCAGTGTTAGTGAGAGCAGGGACAGTGCAGCTGCTGCTGATTTAATAGAGAAATCGTTAGCTAGGCCAGTGTTCTGTGTCCACTCCAGTCCTCAAAGACTCATCTGATCTGCTGTAAGGACAGCGTCCTGACAGCACCTCAAAAAGCCCATTTTAGGGCTAGTACATCAGTCTGCTTTTTTTTTTTTCTCTGTAATCTAATTGCAGTTGCCTGCCAGCGTGTGTATCAGGCCCACAGCTTGTACTGTCCCCAGTGCTGCCAGTGCCCAGTGCCACCACTCATATCTGGTGTCACAGTAGCTTGCATTTAAAAAAAAAAAAAAAAAATTCAATGTAATATAATTGCAGTTGCCTGCAAGCGTGTGTGTCAGGCCCACAGCATGTACTATGCCCACTACTGCCAGTGCCCAGTTGCACCACTCATATCTGGTGTCACAGTAGCTTGCATTTAAAAAAATAAAACAATTTTTTCACTGTAATATAATTGCAGTTGTCTGCAAGCGTGTGTTTCAGGCACACAGCGTGTACTGTGCCCACTACTGCCAGTGCCCAGTGCCACCGCTCATATCTGGTGTCACAGTAGCTTGCACGCATAGTACAACTAATTGAAAAAGAAATGACAGGCAGAGGCAGGCCACCCCGCAGGGGCCATCGTGGTGCTGTGATTTCCTTTGGCCCTAGAATAATGCCCAGTGTTCAGAGGCCACGTACCCTGAACTCGAAAAGTTCTGAGGACATAGTTGACTGGCTAACACAGGACACCCAATCTTCTACAGCTTCCGCTCGGAACCTTGACGCACCATCCTCCGCCAGCTCAGCTCGGGCACCTCTCAAGATACCACTTGCCCGCCTGCCGCCACCACCAACATTAGCACCACAGCTGCTTCACTTGATCTGTCAGAGGAGTTATTTACACATCAGTTGAAAGAAATGAGTGATGCGCAACCATTATTGCCAGAGGATGTAGATAACAGGGATATGTCTCAGTCAGGCAGCATTACACACATGGACGTACGGTGTGATGATGATGATGTTGTACCCGCTGCTGCTTCCTTTGCTGAGTTGTCAGATACAAATTAAGCGGTTGATGATGACGATGTGTCTGTGGATGTCACGTGGGTGCCCGCTCGAAGAGAAGAAGAACAGGGGGAAAGTTCAGATGGGGAGACAGAGAGGAGGAGGAGACGAGTTGGAAGCAGGGAGAGGTCGTCGCAAGGAGCTAGTGGCACAGTCAGACAGCATGTATCGGCACCCGGGGTCAGCTAGACAGCATGCCAATCAACGCATGCTGTTGCCACCACCAGAATGCCGTCATTGCAAAGCTCAGCAGTGTGGCATTTTTTTTGTGTGTCTGCCTCTGATAACAGCGATGCCATTTGCAACCTGTGCCAAAAGAAACTGAGTCGTGGAAAGTCCAACACCCACCTAGGTACAACTGCTTTGCGAAGGCACATGATCTCAAATCACAAACGCCTATGGGATCAACACATGAGTACAAGCAGCATACAAACTCAAAGCCGCCATCCTCCTCCTGGTCCAGCATCTTCAGCCACGTCAACCACTGCTGTCCTCCTTGCCCCCTCTCAACCATCCGCCACTCCGCCTCTCGCCTTAAGCAGTTCCTGCTCATCTGCCCACAGTCAGGTGTCTGTCAAGGAAATGTTTGAGCGTAAGAAGCCAATGTCACAGAGTCACCCCCTTGTCCGGCGTCTGACAGCTGGCTTGTCGGAACTCTTAGCCCGCCAGGTTTTACCATACAAGCTGGTGGAGTCTGAGGCCTTCAAAAAATTTGTAGCTATTGGGACACCGCAGTGGAAGGTACCCGGCCGAAATTTCTTTTCACAAAAGGCAATCCCCAACCTGTATTCTATTGTGGAAAAGGAAGTCATGGCATGTCTGGCACACAGTGTTGGGGCAGGGGTCCATCTGACCACTGATGCCTGGTCTGCAAAGCACGGTCAGGGCAGGTATATCACGTACACTGCGCATTGGGTAAACCTGCTGACGGCTGCCAAGCATGGAATGCATGGCTCTGCAGAGGAGTTGATGACACCGCCACGAGTTTCAGGCAGGCCTGCTGCCACCTCCTCTACTCCTCCTACTCCATCCTCTTCGCTAACCTCCTCGGCTGAGTCCTCTTCTGCTGCTGCGTCTTGCTCCACATCAACTGCACCCCCCCAGCTCCCCAGGGGCTATTCCACATCCCGGATACGACAGTGTCACGCCGTCTTGGGGTTAACTTGTCTGAAAGCAGAGAGTCACACCAGACCAGCACTCTTGTCCGCCCTGAACGCACAGGTGGATCAGTGGCTGACTCCGCACCAACTGGAGATCGGCAAAGTGGTGTGTGACAACGGAAGCAATTTGTTGGCGGCATTGAATTTGGGCAAGTTGACACATGTGCTGTGCATGGCACATGTGTTGAATATGATCGTACAACGCTTTGTGCATAAGTACCCAGGCTTACAGGACGTCCTCAAGCAGGCCAGGAAGGTGTGTGGCCATTTCAGGCGTTCCTACATGGCCATGGCGCACTTTTCCGAAATTCAGCGGCGAAACAACATGCCAGTGAGGCGCTTGATTTGCGACAGCTCGACACGTTGGAATTGAACACTCCTAATGTTCGACCGCCTGCTCCAACAAGAAAAAGCCGTCAACGAGTATTTGTATGACCGGGGTGCTAGGACAGCCTCTGCGGAGCTGGGTATTTTTTTGCCATGTTACTGGACGCTCATGCGCAATGCCTGTAGGCTCATGCGTCCTTTTGAGGAGGTGACAAACCTAGTCAGTCTCACCGAAGGCACCATCAGCGATATCATCCCATTTGTTTTCTTCCTGGAGCGTGCCCTGCGAAGAGTGCTGGATCAGGCCGTAGATGAGCGTGAAGAAGAAGAGTTGTAGTCACCATCACCACCAGAAACAGCCTTATCAGCATCGCTTGCTGGACCTGCGGCAACGCTGGAAGAGGAGTCTGAGGAAGAGGAGTCAGAGGAGGAATGTGGCTTTGAGGAGGAGGAAGACCAACCACAGCAGGCATCCCAGGGTGCTCGTTGTCACCTATCTGGGACCCGTGGTGTTGTACGTGGCTGGGGGGAAGAACAGACCTTCAATGACATCAGTGAGGACGAGGAACGGGAAATGAGTAGCTCGGCATCCAACCTTGTGCAAATGGGGTCATTCATGCTGTCATGCCTGTTGAGGGACCCTCGTATAAAAAAGCTAAAGGAGAACGACCTGTACTGGATGGCCACGCTACTAGACCCCCGGTATTAGCAGAAAGTGGCTGAAATGTTACCGAATTATCAGATGTCAGAAAGGATGCAGCAGTTCCAAAACAAGTTAAAAAGTATGCTTTACACAGCGTATAAGGGTGATGTCACAGCACAACGGGAATCTAACAGGGGAAGAGGTGAAAGTAATCCTCCTCCTACCACGACCACGCCGGCAAGGACAGGACGCTTTACAGATGTGTTGTTGATGGAGGACATGCAAAGCTTTTTAAGTCCTACGCATCGCCACAGCCCTTCGGGGTCCACCATCAGAGAACGACTCGACCGACAGGTAGCAGACTACCTCGCCTTAACTGCAGATATCGACACTCTGAGGAGCGATGAACCCTTTGACTACTGGGTGTGCAGGCTTGACCTGTGGCCTGAGCTATCCCAATTTGCGATAGAACTTCTGGCCTGCCCCGCTTCAAGTGTCCTGTCAGAAAGGACCTTCAGTGCAGCAGGAGGTATTGTCACTGAGAAGAGAAGTCGCCTAGGTCAAAAAAGTCTATATTACCTCAACTTTATTAAGATGAATGAGGCATGGATCCCGAAGGGACGGACAGTGGGCGATACATTTGACTAAAAATGGCCTGATCATGAAATGAGCTGCCTAGGGCTAAAAATGGTCCACACGCTGCTGTATTTTATCTCTGCATGCTGGATGACTTGCGTGACTTCTCCGCCACCAACTAGGGTTCAAGTCAAAATGTTTTAGTGCACTTTCTACCTGCAAAACATCAATTTTTCCGGCCGCTGCTACAGCGGCTGCAAGAATACCTAATTTTTCAGGCATGTGTACATGCCAAATTTTTCTGGCCTCTGGTGCTGCACTGTGGCTGTAAAAACAAAACAAAAATAAAAGGCACATACATGTGTCAATTCCCCTTCGTGATCGTTACCTTGTTGTGGTGAAGGGGCTTGCGTATCACAATGAAGCGATCACCTCTATGAGTGTTTTGGCAATGGCAATGTTGGCACACCCCAGATGAGATAATTTCGTTGCTTCATTGTGAACAGACCAAAAGCGATCGGCTGGATAATTTTTCATAGAAAAAACATTAATTTTCTTTGTGATCATCTAAGGTGATCATTAAAGCCTACTAGGCCAACAATGGGCCCACACTGCAGAATCATTGTTTTCTGGGCCACTTAACTGTCACTGAACTACCTCAGCACGACCATAGGCTTTGAAAAACCGCCATCGCCTGCAATCTGCCAAACGTGCGCATGAGCACAGTCATCACTACACCAAGATTGACGCATAGAGGAATAAAATTTATGTCATGAGTGTGTCAACTATTGACAACTCTTTGCGGTTGTCTAAACTCTATACCATACACGTCCCCTGATAGGGGACGTAACAGGGATTAAACTGATAGGGATTGTACTACTTAACATAGCACAGTATATTGCACGGCGCACGCACAGTGCCCCAAATTGGAAGTGAGAGGACCGACCAAGCATCTTTTTCCATCTCCCGGTTCCTAAAATCTATTCCATACACGTCCCCTGATAGGGGACGTAACAGGGATTAAACTGATAGGAATAGTACTACTTAACATAGCACAGTATATTGCACGGCGCACGCGCAGTGCCCCAAATTGGAAGTAAGAGGACCGACCAAGCATCTTTTTCCATCTCCCGGTTCCTAAAATCTATTCCATACACCGGCCCCTACTTAACATACCACTCATATCTGGTAGCACAGTAAATTGCACGGCGCACGCGCAGTGCCCCTAATTGCAAGTAATAGGACCAACTGTCACGGCGGACAGGATACAAGATGCACAGAATATAAACAAACAAATGTCTAGGCAAGAAGCTGGGGATGAAGGTCACCTCCTGACAAATCCTTACCAGCTCTCCCTAGACTTCTATGCCCACGTTCAGACCCTGAAGGTGGGAATGACCGTGTCCCCGTGCCTAGGCTGAAGATATCCTAAAATCCCTAAGATGGTGAAAGGGGGAAAGAGGCAGCCTGCTCCCTCAGACCTGGAGGGGGCAGGTGTCTCCCTAACAGCCTAGACAGTCAACCACAAGAAAGCAACACCAACTTATCTTTCTGAGCAGGAACAGCAAATCCTTCCTTCCTTCCTCTGAGCCAGACAAAAGCTATAGCCCGCACAGGACACTGGGAGTGGGGGCGTAATTTAAACTCAAACCAACAACCCCACCCAGTGCACCTGAAGGGAGGCGGATATAGCTCAACTCCAAACAAAAACAAAAGGCTACACACGTGCTGCTAATCTGGCAGTCCTCCGCACATAGCCTGAGCAGGGCATGACACCAACCAAGCATCTTTTTTCATTTCCCGGTTCCTAAAATCTATTCCATACACCGGCCCCTGATAGGGGACGTAACAGGGATTAAACTGATAGGAATAGTACTACTTAACATACCACTCATATTGGGATTGCATAGTACATTGCACGGCGCACGCGCAGTGCCCCAAATTGGAAGTAAGAGGACCGACCAAGCATCTTTTTCCATCTCCCAGTTCCTAAAATCTATTCTATACACCACACCGGCCCCTGATAGGGGACAAAACAGAGATTAAACTGGTAAGAACAAATTTTTTTAATAAAAAAAAAAAGAGGACAGCCTCTGCGGAGCTGGGTATTTTTTGGCCGCGTTACTGAACGCTCATGCACAATGGCTGTAGGCTCATGCGTCCTTTTGCGGAGGTGACAAACTTGGTCAGTCAAACCCAAGGCGACATCATCGACCTCATCCCATATGCGTTTTTTCTGGAGCGTGCCCTGCGAAGAGTGCTGGATCAGGCCGTAGATGAGCATGAAGAGGAAGAGTTGTGGTCACCATCACCACCAGAAGCAGCCTTGTCGTCGTCGATTGCTGGACCTGTGGAGTCTGAAGAAGAGGAGTCAGAGGAGGAAGGTGGCTTTTAGGTAGTGGAAGACCAACCACAGCAGGCGTCCCAGGGGGCTTGTTGTCACCTTTAGGGGACCCTTGGTGTTGTACGTGGCTGGGTGGAGGAAGAGACTTTCAATGATGTCAGTGAGGACAAGGAACGGGACATGGCTAGCTTGGTATCCAACCTTGTGCAAATGGGGAGTTTGCGGTTGTGCAAATGGACTGTTTGCGGTTGTTTGCGGTGTGTTAAACGGGGAGTTTGGTCTGTCACTGTGGAGCGGGTGTAACCCTTACACTACCTGATCGATACAACATAATACCTGATGTTTTAAATCACGTTATTGCAAACAATTTTGGAATGTTAGGTGATTTATGCCCTTTATGGATTAAAACCCGACTCTGCGTCAACTACGTAATTTTCCATGGGAGTTTTGCCATGGATCCCCCTCCGGCATGCCACAGTCCACGTGTTAGTCCCCTTGAAACCACTTTTCCATCACTATTGTGGCCAGAAAGAGTCCCTGTGGGTTTTAAAATTCGCCTGCCTATTGAAGTCTATGGCGGTTCGCCCGGAAAGTCGCGTTCGCCGTTCGCGAACGAAAATTTTATGTTCGCGACATCTCTAACAGTGACCTGTAATACTCACAGCAAGTACTGTAATACGCACAGTGATTCGACAGCTAACAGAAGGAATTAAAAAGCATGTGTCTGGACTGCCACAACATGAATTAAAATAACTTTTTCTCCACTACTTTATTGGCTCCATTTCTTTATTTGCTTCCACTAAGGAGCCATTTGGACACAGCTTCTGCCGGGGGCGCGCACATTTTTTTAGTTTTATTTTTTATTTTTTGTTTTTGCTTTACTGAAGGGTGCTGTATGCTTTTCGTTTGTTTAACATGAGGGATTATCTATGAATCTTGCCTCCTGCAGTCTCACTGCACTCTCCCTGCAGTTTAAGTTCCAAGCCTTAACATTGAGATTGGGCCACCAATGGAGAGCGCATGTCATTAGGCAGAGTGGCCTGGGTATACCTGATTTCTCAGGATTCGTGATGAATTAATTTAGAATGAATTGAATTTCTTGAAGAACTTCAGTGAATCGTCCAAATCAAATGTTTCATCTCTACCTTTGTTGTCACCACGTTGGTGTTTTTTTTTTCTTTTATGAAAATAAAACTTTGTTAACTTCTGAAAACTTGTGTTTCTTTGGTGATTAAGAGGTACTGGGATGGTGGGATAACATGAGCACATAATGTTAACAGATAAAATGGAACTTTGTCCTTTTGTATGTGTAAGTGTGTAAGCAGTGTACCAAACGAAAGTAGGTTGTTCCCATGCCTCACATTCTGTGCTTGCTGCTTTTACCTCCAGTTTAGATGGGCATTGTAAACTGCTATTTGACATGCTAAGGTAGGATAACCACATTCAATTTCAAAATGTATTCTAATTTTACACATTTCATACAAAGCGTATTCACACTGGGAAGTACGTTCTGAGTGACAGCATCATTTTCTGGACTGAACACTGCTCTTCCTACATGAACTGACAGTATCATAATGATGCCGCAGGTGTGGCAGTGTGTCACTCTATAACAAAGGCAGAAATCCCGAATCTGCATGCTTATAGATACTGGTCTTCCATGCAGCGTAGCATTCAAAAGGTCTGTCGAGGACGGGATACTTTGTGGAAGATCTTCCACCGACATGGATCCTGTGGGTTGGATTTAAAAAAGCCAATTAAATGTATCTGTTTTAACATCCATTTTTAATACACATTATAAAAAATGTATGCAAAACACAAGTTAAAAAATGGATAGACGGCCAAAAAATGGATGCACACACTGATGCAAAATGGCCATAAAAAATTGCAGGTAGGAAAAAATTATTGGGAAACTATAAATTGATTATTATGTTGTGTATTTTACTGTTTGTTCCTGTCTGTCACTACTAGCAAGGAATATTTGGCAAAAGTTGGCAGGAACAGGGTTAACCACCTTGTTTATCCTTTTTGATAGGAGTGGGCTGGTCCTACTTCCTGACAAAAAGGGGAGTTACTGCCTAGAAACACAGAGGAGATAACCTGCAGTGCTCCTCATACAGATTCTCTAGAGAGAACTACTTCAATTATCCTCAAGTAAACCTTTGAGATTCCAGACAGCAGTGTGAACTGCTACATCAGCATCTACAAACACTGCTGTGTAGTGAGAGACTACAGCCAAGCCACCTATCACCAAACAACCATTAGGCCAGTATCACCTAATTACTGAATTGCCACTTACCAACCTGCCTTCATATCCTTGCTGGTGCCAGATAAGAACTGCACTAAAAGCCTGTTGATACTGTATGTATTTCAAGTTCTATGTTGCACTTAGTTTTCCACTGCACCGATTCCCAGGGAATAACGGCCTGAGGTAGTACACCATGACACAACACTTCATCAGGGCCACTAATACTCCAATCCTCAAAACCGGCTCCTCAGGGGGTCACTGCAGTGCCAGTCTTTGAGCCAAAGTCAGTAAATCCAACAGACAGGAGAGACAAAAGTCTCTTTTTTATATTTTTTATTCTTTTCTCTGACCCACTTCTTTCTTTAGCTCAAAATATTCCACAAAAACCTAAGTGTGAACCCACCCTAATGTGGGGTTTGCAATATTTCATGTTTGTCACAGTGTGGCATTGATGAAGTGCATCAAAAACATTTCAAGTGTAAAGATATTTACGAAGACCCATGTCATAACAGCATTAGAGAGAAATATATACAGAATAATGGCTACAATACAGATATGTACAACACACCAAATCAAAATAGAAAAGTTTAATTGCAAATGGAACCAGTTTACTTACAACTTGTATAAACTAAGAACTTTAAAATATACATGATAATACATGATAACAAACTTGATCAATTAGAAATAAAATATATCAGACTTGACAGTTGACATTTGCAGCAGTAGTAGTCAGTGTGATTATGGTATACTGCTTCTACCTTCAGTTATGCAACATAAGTAATGTGTCTTTTTATCGATATCATAAACTGTAATTTTGGTTGCACACATAGAATATATACAGTGGATATAAAAAGTCTACACACCCCTGTTAAAATGTCAGGTTTCTGTGATGTAAAAAAATGAAACAAAGATAAATAATTTCAGAACTTTTTCCACCTTTAATGTGACCTATAAACTGTACAACTCAATTGAAAAACAAACTGAAATCTTTTAGGTAGAGGGAAGAGAGAATATAAAAATAAAATAATATGGTTGCAAAAGTGTGCACACCCTTAAACTAATACTTTGTTGAAGCACCTTTTGATTTTATTACAGCACTCAGTCTTTTTGGGTATGAGTCTATCAGCATGGCACATTTTGACTTGGCAAGATTTGCCCACTCTTCTTTTGCAAAAACACTCCAAATCTGTCAGATTGCGAGGGCATCTCCTGTGCACAGCCCTCTTCAGATCACCCCACAGATTTTCAATTGGATTCAGGTCTGGGCTCTGGCTGGGCCATTCCAAAACTTTAATCTTCTTTTGGTGAAGCCATTCCTTTGTTAATTTGGATGTATGCTTTGGGTTGTTGTCATGCTGAAAGATAAAGTTCCTCTTCATGTTCAGCTTTCTGGCAGAAGCCTGAAGGTTTTTTGCCAGTATTGAATGGTATTTTGAACTGTTCATAATTCCCTCTAGCTTAACTAAGGCCCCAGTTCCAGCTGAAGAAAAACAGCCCCAAAGCATGATGCTGCCACCACCATGCTTCACTGTGGGTATGGTGTTCTTTTGGTGATGTGCAGTGTTGTTTTTGCGCCAAACATATCTTTTGGAATTACGGCCAAAAAGTTCAACCTTGGTTTCATCAGACCATAACACCTTTTCCCACATGCTTTTGGGAGACTTCAGATGTGTTTTTGCAAAATGTAACCTGGCTTGGATGTTTTTCTTCGTAAGAAAAGGCTTTCATCTTGCCACTCTACCCCATAGCCCAGACATATGAAGAATACGGGAGATTATTGTCACATGTACCACACAGCCAGTACTTGCCAGATATTCCTGAAGCTCCTTTAATGTTGCTGTAGGCCTCTTGGTAGCCTCCCAGACCAGTTTTCTTCTCGTCTTTTCATCAATTTTGGAGGGCCGTCCGGTTCTTGGTAATGTCACTGTTGTGCCATATTTTCTCCACTTGATGATGTCTTCACTGTGTTCCATGGTATATCTAATGCTTTGGAAATTCTTTTGTACCCTTCTTCTGACTGATACCTTTTAACAATGAGATCCCTCTGATGCTTTGGAAGCTCTCTGTGATAGTTATTGCTGAGGGATGCGACTAAGAAAATTTCAGGAAAGACCAAATAGAGCAGCTGAACTTTATTTGGGGTTATTCAGAGGCACTTTAAATGATGGCAAGTGTATGCTGACTCCTATTTAACATGATTTTGAATGTGATTGCTTAATTCTGAACACAGCTACATCCCCAGTTATAGGAGGGTGTGCACACTTATGCAACCACATTATTTTATTATTATTATTTTGTTTCTTCCCTCCACCTAAAAAAATTCAGTTTGTTTTTCAATTGAGTTGTACAGTTTATAGGTCACATTAAAGGTGGAAAAAGTTCTGAAATTATTTATCTTTTTTCTAATTTTTTTACAGCACAGAAACCTGACATTTTAACAGGGGTGTGTAGACATTTTTCTATCCACTGTAAAAACTGAAAGGTTATTTAAAGGGATTATCCAAGTTTAGACAGACCTAGTCCCAGCTGCTGCGTTCGGTGGCTAATAATTCTGGGCCCGTTCTTCCTTTCCCTGCTGCACTGAGATCAACATCCGTTGACGGGGGACACACATGACTACTGCGCTACTGGTCACGTGACACACAAGGTGAGCAGGTCACCGCTGCAGCCTTAGATTAGCTGCTGCGGCCATGGGTTCCCAACATTAATGGAAGTTGATTTCAGCACAGCAGAGAGAGGAAGAGTTGGCCCAGGAGTGTTAGACATCGAACCCA
This sequence comes from Bufo bufo, assembly GCF_905171765.1. Taxonomy (NCBI): domain Eukaryota; kingdom Metazoa; phylum Chordata; class Amphibia; order Anura; family Bufonidae; genus Bufo; species Bufo bufo. The sequence goes on from NC_053390.1 coordinate 298,870,246, forward strand.
GAGTTGTGAACCAGGTAAGTACTGCAGGTTGGCCATTCTCGGAGGTCTGTCTGATTCTTGGATAACTCTTTTAAGAAATAACGAAAAGGAAACAATAAACAACAATGAATCTGGATTATAGATTGCTGATCCTTATCATGCCCTTAGAGGTTGGATCTCATTATTGTGTCAGAACCAGTGTTGAGCGAACTTGTGTTTTCAAGTTCGGCATACAAGGTTCGGGTTATCTAAGAATTCAGTTATAATTCTCTCGTAACCCGAACTAGAACTTTGTACGCTGAACTTGAAAACACAAATTCCCTCATCCCTAGTCAGAACCCAATGAAAAAATCATGTGAAGAGGGGAACAATATACATGTTCTGTATCAAACACACTGCTACAGTATAATAGCAATGCAGAAACATTGCCTTATTATGGATTTAAGTGGCCATATCAGGTTGGTTGTCCATATTCTCTTAAAAGTACAGTAGCAAAACTTCAGCTCTTTGCTTCTCATCAGAGGTAGAAAGGGTTTCATATATGGTCAAGTCCAAGGAGTTCCTTGCTGTATGAACCCAAATTCACAGCAGTTATGCACCAACGCATATTGGTAAACCAAGGTGTGAACCACCCTGTGTAATTAAATAGGTAGCTGTCGTAGTGTTTTTGCCATTTTCATTCTTCTAGAAGGTTATAGTGAGGTGACTTTGCATCCACTCTATTAGAAGACAAAATTGATATTTGAGTCTAAAGCATAGTCTAGAGATGATTTACGACATCATAGTTTTTAAACTGAATATATTAAACAGTTCCTATACATTTATTTGATGTAGCTCACTTCTTGCTTAAATTGTACTGCCCTTCTTTAGAGCTATGGCTTTTCAAAATACTACAAGATACACTTGTCATTCTGATAAGGTGTATGTAGCAAATCATTAGAGAAAATATATAATATATTCTTGACTGTATGCAATTGTATGCAAATAAAGGAGGAATTCATCATGAGGGTAATATTTAGGCCCCTTGCAGACGAGCATGTTCGGATTAGGTCCGGATGCGTTGCGTCTGCGATCAGGGAAAATCATGCGAGTAGGTACGCAATTGCAGTCAGTTTTGACTGCGATTGCGTTTCGATGTTCAGTTTTTATTGCGCGGGTGCAAAACGCACGCGCGTGATAAAAAACTGACTGTTCGGGTTTGGGATCGGTGTTCTGTATATTTTATTATTTTCCATTATAACATGGTTATAATAAAAAATAATAGAATTCTTTCATTCAGAATGCTAAGTAAAAGGTCCATTGTGGGGTTAAAAAAATAAATAAAATGTAACTCACCTCATCCACTTGATCACGCAGCCGGACTCGTCTTCTTTCTTCTTCTTCTAAGGTTCTATCTTCATTCAGCAGGACCTGCGCTGACGTCACCGCGCTCACCACGTTATGAGCGTGATGACTTCACTGAAGGTCCTTTTCCAGTCAGATGCTGCAAGAAGAAGAAGAAAGAAGACGAGCCTGGCTGCGTGATCAAGTGGATGAGGTGAGTTAATTTTATTTTTATTTTTATCCCTACAATGGATCTTTTACTTAGCATTCTGAATTAAAGAATGCTATTATTTTCCATTATAACCATGTTATAATGGAAAATAATAAAGTAAATGGGGTCCCGGGTAACTCATCCCTGGTCTCCTTAGCAACCATGCATGAAAATCGCATGGCATCCGCAATTGCTTGCGGATGCTTGCGATTTTTATGCATCCCCATTCATTTCTATGGGGCCTGGGTTGCGTGAAAAACGCACAATATAGAACATGCTGCGATTTTCACGCAACGCACAAGTGATGCGTGAAAATCACTGCTCATCTGAACAGCCCCACTGAAGTGAATTGGTCCGGATTCAGTGCGGGTGCAATGCGTTCACCTCACGCATTGCACCCGCACGGAATTCTCGCCTGTGTGAAAGGGGCCTTAAGGTTCTTTTTGCCTGGTAAACCTACTACTTTTGTCTAGAAATGCTACTTTTTCTATGATACACGGTACTGGATTGGGTTTGTTACTTTTTTGGTGGCTTTTTTTTTAAGTCTCAATGATAAATTTAGAGTAAGGCCTCATGCACACGACCGTTGTTGTGGTCCGCATCCAAGCCGCAGTTTTTGTGGCTCGGATGCGGACCTATTCACTTCAATGGTGCCGCAATAGATGCGGACAGCACTCCGTGTGCTGTCCGCATCCGTTGCTCCGTTCCGTGGCCCCGCAAAAAAAATATAGCATGTCCTAATCTTGTCCATTTTGCGGACAAGAATAGGCATTTCTACAATGGGCCGCCTGTTCCGTTCCGCAAATTGCGGAAGGCACACGGGCGACTTCCTTTTTTTGCGGATCTGCGGTTTGCGGACCGCAAAAAACTGAACGGTCGTGTGCATGAGCCCTAATACTAATTAATATAGCTAACCATGCCCACTTTCCCACCCACTTTTCAAAACTGGAGCGAGTGGTGTAAAAATGCAAAAAGTCGCAAACTTTTTGTGCGAGAAAATCCAAATGGTCAGAAAGCCCTATTTTGCAACTTTTTGAAGCAATAATTTGTGTGCATGGTGTGATAAACTCAAAGAGGGAGATTTATCAAACTGGTATAAAGTAGAACTGGCTTAGTGTCTCATATCAACTAATCAGATTCCATCTTTTATTTTCCAAAGGAGCTATGAAAAATGAAAGGTGGAATCTGATTGGTTGCCATGGGCAATTAAGCCAGTTCTACTTTATACTAGTTTGATAGTTCTCCCCCAAAGTGTCCAGCGTATACACTGAAAGTTATATTGTGTAGAGCAGGCATGCTCAACCTGCGGTCCTCCTGCTGTTGCAAAACTACAACTCCCAGCATGCCCGAACAGCCTACAGCAGGGCATTGTGGGAGTTGTAGTTTTATAACAGCTGGAGGGCCGCAGGTTGGGCATGCCTGGTGTAGAGGATACAAGTATATTAATTTGGACTAGAGATGAGCAAACCAGTCAAGATTCGTTTCAGGTTTGGTTCGGACCCAAATCTGTTTGGGGCGAACCAAAGTTGCTCTAATTGCCCTGAAAGTTGCTATATAACCCCCTATAACCTCCTAGGACTCAGAATTTTTAGAGTGAATACAGAGGGTTCACCACAAGTTGTAAACCATTGGTGAGCCTCACAAACAGGAAGGCCAGATTAGAGTTTGCCAAACGACATCTAAAAAAGCCTTCACAGTTCTAGAACAACATCCTATAGATAGATGAGACCAAGATCAGAGTGATGGGAAGAGAAGAGTATGGAGAAGGAAAGGAACTTCTCATTATCCTAAGCATACCGTCTCATCAGTAAAGCATGGTGGTGGTAGTGTCATGGTGTGGGCATGTATGGCTGCCAATGGAACTAGTTATCTTGTATTTATTGATGATGTGACTGCTGACAAAAGCAGCAGGATGAATTCTGAAGTGTTTCAGGCAATATTATCTGCTCATATTCAGCCAAATGCTTCAGAACTCATTGGACGGCGCTTCGCAGTGCAGATGGACAATGACCCAAAGCATACTGCAAAAGCAACCAAAGAGTTTTTTAAGGGAAAGAAGTGGAATGTTATTTAATGGCCAAGTCAATCAGCTGACCTGAATCCAATTGAGCATGCATTTCACTTGCTGAAGACAAAACTAAAGGGAAAATGCCCCAAGAACAAGCAGGAACTGAAGACAGTAGCAGTAGAGGCCTGGCAGAGCATCACCAGGGATGAAACCCAGCATTTGGTGATGTCTATGCGTTCCAGACTTCAGGCTGTAATTGACTGCAAAGGATTTGCAACTAAGTATTAAAAAGTGAAAGTTTGATTTATGATTATTATTCTGTCCCATTACTTTTGGTTCCTTAACAAGTGGGAGGCACATATGCAAACTGTTGTATTTCCTACACCGTTCACCTGATTTGGATGTAAATGCCCTCAAATTAAAGCGGACAGTCTGCAGTTAAAGCACATCTTGTTTATTTCTTTTCAAATCTATTGTGGTGGTGTATAGAGCCAAACATGTTATAATTGTGTCGATGTCCCAATATTTATGGACCTGACTGTATAACCGCTGCACTGACTAACTGCTACAGCCGCTAGTTCTGTGAACCCCTGTACCACTACTTCCCGGCCAGGTAGGCTGCTGTGAAGCAGGTGCTCTACCCCGGGCACGTTTGGCTCCCAACCTCCCACTGCTGCCACCCTGCTGACTCCCAGCCTTGCTTTCAACACATATAGCCACCGACATGAACTGAGAATATATGTTTCTTTTTGTACTAAAATAGGCCAGTAAACGCTTTCAGCAGAAATAAATGCACCAGTGAAGTGCGTACCGTATTTTTCGCTTTATAAGACGCAACTGATGATAAGACGCACCTAGATTTTTGAGGAGGAAAATAAGAAAATATTTGAACCAAAAGGTGTGCTTTTGCTGGGTTTTGAACTAATGGTGGTCTGTGGATGACGCACTGTTATGGGGGGACCTGTGGATGACACTGTTATGGGGGGATCTGTGGATGACGCACTGTTATGGGGGGACCTGTGGATGACGCACTGTTATGGGGGGACCTGTGGATGACACTGTTATGGGGGGACCTGTGGATGACACTGTTATGGGGGGACCTGTGGATGACACTGTTATGGGGGGACCTGTGGATGACGCACTGTTATGGGGGATCTGTGGATGACGCATTGTTATGAGGGGGATGTGTGGATGATACACTACTATGGGGGATGTAGCATCATATATAGCATCTTATGTAATGGGGGTCACTATTCACACAGGGACAATATACTGTGACACATATGATACTGTGACCAGCATAAGATCATCTTATGCTGGTCACAGTATCATATGTGTCACAGTATATTGTCCCTGTGCGAATAGTGACCCCCATTACACCACAGGGCACACAGTAGACTTTATATGTAAAATCTTTTAATGGCTCTGCTTTCTTCTATACCAGTACTCACTATAAAAGCAGCAGTCCGGCCAGCACGTGACGTCACTCACTCAGTCACGCTCCTGCCAGCTTCATTAATGAAGTGGGAGGAGCATGACCGAGTGAGTGATGGACCGCTGCTTTCATAGTGAGTACTGGTATAGAAGAAAGCAGATTGTAATGAAGCAGTTTTTATATGTAAAGTCTATAATCTTCAAGCAGTATCTCTGCTTTTAACTAGGGCAATCCTCTGTAGTGCAACTCACTATGAAAGCGTCAGGCAGGGCGGCAGCGTAACCTCGCGATGCTCACTCATTCACGCTCCTCCCACTTCCTTAATGAATGAGTGAGCATCGCGAGGTTACGCTGCCGCCCTGCCTGCCGCTTTCATAGTGAGTTGCACTACAGAGGATTGCCCTAGTTAAAAGCAGAGATACTGCTTGAAGATTATAGACTTACATGTGAAAATTGCTGTGAGCGGGGCCCGATGTATTACAGTACAGTGACTGCATCGGGCCCCGCCGCGAGTGTTGCCAGCCTCCGTCCCCTCCTCCCACCCCTTTGATACATCGCGGCTTGCGATGTATCAGCGTCAGCAAAGTAAACATGGCAGTGTTCGCTTTATAAGACGCACTGCCATTTCCCCCCCACTTTTGGGGGGAAAAAAGTGCGTCTTATAAAGCGAAAAATACGGTATATACTTTTCTTTCTGTACTGAAATAGGCCACTGAATGCTTTTGCCGCAAATAAGTGCACCAGTGAAATGCGTATATATTTTTATTTTTTTACTGTAATACACCCCTATACGCTTTCAACAGAAATAGCTGCATAAGTGAACTGAGCATATATTTTTGGACTGAAATAGGCCACTATAAGCTTTCACCAGAATTAACTGCGGAAAAGCACTGAGAATATATTTTTCTTTTTTTTACTGTAATATGCGCCTATATGCTTTCCCCAGAAATAACTGCAACAGTGCAGTGCGTATATATTTGTCTTTTTTTTATGAAATACGTCCTATATGATTTCACCAGAAATAACTGCAGAAGTGACCTGAGAATATATATTTCTTGTTGGAATGAAATAGGCCACTATACACTTTAACCAGAAAACAATTAAATAGTGCAGTGCGTATATATATATTTTATTTTACTGAAGTAGACCACTATAATTTTCACCAGAAATAACTGCAACAGTGCAGTGCATATATATTTGTCTTTTTTTATGAAATACGCCCTATACGCTTTCAACACAAATAACTGCAACAGTGAAGTGAGTATATATTTTTCTTATTTTACTGAAATATGCCCCTATACGCTTTCACCAGAAATAACTGCAACAGTGCAGTGCGTATATTTTTTTCTTATTTTACTGAAATACGCTCATATACGCTTTTACCAGAAATAACTGCGCAGTGCGTATATTTTTTTCTTTTTTTAATGAAATACGCCCTTATACGCTTTCACCAGAAATAACTGTAGAAGTGACCTGAGAATATATATTTCTTGTTGGAATGAAATAGGCCACTATACGCTTTAACCAGAAAACATCTAAATAGTGCAGTGCGTACATATTTTTCTTATATTACTGAAATACACCCCTATAAGTTTTCACCAGAAATAACTGCAACAGTGCAGTACGTATATATTTGTCTTTTTTTTATGAAATACGCCCTATACGCTTTCAACAGAAATAACTGCAACAGTGAAGTGTGTATATATATATTTTATTTTACTGAAATATGCCCCTATACACTTTCACCAGAATTAACTGCAGAAATGCACTGAGAATATATATTTCTTTTTTTACTGTAATACGCCCCTATTGCAACAGTGCAGTGCATATATATATATTTCTTGCTGTACTGTAATATGCCATTATACGCTTTTAACAGAAATAACTGCAGAAGTGAAATGCGTATATATATTTTTCTTGTCGTACTGAATAAGATACTAAAATATAAGCCACTAAAGGCTTTCCAACATAACACTTGCAGCCCAATAACAAAAAGCTGCACTTGTAAATCACTTTTCTATCAATGTCCCTAGCGCCTTCTGCTGTCTCTCTCTGCACTAAGATGCTGTGAAATAATTCCTCCCTAAACTTTCCCTGCACTTATAAACCCTTTTTTTCAGTTTTTTTTTTTAAACATAGAGGTTTTTCCAATAGCTGTCTCTAGCGCCTTCACGCATCTGTCCCTGCACTCTGAATGCTGCCATATTTATAGGGCTGTGACATCACAGGGCTGGCTGCTGATTGACATGCCTGCATGCAGCCAATCTAGGTGATCCTGCCTTCCCAGAGTTCCATGCCCTATGTCCTCAGTCCTCACACGTGTAGCCGCCATTTTAGGAAAATTGTGATTTGTTACCACGAAGCACAAGGAAATTCGCATTCGTTGTGAATCAAATTTTTCCTGAAATTCTAAATGAATTCCACTTTGTCAGCTTCAATTCACTCATCTCTAATTCCAACCGTGTGCACATGGGATTCTCAAAAAGGGACGATTGAGGCTTGACACTCAATTTCACCTTAACACTCACAAGAAGATTGCTGCCCTAACCTTTGTACTGATGTAGTGATCATGTATATGTTCTGGTTTAATTAAATTTAACAATTTCTCCCCAAAAAATTACATTTTGACAGTATGGAAATGAAATTCATGGAAACGGATGACTGAGGCCTGACACTCAATTTGTTATTATCTATGCTATATAGTCCAAAAAATATAAAATTATGGAGAAATAAATGAACATTAACGGATGATTAAGGGCCAAGCGTCACAATCAAAATCACATTTGACTTACACTCACCTAAAGAATTATTAGGAACACCATACTAATAAGGTGTTGGACCCCCTTTTGCCTTCAGAACTGCCTTAATTCTACGTGGCATTGATTCAACAAGGTGCTGATAGCATTCTTTAGAAATGTTGGCCCATATTGATAGGATAGCATCTTGCAGTTGATGGAGATTTGAGGGATGCACATCCAGGGCACAAAGCTCCCGTTCCACCACATCCTAAAGATGCTCTATTGGGTTGAGATCTGGTGACTGTGGGGGCCATTTTAGTACAGTGAACTCATTGTCATGTTCAAGAAACCAATTTGAAATGATTTGAGCTTTGTGACATGGTGCATTATCCTGCTGGAAGTAGCCATCAGAGGATGGGTACATGGTGGTCATGAAGGGATGGACATGGTCAGAAACAATGCTCAGGTAGCCCGTGGCATTTAAACGATGCCCAACTGGCACTAAGGGGCCTAAAGTGTGCCCAGAAAACATCCCCCACACCATTACATCACCACCACCAGCCTGCACAGTGGTAACAAGGCATGATGGATACATGTTCTCATTCTGTTTACGCCAAATTCGGACTCTACCATTTGAATGTCTCAACAGAAATCGAGACTCATCAGACCAGGCAACATTTTTCCAGTCTTCAACAGTCCAATTTTGGTGAGCTCGTGCAAATTGTAGCCTCTTTTTCCTATTTGTAGTGGAGATGAGTGGTACCCGGTGGGGTCTTCTGCTGTTGTAGCCCATCCGCCTCAAGGTTGTGCGTGTTGTGGCTTCACAAATGCTTTGCTGCATACCTCGGTTGTAACGAGTGGTTATTTCAGTCAACGTTGCTCTTTTATCAGCTTGAATCAGTCGGCCCATTCTCCTCTGACTTCTAGCATCCACAAGGCATTTTTGCCCACAGGACTGCCGCATACTGGATGTTTTTCCCTTTTCACACTATTCTTTGTAAACCCTAGAAATGGTTGTGCGTGAAAATCCCAGTAACTGAGCAGATTGTGAAATACTCAGACCGGCCCGTCTGGCACCAACAACCATGCCACGCTCAAAATTGCTTAAATCACCTTTCTTTTCCATTCTGACATTCAGTTTGGAGTTCAGGAGATTGTCTTGACCAGGACCACACCCCTAAATGCATTGAAGCAACTGCCATGTGATTGGTTGACTAGACAATTGCATTAATGAGAAATAGAACAGGTGTTCCTAATAATTCTTTAGGTGAGTGTATATACGTATATATGCTGGTTTAATTAAATTGAACAATCCCCCCCAAAAAAATAAAAAATTCTAACCGCGTGGATATAGGATAAATGGAAATGGACGGTCGAGGCCTGATGCTCATATTCACGTTAACACTCTCAGGTAAATTGTTACCCTAGTATGTATTGGTGTACTGATCATCTATATGCTGGTTTGAGTAAATTCAATAACCCCCTCCCCCAAAAAAAAAATAATAATAATTAGGGGAGTCAATAAACTGATTTAACCCTAATATTTTGTTCTCATGCACTCATCACTGATATGGTTTTTCAAACTAGAACAAAAAATAATAAGAAAATGTGAGATTTGACTAGCTTTCAATATGCTATGCAAGATTGATGGTAGAACATACAGTTTTTGCTTATACAAAATATGTATATCTATTAAAAATTTTCTATTAAAAATTGTCATGTTTAAAGAATGAACCTAAAGGCATTCTATTATGCATACTGTTGTTGAATTGCATTATGTTCTTTCGTAACAGAACCCATAAAGCAATTCAGAGTAAACCCGAACTCGAACTTCAAAAACTGAAGTTCGCTCATCCCTACTCATATAAACACTTATTTAAGGCTACTTTCACACCTGCAATAGGTGCGGATCCGTCTGGTATCTGCACAGACGGATCCGCACCTATAATGCAAACGCTTAGATCCGTTCAGAACGGATCCGTTTGCATTACCATGAACAAAAAAAAAAAAAAAAAAAAATTAATTTTTTTGTTCATGATAATGCAAACGGATCCGTTTTGACTTTACATTGAAAGTCAATGGGGGACGGATTCGTCTGAAAATTGAGCCATATTGTGTCAACTTCAAACGGATCCGTCCCCATTGACTTACATTGTAAGTCTGGACGGATCAGTTTGCCTCCGCACGGCCAGGCGGACACCTGAACGCTGCAAGCTGCGTTCAGGGGTCCGCCTGCTGAGCGGAGCGGAGGACAAACAGTGCCAAACTGATGCATTCTGAGCGGATCCGCATCCACTCAGAATGCATTAGAGCTGGGCGGATCCGTTCGGGGCCGCTTGTGAGAGCCTTCAAACGGAACTCACAAGCGGAGCCCCGAACGCTAGTGTGAAAGTAGCCTAAGCCATATTCTTATCAAACTGATCAGAATTAAGCTATAATGTATTTTGTTAAGTGTAAGCACAATCCTACTTCATGCTGTTTAAATGCAGTTCTCTAAAAGTGAGTCACTCGTGGTATGTTATACATTTAAGTATTAAAGAAATTATTCAACTTACATTATGAACTGGTTTTGACTCTTCAGTATATTTTTTTGTATCTGTAATAGAAAATAAAAAAGTTATGAATCTACAGTTGATTCTGCTCAAGTAAGGACTACATATACTGTAATTTATGCAGCATCAGATTATACCACAATCAAAAGAGATAATACTCCTGGGGTTTCCATTATTTATGGACTTCTACTACTACATCCCTAGTGAGCATATCCCAATCAAAAATTCCATCCAAAGAAACTGCATGGTTGTAGCAATGCTATTATTCTGACTCTGTATTGTGATATTACTTTTACTACTAGGCTACCTGCACACATTGCTGATTACACACATTTTTTCCACGCTGATTCAAAACTGCAGCATAACACAGTACCAGCGAAGTACAGTATATAGTATATAGGATTACACAAATCTCACGTTTACTTTGTTTTTTCCTCACGTGGGGAAATTGACCAGCCTTCCGGATTCTTAAATCTGCAGCATGTCAATTCTTTGTGTGGTTCTTTTGTGTGGATTTCACACTTTCAATGCAACGATAACATCTAGCAAAACCACATCAAATCTGCACCAAAAACTGTAAGTAACACATGCAGAAACCCACAGAAATGAGCATGGCAATTTGTTTGATATTTGTGAAAGAAAGCCAAACCCAAGTGCAGGCAGCCTTATGCTTTAATTCTTTTGTAGGCTTCTTATGCCAGTTTTATGCAAAGTGTATTGATTAACCCCTTAAGGACTTAGGGCGTACCGGTACGCCCTATTTCCCAAGTCCTTAAGGACTCAGGGCGTACCGGTACGTCCTAACTTTTAATCGTGATTGTGGCGCGGCGGGGGTTAATCCGAACAGGATGTCCGCTGAAATCATTCAGCGGGCATCCTGTCACAACGCCTGGGGGGGTCATGTGACCCCCCCGCATCTGCGATCGCAGAAAACCGCAGGTCAATTCAGACCTGCGGTTTGCTGCGTTTCCGGTCCATTCGGGTCTCCGGTGACCCGATGAACCGGAAAAAGACTGTGATCGGTGGTGTGATTACACACCACCAATCACAGTCCATGCATTTGGGAGAGGCGGTGCTGGCCGTGGTGCTGATGCCTGCTGTCCAGGGTGCTGATTGGTGCAGGGAGAGAGGCGCGAGATTCAAACTTCCAGCGCTCCTCTCTCCCCTCCTCTTCCTGTTCAGCACCTGCACCCTGCAGCACCGTCCTCACCAGGCTCCTGCGATTCCCCATCGGCACCCATCACCCTCCTGCACCCATCACCCTCCTACCCTCTAGGTAGGTTAGGGTCAGTGAGGGAGAGGCACCGTTAGGCAGGGATAAAAGGGAAAAGTTAGTTCGGAAAAATAAAAATCACTTTTATCTAAACTTTTTTTTTTTCAGCTTTGAGACCCTAGACCCACCCTGCCACTTGCCCCCCCCCCCCCCACCACATTTTTTTTTGCGTGCGCTGACTGGCCAGCACTCTTAACGACCGGCCACTGTTAGCGCATCGCCCGCCCCACCGCTGATCAGCGTTGTACCGCTGATCAGCAAGTTTGAACTTTTTTTTTTTCTAACACTTCTCCATTTATTTATTTTTTTACTTTTTAGTACGCGAACACCCATGCCCCCACACACACGCACATACAATAAAGGTTTACACGCACGCACATACACACGCACATACACATACCCATGGTCTGCCGGATGTTCTCGGTGGAGGAGGCATACGCCCAGATTGCCTCCGACTTCGAGAGCCCCAGTGAGGATGACCCCACGTTCCTCTTGTCATCCGCATCCTCCTCATCATCATCTGATGACGATGAGCCCCCAAGGCGGCGGAGACGCCGCCAGGCGGAGCCAGGGGCCCCACATGCTAGGGACCCTGTGGCCCACCCTAGTACGAGCCGCCCTGGGGCTCATACTGGTTTCCCGGCCCACCAAATAAGCCCACCGGAGCCCCCTGCCGGTAAACTTAGCTGGTGTCCCCCAGTGGATTTTGTTGGCAATCCAGGAATCCAGATTCCCACAGTGGGGTTTACTGAAATGGACTTTTTTAGTTTTTTTTTCAGTAACCCATTTGTGAATCTGATGGTGGAGCAGACGAACCTGTTCGTTGCTCAGCACCCGGGCTCATTTTTGGCTAGACCCGGTGGCTGGACGCCGGTCAGTGCAGCCGAGATGAGGACATTTTGGGGCCTCGTGCTGCACATGGGTCTAGTGCAAAAACCCAGTGTCAGGCAATACTGGAGTTGGGACGTCCTCTACCAGACCCCACTCTACAGTATGGCCATGACACGTCCCCGGTTTGAGGCCATCCGGAAATGTCTGCATTATTCAGATAATGCAGCATGTCCCCCCCGAGGTGATCCTGCCCATGACCGTCTGTATAAGATACGGCCGGTCATCGATCACTTCGGGGCCAAATTTGTGCAGGCCTACGTACCTGGAAGGGAGGTAACGGTTGATGAGTATATCGTTGCATTCAAGGGGAGACTCAGTTTCCGCCAATACATTCCCGGGCGAGGTATGGCGTGAAAATGTACAAAATTTGTGAGAGTACCTCAGGGTACACTTACAAATTTCGTGTGTACGAGGGGCGAGATTCCCGTATTGATCCCCCAGAATGTCCCCCCACTCTGGGTGTTAGCAAGAAACTCGTGTGGGACCTTATGTACCCACTGCTAGATAAGGGTTACCACTTGTACATGGATAACTTTTATACTAGCATTCCCTTGTTCAGGTCCCTTGCCACCAGATCCACATTCGCTTGTGGGACCGTGCGGAAAAATCAACGCGGCCTCCTTACCTACCCCCCTCCAGGTACCTAACCCCAGAGGTGTGACCCGTGCCCTTACCAGTGAAAACCTGTTGCTGGTCAGGTATAAGGACAAGAGGGATGTCTTTTTCCTGTCCACAATCCACGGTAACAGCACCACCCCCGTCTCTGTGCGAGGTACCACGGCAACGGTCCTCAAGCCCGATTGTATCGTCGACTACAATAGGTATATGGGAGGAGTTGATCTCTCTGATCAAGTCCTCAAGCCATATAATGCCATGCGCAAAACACGGGCATGGTACAAAAAAGTTGCGGTCTACTTGGTGCAGGTTGCCATGTACAACTCTTTTGTACTATCCCGAAGCGCTGGCAGCACAGGGACATTCCTCCAATTCTATGAGGCAGTCCTCAAGGACCTGATCATTTCGGACCGGGAAAGAGCAGGCCGGAGTACCTCGGGAATTGGAGGCGCCCGGATCGTCCCTGGCCAACATTTTCCAGGTGTGGTCCCCCATACTGGAAAGAAGGGACGAACCCCAAAAAAAAGTGCAGAGTGTGTCGCAGTAGGGGGATACGGAAGGACACCACCACTCAGTGTGACACGTGCCCCGATCATCTGGGCCTCTGCATTATCGATTGCTTCAGGGAGTATTACACTTCCATGGAGTACAACATTTTTATAATCCCCAACAGTCCCCTAGAGAACATAAAAAACTATGTCTCTCAGAATTTGGAGACACGGAAACAATTTTTTTCCCCCAAAAAAATATTTGTTTTAGTGCAGGCATCCTCAAACTGCGGCCCTACAGATGCTGTAAAACTATAACTCCCAGCATGCCTAGACAACCTACAGCCATCAGCAGGGCATGGTGGGAATTGTAGTTGCACAATATCTGGAGGGCCGCAGTTTGAGGATGCCCAACCCCCCTCATCCCCCCCGGATGAACAGCATTAAAAAATAAAAAATGTGTAAAAAAAAAGCCATTTTTTGTCACCTAACATCACAAAAAGTGTAATAGCGAGTAGAGTTGAGCAACACCTGGATGTTCGGGTTCGAGAAGTTCGGCCGAACTTCCCGAAAATGTTCGGGTTCGGGATCCGAACCCGAACCGAACTTCGTCCCGAACCCGAACCCCATTGAAGTCAATGGGGACCCAAACTTTTGGGCACTAAAAAGGCTGTAAAACAGCCCAGGAAAGAGCTAGAGGGCTGCAAAAGGCAGCAACATGTAGGTAAATCCCCTGCAAACAAATGTGGATAGGGAAATGAATTAAAATAAAAATTAAAAAAATAAAAATTACCCAATATCAATTGGACAGAGGTCCCATAGCAGAGAATCTGGCTTCACATCAGCAGAGAATCAGTCTCTTCATGCCATAGCAAAGAATCTGGCTTCATGTCAGCAGAGAATCAGTCTCTTCATGCCATAGCAGAGAATCTGGCTTCATGTCACCCACCACTGGAACAGGCCACTGTCACATATTTAGGCCCCGGCACCCAGACAGAGGAGAGAGGTCCCGTAACAGAGAATCTGGCCTTATGTCAGCACAGAATCTGTCTTCATGTCATAGCAGAGAATCAGGCTTCACGTCACCCACCACTGGAACAGGCCACTGTCACACATTTAGGCCCAGGCACCCAGGCAGAGGAGAGAGGTCCCGTAACAGAGAATCTGGCCTTATGTCAGCGCAGAATCAGTCTTCATGTCATAGCAGAGAATCAGGCTTCACGTCACCCACCACTGGAACAGGCCACTGTCACACATTTAGGCCCAGGCACCCAGGCAGAGGAGAGAGGTCTCGTAACAGAGAATCTGGCCTTATGTCAGCAGAGAATCAGTCTTCATGTCATAGCAGAGAATCAGGCTTCACGTCACCCACCACTGGAACAGGCCACTGTCACACATTTAGGCCCAGGCACCCAGGCAGAGGAGAGAGGTCCCGTAACAGAGAATCTGGCCTTATGTCAGCACAGAATCTGTCTTCATGTCATAGCAGAGAATCAGGCTTCACGTCACCCACCACTGGAACAGGCCACTGTCACATATTTAGGCCCCGGCACCCAGGCAGAGGAGAGAGGTCCCGTAACAGAGAATCTGGCCTTATGTCAGCACAGAATCTGTCTTCATGTCATAGCAGAGAATCAGGCTTCACGTCACCCACCACTGGAACAGGCCACTGTCACACATTTAGGCCCAGGCACCCAGGCAGAGGAGAGAGGTCCCGTAACAGAGAATGTGGCCTTATGTCAGCACAGAATCTGTCTTCATGTCATAGCAGAGAATCAGGCTTCACGTCACCCACCACTGGAACAGGCCACTGTCACACATTTAGGCCCAGGCACCCAGGCAGAGGAGAGAGGTCCCGTAACAGAGAATCTGGCCTTATGTCAGCGCAGAATCAGTCTTCATGTCATAGCAGAGAATCAGGCTTCACGTCACCCACCACTGGAACAGGCCACTGTCACACATTTAGGCCCAGGCACCCAGGCAGAGGAGAGAGGTCCCGTAACAGAGAATCTGGCCTTATGTCAGCGCAGAATCTGTCTTCATGTCATAGCAGAGAATCAGGCTTCACGTCACCCACCACTGGAACAGGCCACTGTAACACATTTAGGCCCAGGCACCCAGGCAGAGGAGAGAGGTCCCGTAACAGAGAATCTGGCCTTATATCAGCACAGAATCTGTCTTCATGTCATAGCAGAGAATCAGGCTTCACGTCACCCACCACTGGAACAGGCCACTGTAACACATTTAGGCCCAGGCACCCAGGCAGAGGAGAGAGGTCCCGTAACAGAGAATCTGGCCTTATATCAGCACAGAATCTGTCTTAATGTCATAGCAGAGAATCAGGCTTCACGTCACCCACCACTGGAACAGGCCACTGTCACATGTTTAGGCCCCGGCACCCAGGCAGAGGAGAGAGGTCCCGTAACAGAGAATCTGGCCTTATGTCAGCACAGAATCTGTCTTCATGTCATAGCAGAGAATCAGGCTTCACGTCACCCACCACTGGAACAGGCCACTGTCACACATTTAGGCCCAGGCACCCAGGCAGAGGAGAGAGGTCCCGTAACAGACAATCTGGCCTTATGTCAGTGCAGAATCTGTCTTCATGTCATAGCAGAGAATCAGGCTTCACGTCACCCACCACTGGAACAGGCCACTGTCACATATTTAGGCCCCGGCACCCAGGCTGAGGGGAGAGGTCCCGTAACAGAGAATCTGGCCTTATGTCAGCACAGAATCTGTCTTCATGTCATAGCAGAGAATCAGGCTTCACGTCACCCACCACTGGAACAGGCCACTGTCACACATTTAGGCCCAGGCACCCAGGCCTAGGAGAGAGGTCCCGTAACAGAGAATCTGGCCTTATGTCGGCACAGAATCTGTCTTCATGTCATAGCAGAGAATCAGGCTTCACGTCACCCACCACTGGAACAGGCCACTGTCACACATTTAGGCCCAGGCACCCAGGCAGAGGAGAGAGGTCCCGTAACAGAGAATCTGGCCTTATGTCAGCAAAGGATCAGTCTTCATGTCATAGCAGAGAATCAGGCTTCACGTCACCCACCACTGGAACAGGCCACTGTCACACATTTAGGCCCCGGCACCCAGACAGAGGAGAGGTTCATTCAACTTTGGGTTGCCCCGCAATATAATGGTAAAATGAAATTAAAAATAGTATTGAATGAGGAAGTGCCCTGGAGTAGAATAATATATTGTTAAGGGGAGGTAGTTAATATCTAATCTGCACAAGGGATAGACAGGTCCTGTGGGATCCATGCCTGGTTCATTTTTATGAACGTCAGCTTGTCCACATTGGCTGTAGACAGGCGGCTGCGTTTGTCTGTAATGACGCCCCCTGCCGTGCTGAATACACGTTCAGACAAAACGCTGGCCGCCGGGCAGGCCAGCACCTCCAAGGCATAAAAGGCTAGCTCTGGCCACGCGGACAATTTGGAGACCCAGAAGTTGAATGGGGCCGAACCATCAGTCAGTACGTGGAGGGGTGTGCACAGGTACTGTTCCACCATGTTAGTGAAATGTTGCCTCCTGCTAACACGTTCCGTATCAGGTGGTGGTGCAGTTAGCTGTGGCGTGGTGACAAAACTTTTCCACATCTCTGCCATGCTAACCCTGCCCTCAGAGGAGCTGGCCGCGACACAGCTGCGTTGGCGACCTCTTGCTCCTCCTCTGCCTTCGCCTTGGGCTTCCACTGGTTCCCCTGGGACATTTGGGAATGCACTCAGTAGCGCGTCTACCAACGTGCGCTTGTACTCGCGCATCTTCTTATCACGCTCCAGTGTAGGAAGTAAGGTGGGCACATTGTCTTTGTACCGGGGATCCAGCAGGGTTGCAACCCAGTAGTCCGCACACGTTAAAATGTGGGCAACTCTGCTGTCGTTGCGCAGGCACTGCAGCATGTAGTCGCTCATGTGTGCCAGGCTGCCCAGAGGTAAGGACAAGCTGTCCTCTGTGGGAGGCGTATCGTCATTGTCCTGTGTTTCCCCCCAGCCACGCACCAGTGATGGGCCCGAGCTGCTTTGGGTGCCACCCCGCTGTGAACATGCTTCATCCTCATCCTTCTCCACCTCCTCCTCATCCTCGTCCTCCTCGTCCTCCAGTAGTAGGCCCTGTCTGGCCACATTTGTACCTGGCCTCTGGTGTTGCAAAAAACCTCCCTCTGAGTCACTTCGAAGAGACTGGCCTGAAAGTGCTAAAAATGACCCCTCTTCCTCCTCTTCCTCCTGGGCCACCTCCTCTTCCATCATCGCCCTAAGTGTTTTCTCAAGGAGACATAGAAGTGGTATTGTAACGCTGATAACGGCGTCATCGCCACTGGCCATGTTGGTGGAGTACTCGAAACAACGCAACAGGGCACACAGGTCTCGCATGGAGGCCCAGTCATTGGTGGTGAAGTGTGTCTGATCCGCAGTGCGACTGACCCGTGCGTGCTGCAGCTGAAACTCCACTATGGCCTGCTGCTGCTCGCACAGTCTGTCCAGCATATGCAAGGTGGAGTTCGGGAAGGCCGAAGTTACGCTGTAGCGCAGACAGGCGAGCAGCGGCAGGGTGTGAACGCCGGAAGCGCGAACAGACGGCCCGCACTTTATGCAGCAGCTCTGACATGTCGGGGTAGTTGCGAATGAACTTCTGCACCACCAAATTCAGCACATGCACCAGGCAAGGGATGTGCGTCAAACCGGCAAGTCCCAGAGCTGCAACGAGATTTTGCCCATTATCGCACACCACCAGGCCGGGCTTGAGGCTCACCGGCAGCAACCACTCGTCGGTCTGTTGTTTTATACCCCGCCACAACTCCTGTGCGGTGTGGGGCCTGTCCCCCAAACATATGAGTTTCAGAATGGCCTGCTGACGTTTACCCCGGGCTGTGCTGAAGTTGGTGGTAAAGGTGTGTGGCGGACTGGATGAGCAGGTGGAAGAAGAGGAGGAGGAAGCTGAGTAGGAGGAGGAGGAGACAGGAGGCAAAGAATGTTGCCCTGCGATCCTTGGCGGCGGAAGGACGTGCGCCAAACAGCTCTCCGCCTGGGGTCCAGCCGCCACTACATTTACCCAGTGTGCAGTTAGGGAGATATAGCGTCCCTGGCCGTGCTTACTGGTCCACGTATCTGTGGTTAGGTGGACCTTGCCACAGATGGCGTTGCGTAGTGCACACTTGATTTTATCGGACACTTGTTTGTGCAGGGAAGGCACGGCTCTCTTGGAGAAGTAGTGGCGGCTGGGAACAACATACTGTGGGACAGCAAGTGACATGAGCTGTTTGAAGCTGTGTGTGTCCACCAGCCTAAATGACAGCATTTCATAGGCCAGTAGTTTAGAAATGCTGGCATTCAGGGCCAGGGATCGAGGGTGGCTAGGTGGGAATTTACGCTTTCTCTCAAATGTTTGTGAGATGGAGATCTGAACGCTGCCGTGTGACATGGTTGAGATGCTTGGTGACGAAGGTGGTGGTGTTGGTGGTACATCCCATGTTTATTGGGCGGCAGGTGCCAACGTTCCTCCAGAGGCAGAGGAAGAGGCTGAGGCGGCGGCAGCAGCAGCAGAAGAGGCCGAGGCGGCGGCAGCAGCAGAAGAGGCCGAGGCGGCGGCAGCAGCAGAAGAGGCCGAGGCGGCAGCAGCAGAAGAGGTAGCAGGGGGAGCCTGAGTGACTTCCTTGTTTTAAAGGTGTTTACTCCACTGCAGTTCATGCTTTGCATGCAGGTGCCTGGTCATGCAGGTTGTGCTAAGGTTTAGAACGTTAATGCCTCGCTTCAGGCTCTGATGGCACAGTGTGCAAACCACTCGGGTCTTGTCGTCAGCACATTGTTTGAAGAAGTGCCATGCCAGGGAACTCCTTGAAGCTGCCTTTGGGGTGCTCGGTCCCAGATGGCGGCGGTCAGTAGCAGGCGGACTCTCTTGGCGGCGGGTGTTCTGATTTTGCCCACTGCTCCCTCTTTTGCTACGCTGTTGGCTCGGTCTCACCACTGCCTCTTCCTCCGAACTCTGAAAGTCAGTGGCACGACCTTCATTCCATGTGGGGTCTAGGACCTCATCGTCCCCTGCATCGTCTTCCACCCAGTCTTGATCCCTGACCTCCTGTTCAGTCTGCACACTGCAGAAAGACGCAGCAGTTGGCACCTGTGTTTCGTCATCATTAGAGACGTGCTGAGGTGGTATTCCCATGTCCTCATCATCAGGAAACATAAGTGGTTGTGCGTTAGTGCATTCTATCTCTTCCACCCCTGGGGAAGGGCTAGGTGGATGCCCTTGGGAAACCCTGGCAGCAGAGTCTTCAAACAGCATAAGAGACTGCTGCATAACTTGAGGCTCAGACAGTTTCCCTGATATGCATGGGGGTGATGTGACAGACCGATAGGCTTGGTTTTCATGCGCCATCTGTGCACTTTCTGCAGACGACTGGGTGGGAGATAATGTGAACGTGCTGGATCCACTGTCGGCCACCCAATTGACTAATGCCTGTACCTGCTCAGGCCTTACCATCCTTAGAACGGCATTGGGCCCCACCAAATATCGCTGTAAATTCTGCTGGCTACTGGGACCTGAGGTAGTTGGTTCACTAGGACGTGTGGCTGTGGCAGAACGGCCACGTCCTCTCCCAGCACCAGAGGGTCCACTAACACCACCACGACCATGTCCACGTCCGCGTCCCTTATTAGATGTTTTCCTCATTGTTCCCGTTCACCACAATTTTGAGAATGGCAAATTTGGGAATAGTTTTTTAACCCAGAACAAAAAGTGTGCTTTTACGGTCACTACAAATAACTTGACCAGCTAAAACAGTACAGATTTGGTTGAATAGAAATGTGAGGCCTGTTTTTTTTTGCGCTGTGTGACAGGTATAGGTTTAATCACATAATCAGACTTCTATCTGCACGGTAGCGTGTGTCTTAGGTTTTTCTAAATGACACTATCAGCACCTTCAATGTAAGATATCCTTTTTGGGATAGATTTCAAGTAGGCCTCATATAGTAGAAACTAGTTATTTTGAGAATGGCAAATTTGGGAATAGTTTTTCAACCCAGAACAAAAAATGTGCTTTTACGGTCACTACAAATAATTTGACCAGCTAAAACAGTACAGATTTGGTTGAATAGAAATGTGAGGCCTGTTTTTTTTTGCGCTGTGTGACAGGTATAGGTTTAATCACAGAATCAGACTTCTATCTGCACGGTAGCGTGTGTCTTAGGTTTTTCTGAATGACACTATCAGCACCTTCAATGTAAGATATCCTTTTTGGGATAGATTTCAAGTTGGCCTCATATAGCAGAAACTAGTTATTTTGAGAATGGCAAATTTGGGAATAGTTTTTCAACCCAGAACAAAAAGTGTGCTTTTACGGTCACTACAAATAACTTGACCAGCTAAAACAGTACAGATTTGGTTGAATAGAAATGTGAGGCCTGTTTTTTTTTGCGCTGTGTGACAGGTATAGGTTTAATCACAGAATCAGACTTCTATCTGCACGGTAGCGTGTGTCTTAGGTTTTTCTGAATGACACTATCAGCACCTTCAATGTAAGATATCCTTTTTGGGATAGATTTCAAGTAGGCCTCATATAGTAGAAACTAGTTATTTTGAGAATGGCAAATTTGGGAATAGTTTTTCAACCCAGAACAAAAAATGTGCTTTTACGGTCACTACAAATAACTTGACCAGCTAAAACAGTACAGATTTGGTTGAATAGAAATGTGAGGCCTGTTTTTTTTTGCGCTGTGTGACAGGTATAGGTTTAATCTCAGAATCAGACTTCTATCTGCACGGTAGCGTGTGTCTTAGGTTTTTCTGAATGACACTATCAGCACCTTCAATGTAAGATATCCTTTTTGGGATAGATTTCAAGTAGGCCTCATATAGCAGAAACTAGTTGTTTTGAGAATGGCAAATTTGGGAATAGTTTTTCAACCCAGAACAAAAAATGTGCTTTTACGGTCACTACAAATAACTTGACCAGCTAAAACAGTACAGATTTGGTTGAATAGAAATGTGAGGCCTGTTTTTTTTTGCGCTGTGTGACAGGTATAGGTTTAATCACATAATCAGACTTCTATCTGCACGGTAGCGTGTGTCTTAGGTTTTTCTGAATGACACTATCAGCACCTTCAATGTAAGATATCCTTTTTGGGATAGATTTTAAGTAGGCCTCAAATACCAGAAACTAGTTATTTTGAGAATGGCAAATTTGGGAATAGTTTTTCAACCCAGAACAAAAAGTGTGCTTTTACGGTCACTACAAATAACTTGACCAGCTAAAACAGTACAGATTTGGTTGAATAGAAATGTGAGGCCTGTTTTTTTTTGCGCTGTGTGACAGGTATAGGTTTAATCACAGAATCAGACTTCTATCTGCACGGTAGCGTGTGTCTTAGGTTTTTCTGAATGACACTATCAGCACCTTTAATGTAAGATATCCTTTTTGGGATAGATTTTAAGTAGGCCTCATATAGCAGAAACTAGTTATTTTGAGAATGGCAAATTTGGGAATAGTTTTTCAACCCAGAACAAAAAGTGTGCTTTTACGGTCACTATAAATAACTTGACCAGCTAAAACAGTACAGATTTGGTTGAATAGAAATGTGAGGCCTGTTTTTTTTTGCGCTGTGTGACAGGTATAGGTTTAATCACAGAATCAGACTTCTATCTGCACGGTAGCGTGTGTCTTAGGTTTTTCTGAATGACACTATCAGCACCTTCAATGTAAGATATCCTTTTTGGGATAGATTTCAAGTAGGCCTCATATAGTAGAAACTAGTTATTTTGAGAATGGCAAATTTGGGAATAGTTTTTCAACCCAGAACAAAAAGTGTGCTTTTACGGTCACTATAAATAACTTGACCAGCTAAAACAGTACAGATTTGGTTGAATAGAAATGTGAGGCCTGTTTTTTTTTGCACTGTGTGACAGGTATAGGTTTAATCACAGAATCAGACTTCTATCTGCACGGTAGCGTGTGTCTTAGGTTTTTCTGAATGACACTATCAGCACCTTCAATGTAAGATATCCTTTTTGGGATAGATTTCAAGTAGGCCTCATATAGTAGAAACTAGTTATTTTGAGAATGGCAAATTTGGGAATAGTTTTTCAACCCAGAACAAAAAATGTGCTTTTACGGTCACTACAAATAATTTGACCAGCTAAAACAGTACAGATTTGGTTGAATAGAAATGTGAGGCCTGTTTTTTTTTGCGCTGTGTGACAGGTATAGGTTTAATCACAGAATCAGATTTCTATCTGCACGGTAGCGTGTGTCTTAGGTTTTTCTGAATGACACTATCAGCACCTTCAATGTAAGATATCCTTTTTGGGATAGATTTCAAGTAGGCCTCATATAGCAGAAACTAGTTATTTTGAGAATGGCAAATTTGGGAATAGTTTTTCAACCCAGAACAAAAAGTGTGCTTTTACGGTCACTACAAATAACTTGACCAGCTAAAACAGTACAGATTTGGTTGAATAGAAATGTGAGGCCTGTTTTTTTTTGCGCTGTGTGACAGGTATAGGTTTAATCACAGAATCAGACTTCTATCTGCACGGTAGCGTGTGTCTTAGGTTTTTCTGAATGACACTATCAGCACCTTCAATGTAAGATATCCTTTTTGGGATAGATTTCAAGTTGGCCTCATATAGCAGAAACTAGTTATTTTGAGAATGGCAAATTTGGGAATAGTTTTTCAACCCAGAACAAAAAATGTGCTTTTACGGTCACTACAAATAACTTGACCAGCTAAAACAGTACAGATTTGGTTGAATAGAAATGTCAGGTCTATTTTTTAGGCGCTGGGTGACAGGCTCAACTTGCCCCTGATGTAGTATATGGCCAAAAAATAACCACACTATTGATGGTTAAATGCACTTGGGTGACACAGGCTCAGCCTGCACCAGATGTAGTATATGGCCAAAAAATAATTAGACTGTTGATGGTTAAATGCACTTCGGTGACACAGGCTCAGCCTGCAGCTGATGTAGTATATGGCCAAAAAATAACCAGACTGTTGATGGTTAAATGCACTTCAGTGACACAGGCTCAGCCTGCAGCTGATGTAGGATATAGCACAAAATAACCACACTATTGATGGTTAAATACACTTGGTGATAGCTTGTGCTGGCGCACCACAAGTCACAAAATGGCCGCCGATCACCCCAGAAAAAAGTGATCTAAAAACGCTCTGGGCAGCCTCAAAAAAGTGAGCAAGTCGATATTAGCACTTCAATGATCCACAGCTGCAGATCGATCACAGAATGAAGTCTTTTGGAGGAGTTAATCTGCCTAATCTCGCCCTAACGTCGCAGCTGCAACCTCTCCCTATGCTTGAATCAGCAGAGTGACGTGCAGTGCTACGTGACCCAAGCTTATATAGAGGCTGGGTCACATGCTGCACTGGCCAATCACAGCAATGCCAATAGTAAGCAAAGCTGTGATGGCCTCTTGGGGCAAGTAGTATGACGCTTGTTGATTGGCTGCTTTGCAGCCTTTCAAAAAGCGCCAAGAAAGCGCCGAACACCGAACCCGAACCCAGACTTTTACAAAATTGTTCGGGTTTCGGGTCCGTGTCACGGACACCCCAAAATTCGGTACGAACCCGAACTATACAGTTCGGGTTCGCTCATCCCTAATAGCGAGCGATCAAAATGTCATATGCACCCCCAATTAGTGCCAATAAAACCGCCATCTCATCCCGCAAAAAATGAGCCCCTACATTAGATAGTCGTGCCAAAAAAAATAAAAATAAATGTAGCTCCCAGGCTATAGAGATGCTAAAATAATTTTTTTGGGTTCCTAAAATGATAATATAGTGTAAAATCTAAATAAATTTTTAAATGTAGATATATTAGGTATCGCCGCAACCGTAAGAATCTGCCCTATAAAAATAACATTTGACCAAACCCCTCGGATGAACGGTGCCAAAACACCAATTTTTGGGCAAAATTTTCATTTGAATCCTTTTTTTCCGGTAATAAAGTAAGGGTTAACAACCAAACAAAACTAAATATTTATTTCCTTTATTCTGTAGTTTGCAGAAACGCCGCATATGTGGTCGTAAATGGCTATATAGCCACACGGCAGGGCATAGAACAAAGGGAACTCCATATGGTTTCTGGAAGGCAGATTTTGATGGACTGGTTTATTTACACCATGTCCAATTAGAAGCCCCCCCTGATGTAGCCTAGACTAGAAACTCCAAAAAAGTGACCCCATCTAAGAAACTACACCCCTCAAGATATTCAAAAGTTACTTTACAAACTTTGTTAACCCTTTAGGTGTTCCACAAAACTAAATAGCGAATGTAGAAACAATTTTAGAATTTACATTTTTTGTTACCTTGCCTCAAAAAAGTGTAATATAGAGCAACCAAAAATCATATTTACCCTAAAATAGTCCCAAAACAACAACCACATTATCCCGTAGTTTCCTAGATGGGGTCACTTTTATGGAGTTTCTACTCTAGGGGTGCATCAGGGGGCTTGAAAGGGTACATGGTGTAAATAAACCAGTCCAGCAAAATCTTCCTTCCAAAAACCATATGCGTTCCCCTTCTTCTATGTCCTGCCGTTTAGCCAAATAGTAGATTACGACCACATATGGGGTGTTTCTGCAAACTACAGAATCAGGGCAACCCATATTGAGTTTTGTTTGGCTGTTAACCCATTTTTTCCAGTAATTAAGTAAGAGTTAAAATGGAAAATTTTCCAAAAAATTGAAATTCCAAAATTGTTTCTCCATCTGCCATTAACTCTTGTGGAACACCTAAAGGGTTAACAAAGTTTGTAAACCTAGTTTTGAATACCTTGAGGGGTTTACTTTTTTAGATGGTGTTACTTTTTTGGAATTTATATTCTCGGGGGTGCAACGGGGGGCTTTAAATGGGACATGGTATAAACAAAACCAGTCCTACAAAATCTGCCTTCCAAAACCCATATGGCGTTCCCCTCCTTCTATGTCCTTCCGTTTGGCGAAACAGTAGTTTAGGACCACATATGGGGTGTTTTTGCAAACTACAGGATCAGGGAAACCCATATTGAGTTTTGTTTGGCAGTTAACCCTTACTTTATTACTGGAAAAAATGGGTTAAAATGGAAAATTTTCCCAAAAATTGAAATTTCTAAATTGTTTCTCCATCTGCCATTAACTCTTGTGGAACACCTAAAGGGTTAACAAAGTTTGTAAACCCAGTTTTGAATACCTTGAGGGGTTTACTTTCTTAGATGGAGTCACTTTTTTGAAATTTCTATTCTAGGGGTGCAACGGGGGGCTTGAAATGGGATATGGTATAAACAAAACCAGTCCTGCAAAATCTGCCTTGCAAAAACCATATGGCGTTCCCCTCCTTCTATGTCCTCCCGTTTGGCCAAACAGTAGTTTACGACCACATATGCGGTGTTTCTGCAAACTACAGAATCAGGGCAACCCATATAGAGTTTTGTTTGGCAGTTAACCCTTGCTTTGTTGCTGGAAAAAATGGATTATATTGGAAAATTTTCCCAAAAATCTAAATTCTTAAATTTTATGTCCATTTGCCATGAAGTCTTGTGGAAGACCTAAAGGGTTAACAAAGTTTGTAAAACCAGTTTTGAATACCTGGAGGGGTGTAGTTTCTAAAATGGGGTCATTTTTGGGTGGTTTCTATTACGTAAGCCTCACAAAGTGACTTCAGACCTGAACTGGTCCATAAAAAGTGGGATTTGGAAAATTTCTGAAAAATTTCAAGATTTGCTTCTAAACTTCTAAGCTATGTAACATCCCCAAAAAATAAAATATCATTCCCAAAATGATACAAACATGAAGTAGACATATGGGGAATGTAAAGTCATCAGAATTTTTGGGGGTATTACTATGTATTACAGAAGTAGAAAAAACTGAAACTTTGACATTTGCAAATTTTTCAAAATGTTTGGTAAATTTGGTATTTTTTTATGTAAAAAAAAATAAAAATTTGACCCAATTTTAGCAGTGTCATGAAGTACAATATGTGACGAAAAAACAATCTCAGAACGGCCTGGGTAAGTAAAAGCATTTTAAAGTTATCAGCACTTAAAGTGACACTGGTCAGATTTGCAAAAAATTGCTAAGTCCTTAAGGTGAAATAGGGCTGAGTCCTTAAGGGGTTAAAATTTAGAAGAACTGCGATTTTCATTGACATTTTTCATTGGCAAAATGGGATGTGGTCCCTGCATGTTTTACCTAGAGGCCTTCACAGACCATGATCCAGCCATGAAATTATTAATTGACAAAAAAATGGTCCCGTATCCTCTATTTCAGGGGTACTCAACTAGTTTTATTAAAGGTCCACATACCTGGGTCTGCAGTCAGGTGAAGGTCCGAGCTGAACGCCAACAGTAAAGATGCCATGCGATCATGTGATCCATGCGCGTGGGGCGCTCTGAAGTTATAGTGGAGCGCCCCGGGTAAGTCCCAGAATTAGTAATGGCCACATTAGTGGCCAGTAAGAATAATGCCCCCAGTAAGAGTAATGCCCCCTTTAGTGCCCCCCTTCTCTGCTTTTGCAAAAAAAAAAAATAATTTGCATTCACCTGGCTGCGGTGAACATTCGCTGCTGACTGCAAGCTCAGGACCGGTGCTCCAACGTGATGACGTCTTATAGGTCCTGTCCTAGTCAGCAGGGAGTGTTCTCCACAGCGTGAGCAAATGGAGGTGGAGGTACTGTAATTTTATTTATTTTTTTACTAGCACAAGTAGCGGTGGAGGTAAAGGCTGTACTAATGGGCGTTCCATGATGGAAGCGCTCATTAGTAAGGGTACTTTCACACTTGCAGCAGGACGGATCCGACAGGCTGCTCACCCTGTCAGATCCATCTTGCCACTACTTTGCCGTGCCGCTGCTCTGTGCCCATCGACTATAATGGGGATGGGGGCAAAGCTACGGCGCAGCACGGTGAGAGGCCGCCAGACTAAAAGTACTACATGTCCGACTTTTTCGTCTGGCAGCCTCACGCCGTGCACTGCAATGCTGCGCCGTAGCTCCACTCCCGCTATAGTCAATGGGGAGTGGCGGTCCGGCGAAATAGCGGCAGGACGGATCTGACAGGGTGAACAGCCTGTCGGATCCGTCCTGCCGCAAGTGTGAAAGTAGTCTAACAGTCCTTACAGGAAAATTCTGACACCGGCAAGGGAACTAAAATACCAGCCTTGCTGGTGAACTACTGGCCGGGTGGCAACCCAAGCCACAGAACAGACATATGATAGTTTTGTTCCGCATCCAATTCCCATTATTGGGGGATTAGATGCGGCTCCTTAATTACAATGGGGCCACAAGAGATGCAGACAGCACACTGTGTGCTGTCTGCATCTTTTCCGCTCCATTGAAACTAAGGGGTCCGCATCCAATGCCCCAATAATGGGAATAGGATGCGGAACAAAACTATCATGGTTTGATGGGGCTTTATCACTTTATTTAATCAGGTTACCTTTAATTTCAAAGAAGATGGCCCAGGATAGATGGGAACACGACACTGACTGGAGTCCTTTCCTGCAGTCAGTGACGTGTTCCCGCCTCTCTGTAGCCCTCTCCACGCCCCCCTTCCTTCCCAAATGTGACATTTATTTCATTGGTGGCAGCGGTGATGTCCCTCCCCTCTCCAGCAGCACGTAAGTGTCCTTTGGAGCTTGAAGCTCCCTTACGTGCTGCCGCTGCTGCAGGGGAGGAGGGACCTGTGAGCGCACTGAGGGAGAAAGCTCCCTCCACCTGCAGGTGCCGGATGAAAGCACCGGTGCCTGCATGTGGAGGGAGCCGTCTCTCACTGCGCCCCTGGGAAGGAGGAAGTGCGCCGGTAAGCTCCTCCTCCTGCATGTACCAGAGTGTGCAGGAGAGGAGGAGCGCTACATGTTTCACTGCGCTCAGCGCTCTGGGAGTGGGACAGGAGGAAGTGTGCCGGTAAGCTCCTCCTCCTGCACGGTACAGTGTGCAGGAGAGGAGGAGCGCTCTGAAGGATGGCCGGGGTCCGGACAACTGGCGGCCGCGGTCCGTATTTGGACCGCGGTCCGCCAGTTGAGTACCCCTGCTCTATTTGAATGGCGCAAAGGTCATAATACCTGCAGATTGCCACTCCATTTCAAGTCTATGGGAGTAATGAATATACGTCATTTAATCAAAGCGGGATCTGTTGTAGGAAATTAAATTCAGTTCACCTCCATAGACAAAATATCATGGATTTGTGAGGGAATATAAGTTCTCCGAGTCATGCAATCATTTTATCAGAACGGTTTTGTTCCCAAAGGGAGCCATTCTAAAATTATGTATATACTGTATGATTCTTCTATGACAACACTGTTATTACAAGTGCCTAATATTTTTATGATTGCTGTAGTTTTCACTTTACTGTGGTTGTAGTGAGTAAATCTTACCTTTCTTGGCCAACAGAACCCAGTAGATTAAACCAATAATTACAAGCAATACGGCTATCCCAGCACCAACTCCAAAGGCTATTAGCCATAACAAAGATCCTTCTGAGGAAAAAAAATACAAAGTCAAATCTTTATAGGGAGATTAACCACTTCAGCCCCCAGTGCTTAAACACCCTGAAAGACCAGGCCACTTTTTACACTTCTGACCTACACTACTTTCACCATTTATTGCTCGGTCATGCAACTTACCACCCAAATGAATTTTACCTCCTTTTCTTCTCACTAATAGAGCTTTCATTTGGTGGTATTTCTTTGCTGCTGACATTTTTACTTTTTTTGTTATTAATCGAAATTTAACGATTTTTTTGCAAAAAAATGACATTTTTCACTTTCAGTTGTAAAATTTTGCAAAAAAAAACGACATCCATATATAAATTTTGCTCTAAATTTATTGTTCTACATGTCTTTGATGAAAAAAAAATGTTTGGGTAAAAAAAAAATGGTTTGGGTAAAAGTTATAGCGTTTACAAACTATGGTACAAAAATGTGAATTTCCGCTTTTTGAAGCAGCTCTGACTTTCTGAGCACCTGTCATGTTTCCTGAGGTTCTACAATGCCCAGACAGTACAAACACCCCACAAATGACCCCATTTCGGAAAGTACACACCCTAAGGTATTCGCTGATGGGCATAGTGAGTTCATAGAACTTTTTATTTTTTGTCACAAGTTAGCGGAAAATGATGATTTTATTTTATTTTTATTTTTTTCTTACAAAGTCTCATATTCCACTAACTTGTGACAAAAAATAAAAAGTTCTATGAACTCACTATGCCCATCAGCGAATACCTTGGGGTCTCTTCTTTCCAAAATGGGGTCACTTGTGGGGTAGTTATACTGCCCTGGCATTCTAGGGGCCCAAATGTGTGGTAAGGAGTTTGAAATCAAATTCTGTAAAAAATGACCTGTGAAATCCGAAAGGTGCTCTTTGGAATATGGGCCCCTTTGCCCACCTAGGCTGCAAAAAAGTGTCACACATCTGGTATCTCCGTACTCAGGAGAAGGTGGGTAATGTGTTTTGGGGTGTCATTTTACATATACCCATGCTGGGTGAGAGAAATATCTTGGCAAAAGACAACTTTTCCCATTTTTTTATACAAAGTTGGCATTTGACCAAGATATTTATCTCACCCAGCATGGGTATATGTAAAAAGACACCCCAAAACACATTCCCCAACTTCTCCTGAGTACGGAGATACCAGATGTGTGACACTTTTTTGCAGCCTAGGTGGGCAAAGGGGCCCATATTCCAAAGAGCACCTTTCGGATTTCACAGGTCATTTTTTACAGAATTTGATTTCAAACTCCTTACCACACATTTGGGCCCCTAGAATGCCAGGGCAGTATAACTACCCCACAAGTGACCCCATTTTGGAAAGAAGACACCCCAAGGTATTCCGTGAGGGGCATGGCGAGTTCCTAGAATTTTTTATTTTTTTTCACAAGTTAGTGGAAAATGATGATTTATTTTTTTTTTCCATACAAAGTCTCATATTCCACTAACTTGTGACAAAAAATAAAAACTTCCATGAACTCACTATGCCCATCAGCAAATACCTTGGGGTCTCTTCTTTCCAAAATGGGGTCACTTGTGGGGTAGTTATACTGCCCTGGCATTCTAGGGGCCCAAATGTGTGGTAAGGAGTTTGAAATCAAATTCTGTAAAAAATGACCTGTGAAATCCGAAAGGTGCTCTTTGGAATGTGGGTAAGGAGTTTGAAATCAAATTCTGTAAAAAATGACCTGTGAAATCCGAAAGGTGCTCTTTGGAATATGGGCCCCTTTGCCCACCTAGGCTGATAAAGTTGGCATTTGACCAAGATATTTATCTCACCCAGCATGGGTATATGTAAAAAGACACCCCAAAACACATTCCTCAACTTCTCCTGAGTACGGAGATACCAGATGTGTGACACTTTTTTGCAGCCTAGGTGGGCAAAGGGGCCCAAATTCCTTTTAGGAGGGCATTTTTAGACATTTGGATACCAGACTTCTTCTCACGCTTTGGGGCCCCTAAAATGCCAGGGCAGTATAAATACCCCACATGTGACCCCATTTTGGAAAGAAGACACCCCAAGGTATTCAATGAGGGGCATGGCGAGTTCATTGAAAAAAAAAAATTTTGGCACAAGTTAGCGGAAATTGATTTTTTTGATTTTGTTCTCACAAAGTCTCCCTTTCCGCTAACTTGGGACAAATATGCCCCTCAGCGAATACCTTGGGGTGTCTTCTTTCCAAAATGGTGTTATTTGTGGGGTGTTTGTACTGCCCTGGCATTTGAGGGTCTCCGCAATCATTACATGTATGCCCAGCATTAGGAGTTTCTGCTATTCTCCTTATATTGAGCATACGGGTAATGAGATTTTTTTTTTCCGTTCAGCCTCTGGGCTGAAAGAAAAAAATGAACGGCACAGATTTCTTCATTCGCATCGATCAATGTGGATGAAAAAATCTCTGCCAAAAAAAGAAAAAGGAGGGGAAAGGCGTCTGCCAGGACATAGGAGCTCCGCCCAACATCCATACCCACTTCAGCTCGTATGCCCTGGCAAACCAGATTTCTCCATTCACATCAATCGATGTGGATGAATAAATCATTGCCGGGATTTTTTTTTTTATATATACAAAGTGTTTGCCAAAGTATATGAACACCGCCACCTCCTCAGCTCATATGCCTCGGCAAACGTATCTTTTACTGCAGAGGAGAAATCTCGTCTTGCAGCGCCGCATACACCGACTTGCGTGTAATCTGACAGCAGCGCAATGCTTCTGTCCGAATGCACATCAGTGCTGCAGCTAGTCGATCGGTTGGTCCACCTGAAAGGTAAAAAAAACAAAACAAAAAAGAAAAAACCAGGCCGCAAAGCAATAACTTTATTAACTGTTGAACAGAACATAGAAACTTTTTTTAAACTTTTTTAACTGAACGTTTAACTTTTTTACTTACTGGTATTTTTTTTTTTGTTTAGTTTTTTTTACCTTTATAGAACAAACCTCTCCTTCCCCATGGGACAATGTGCAAAGCGCAAATCGCCCAAAGATGTGGCGAAGTACGTTATGCACTTTATCCCAGGTGAAAGGAGAGGTTTGCAGCAGCTGTGAGTGAATGGGCCCTAATAGCCCTGTGTGCCTGTCCTGGTGAGATGTGATCCCTATGCTAGGTGTACCTGTGTGTGGTACTTCCGGAAACACTCTCCATAGCATAGGGCAGGGTGGTCAGCACAGTCAGGACAGAAATAGCGGGTGTCACGCCTTATTCCACTCCTGCTACAGACACGACATCTTTTTCGGGGTGACGGTTGGGTTGAGGTACCAGGAACGACACTGGGGAAATGTCGCTCGTGTAGACGGCTAACTACACTGGTGGATGGGGCCACGGAACCTCCTGGGTAAAGGAGGTTCTCGATGATCTCTTCCTGGAATTTGAGGAAGGATCCTGTTCTCCCAGCCTTACTGTAGAGAACAAAACTATTGTACAGCGCCAATTGAATCAAATATACAGACACCTTCTTATACCAGCGTCTGGTTCTGCGGGAAACTAAATACGGAGACAACATCTGGTCATTGAAGTCCACCCCTCCCATGAGCGCATTATAGTCGTGGACACAGAGGGGCTTTTCAATGACACGAGTTGCTCGCTCAATTTGGATTGTCGTGTCTGCGTGAATGGAGGAGAGCATGTAAACGTCACGCTTTTCTCTCCATTTCACCGCGAGCAGTTCTTCGTTACACAAGGCAGCCCTCTGCCCCCTTGCAAGACGGGTGGTTACAAGCCGTTGGGGGAAGCCCACGCGACTAGTTCGCACGGTGCCACAGGCGCAAATCCGTTCTAGAAACAAATGCCTAAAGAGGGCCACACTTGTGTAGAAATTGTCCACATAAAGATGGTACCCCTTGCCGAATAAGGGTGACACCAAGTCCCAGACTGTCTTCCCACTGCTCCCCAGGTAGTCAGGGCAACCGACCGGCTCCAGGGTCTGATCTTTTCCCTCATAGATCCGAAATTTGTGGGTATAGCCTGTGGCCCTTTCACAGAGCTTATACAATTTGACCCCATACCGGGCACGCTTGCTTGGGATGTATTGTTTGAAGCCAAGGCGCCCGGTAAAATGTATTAGGGACTCGTCTACGCAGATGTTTTGCTCAGGGGTATACAAATCTGCAAATTTCAGGTTGAAATGGTCTATGAGGGGCCGAATTTTGTGGAGCCGGTCAAAAGCAGGGTGGCCTCTGGGACGGGAGGTGGTGTTGTTGCTAAAATGCAGAAAACGGAGGATGGTCTCAAATCGTGTCCTGGACATAGCAGCAGAGAACATGGGCATGTGATGAATTGGGTGCGTTGACCAATATGACCGCAATTCATGCTTTTTTGTCAGGCCCATGTTGAGGAGAAGGCCCAAAAAAATTTTAAGTTCGGAAATTTGGACTGGTTTCCACCGGAAAGGCTGGGCATAATAGCTTCCCGGGTTTGCGGTTATAAATTGTGTGGCATACTGGTTGGTCTCTGCCACGACTAAGTCCAAGAGCTCCGCAGTCAAGAACAGCTCAAAAAATCCCAGGGCCGAACCGATTTGAGCCGTCTCAACCCGAACTCCAGACTGGGCGGTGAAAGGGGGAACTACTGGTGCGGCTGAAGTTGGTGACTGCCAATCAGGATTTGCCAGCACCTCAGGGACTCTAGGGGCTCTACGGGCCTGTCTGTGCGGTGGCTGCGACGGGGTAACTAGTGCACGTGCCACCGTACCAGCTTCAACTGCCCTTCTGGTGCTCGCTACTTCACCAGGTTGTACGGCAGTGCTGGTACTAGGTCCAGGAAGGGCTGCGCTGCTGGTGTATGCCTCACCACGTGATCCGGCAGCGACAGCCCTACTCTGCTGCTCTTGAAGCGGATCCTGCGTAACCTGTGGTCTAGCGACATGGGGCCGGGTACGCCTGGTGCTGCCAGGGACCTCCACCTCCTCGTCCGAACTTTGGGTCAGAGAGCCACTGCTTTCCACAGGTTCATATTCTGACCCGCTAGATTCGTCAGATGAGGGTTCCCACTCCTCATCCGACTGGGTCAGAATCCTGTAGGCCTCTTCAGAAGAATACCCCCTGTTTGACATTTTGGACTACTAAATTTAGGGGTATTCCCTGAGACTACCCAAGAAAAAAAAGCAAGCCTGTCTTACAAATGGGAGGCTAGCGAAGTACCGGAAGCCGCTGCGGTTGATAAAAAATATCAAAACTGATTTTTTTATCGCCGCAGTGCGTGTAAAATGAATGTGCAGTGATCAAAAAATATATATTTTTTGTCACTGCGGTGGGGCGGGCGTGGGTGAACGCACGTGTGGGCGACCGATCAGGCCTGATCGGGCAAACACTGCGTTTTGGGTGGAGGGCGAGCTAAGGTGACACTAATACTATTATAGATCTGACCGTGATCAGTTTTGATCACTTACAGATACTATAAAAGTACAAATGCTGATTAGCGATACGCTAAACAGCGAATAAAAGTGACTGCGGTGCGGTGGGGTGGGCGCTAACTGACGCTAACTACCTAACCAAGGGGCCTAAACTATCCCTAAAACCTAACAGCCAATACCAGTGGAAAAAAAAAAGTGGCAGTTTACACTGATCACTTTTTTTCCTTTCACTAGTGATTGACAGGGGCGATCAAAGGGGTGATCAAAGGGTTAATTGGGGTGCAGGTGGGTGATCTGGGGCTAAGGTGTAGTGTTTGGTGTACTCACAGTTCAGTCTGCTCCTGTGCTGGATCCAACCGACGAAAAGGACCAGCACAGGAGCAGACAAGCCATATAACAGATCATATTTACTAATATGATCTGTTATATGACTTTGGATTGGATTTTTTGAAAATCGCCAGCCTGCCAGCCAATGATCGTTGCTGGCAGGCTGGTGACGAAATACTTCTTTTAATTTTGCCGGCCCGCGATGCGCATGCGCGGGCCGGCTTTGAGCGAAATCTCGCGTCTCGCGAGATGACGCGTATATGCGTGACTCTGCGCAGCGCTGCCACCTCCGGATCGCAATCCTGCGTTAGGCGGTCCGGAGGTGGTTAAAGTGGTTTTACTGGAGTACAATATTGATTTCCTATACTCAGGATAGGTCATCAATATCAGATCAGTGGGGTCTGACTCCTAGCACCCCGATCAGCTTTTTGAAGAAGTCACAGGTATTTGGTGAGTGCTGTGGGGCCTCCAAAGACCAGTGCCATCTCGTTCATCACCACATGGCCTATGTGCAGCTCAGTACCATTTAAGTAAATGGGCCTAGGCTACAGTACCAAGTACAGCCACTATACAGTGTATGACACTGGTAAGAGACAGTGCCGAATGTCAGACCACCTCAATCAGATATTGATGACCAATCCTGGGTTCCTGGAAAACTCTTTTAAAATCCTTGAATTAAGCTTCAAACACAATTTCTATTAGTCATGTGTTGATTAAAGGGGTTGTCCAGGGTTTTTTGATGACCTATTTTCAGGATAAGTCATCAATATCAGATCGGTAGCAATCCGACACCAGGCACCCCCGCCTATAAGCTGTTTGAAGAGGAGGTGGCCCTCCATGAGAGCACTGCTTCCACTTCATTACACAGCATATCATCTCACTTGCATCGGCGGCATAATTTTATTACAAGTACTCACTCCATTCAAGTGAATGGAACGAGTACTTGTACTTACACTGTGTTCCGAGACAATGGGCAGTGTAATGAAGAGGAAACAGTGCTCTCAGTGCTGATTGAGGGGGTTGCTGGAAGTCAGACCCCCACAGATCAGATATTGATGACCTATCATGAGGATAGGTCATCAATATATATTGATGCACAACCCCTTTAATTATCAGAATTACTGTTAACATAAGGAAGTTTCTTACTTGCTACCACAATAATCTCAATTTGAGGACTCTTTGGTGACAGCAATGAGCGTCCCTTTATTTCTGCTGTGTATTGGCAGAAGTACTTGATAGTTGAAGTGCCATTGCTTTTCCTCATGTTGATGGTTACTGCTGCTGGTCTCTTTTTGTACGTGGGTACAGTTGTTATTTCATCTTTATCATTGAAAAAGTGGAATCTAGTTCTTTCATACTCCTCAGGGGCTGTACAGTATAATGTTACATTGCCTCCATCCCAGATCCTACCACTAGGAGGATCTACAAAGAACAATGGGGGGCGTAAAGGATCTGTCAATGAAAAGAAAGGCACAAACATCAGGCTAACACAATAATCAATGTAATCATGTATAATGGCTTTGTGAGATGTCCACATCAAAAGCAGAAAACTATTATCCCATTTTAGATATGGTGGCCATTGGCCAACATTTACTAATGCTAGTAAACCTAGATTTTGACCTAAATAGCACCACAAAGTGACAAATGTTGCTGCATCCAGGTTTAGAGATAGCTTCTGCAGTTAGTCCGAAATGGGGTGTGGATAAACTAGAAAGGGTATACCTTTTATAGAAGGGGTATGGCCTATTATTATGTGCCATTTTGTACTGTAAGCATATCATAAGATATTGTGATTAATCTGGTGCAGGTCTAGACACCCGAAGTTTACGCCATCTATAGAATTAGTAAATCTGCCCCAGTCAGCTCCAATCATTATAAATAATATTTTACTATTACTTTTTAGCTATGTCTTTTAACTGTCCCATAGCTGAAAGTAAGAAGCCTAGTTGAATGGTAGGTGCATACATTTGTAGTCTCATGACAGAAGATTGAAATGTTGCACTATTACATCGCACCTACATAATGTTAGTGAATGTAGTCACGTTTAGACCTGAAAGGTGTCACGCCCATGACCCGACAGTCGGCAGAAATACAACCTTGCTGGATTTGTCCTGGATTTGTAAGGCTACTTTCACATTAGCGTTTTTTGCGGATCCGTCATGAATCTGCAAAAACGCTTCCGTTACCATAATACGACTGCATGCATCCGTCATGAACGGATCTGGTTGTATTATGTCTTCTATAGCCATGACGGATCCGTCATGAACACCATTGAAAGTCAATGTGGGACGGATCCATTTTCTATTGTGTCAGAGGACACGGATCCGTCCCCATTGACTTACATTGTGTGTCAGGACGGATCCGTCTCGCTCCGCCACACATCGTGGACAGAAAAACGCTGCAGGCAGCATTTTGGTGTCCGCCTCCAGAGGGGAATGGTGACTGAACTGATGCATTCTGAGCGGATCATTTTCCACTTAGAATGCATTAGGGCAAAACTGATCCGTTTTGGACCGCTTCTGAGAGCCCATGACGGATCTCAGAAACGGAAAGCGTGTGAAAGTAGCCTAATTCACTGTTATTAGCTGTGACTGGCAGTATGACCCTTGTGATCTTAATGTGAGTAAAAGGTGATTCTAATTTTACAAAAGTCGCTGTGTAGACCTAAAGCTTTATCACTATATCCGTAAAAAGACTTTCTAATATATTTTCAGCATTTGCCATTTTCAAGATATTTCTACCATATTCAACATACACTCACCTAAAGAATTATTAGGAACACCTGTTCTATTTCTCATTAATGCAATTATCTAGTCAACCAATCACATGGCAGTTGCTTCAATGCATTTAGGGGTGTGGTCCTGGTCAAGACAATCTCCTGAACTCCAAACTGAATGTCAGAATGGGAAAGAAAGGTGATTTAAGCAATTTTGAGCGTGGCATGGTTGTTGGTGCCAGACGGGCCGGTCTGAGTATTTCACAATCTGCTCAGTTACTGTGATTTTCACGCACAACCATTTCTAGGGTTTTGTCACGGCGGACGGGGAACTCAGACACACAGATAAACCAACAACCAGGCTCTAGGCGAGAAGCAGGGGAAGGGTAAACCCTGACCTCTTTCCCTGCACTGCTCAGCCCACATTCAGACCTTGAAGGTAGGAATGATGTGTCCTCGTGCCTGGGCTAAAACACCCTAGATTCCCTGAGATGGTGCAAAGGGGAAAAGTAGCAGCCTGCTCGCACAGAACCTGGATGGGAAAGATGACACAAACACAACCTAGACAGCAATCAACAAAAACTGAAACCACACTTATCTTTTCTGAGCTGGAACAGACAACCTTCCTTCCTTGCTTCCAAAGCCAGACTGATTTCTATAACCCGCTCAGAACACTGGACTAGAGTGATATTTAAACCAATGACCCCACCCAGTGCACCTGATGGGAGGCTGGACCAGCACGACTCCAAAACAAAACAAAACTAAACACGTGCTGCTATTCTGGCCGACCTCCGCACATAGTCAGAGCAGGGCATGACAGTACCCCCCCTTCTACGGGTGACCTCCGGACACCCCGGACCAACCTTATCTGGATGGGATCTATGAAAAACCCTTACCAATCGGCTGGCACTGACATCGAGCACCGGAACCCACGTCCTCTCCTCAGGGCCGTATCCCCTCCAGTGTACCAGGTACTGAAGGGAACCCCGAAGAACTCTAGAGTCGAGAACCCTAGAGATCTCAAACTCCAAATCGAACTTCCATCGACCAGAACGGGAGGAGAAGGCTATGGCGATGGTTCCACCGGTTTCACGTATTTTTTTTAGTAAAGACCTGTGGAAAACATCATGGATCCTCCAAGTCTGTGGAATATCCAGCCGAAACGCTACTGGATTGATCACCGCAGATATTTTGTACGGACCGATAAATCTTGGACCCAGTTTCCAAGATGGCACTCTCAATTTAATATTTTTAGTGGACAACCACACCAGATCACCCACACACAGGTCCGGACCAGTCACACGTCTCTTGTCAGCCATTCGCTTATACCTCTCACCCATCTTCTCCAAATTTCCTTGGATCCTCCGCCAGATAGAGGACAAGGCAGAAGAAAATCTCTCCTCCTCTGGCATCCCAGAGGAACCAGTCCCAGAAAAGGTACCAAACTGAGGATGAAAACTGTAGTCATCAAAAAATGGTGACTTACCCGTGGACTCCTGCCTACAGTTATTCAAAGCAAATTCTGCAAGAATGAGGACCAGTCCTCCTGATTCTCAGCCACAAAGCACCTCAAGTAGGTCTCCAGGTTTTGATTAGTACGCTCTGTCTGTCAATTCGACTGCGGTTGAAAAGCCGAAGAGAACGAAAGTTGAATGCCCAGCCGAGAACAGAACGCCCTCCAAAACCTGGAGACAAACTGCATGCCCCTATCAGAGACCACATCCGAAGGAATACCATGCAATTTCACAATATTATCCACAAAAATCTGCGCAAGAGTCTTGGCGTTAGGCAGACTAGTTAAAGATATAAAATGAGCCATTTTACTGAAACGGTCAACTACCACCAAAATTACTGTTCTCCCGGAGGAACTCGGCAGATCCGTAATAAAGTCCATAGACAAATGCGTCCAAGGACAAGACGGAATTGACAATGGAAGAAGTGAACCAGCCGGTCGAGTATGAGCAACCTTTGACCTAGCACAGGTCTCACAAGCTGCCACATAATCTTTAATGCTCTTACATAATCCTGGCCACCAGAACCTCCGAGACACCAGATCACAGGTGGACTTACCACCAGGATGTCCAGCAAGGACAGTATCGTGATGTTCCTTGAATACCTTGTATCGCAGGCCTTCAGGAACAAACAACCTCCCTGGGGGACAAGAACCTGGAGCCCCCTCCTGAGCTCCCAACACCTCCATCTCCAATTCGGGGTACATCGCGGAGACCACCACCCCATCAGCTAAAATCGGAGCAGGATCCTCTGAATCACCTCCCCCAGGTAAGCTGCGAGACAAGCAATCCGCCTTGACGTTCTTAACCCCTGGGCGAAAGGTAACCACAAAATTGAACCTGGTAAAAAACAGTGACCATCTGGCCTGTCTAGGGTTCAGACGCTTGGCAGATTGCAAGAAAGCCAAATTCTTATGGTCTGTATATAACGTAACGGGATGAGACGCCCCCTCCAACCAGTAACGCCATTCCTCAAAGGCCAACTTGATAGCCAGCAACTCTCTATCTCCAACATCATAATTCCTCTCGGCGACCGAGAGCTTCTTGGAGAAAAAAGCACACGGGACCCATTTGCCAGGAGATGGACCCTGTGACAGCACCGCACCAACCCCCACTTCAGATGCATCAACCTCCACTACGAATGGCTGAGACACATCAGGCTGCACCAGAATGGGAGCAGACGCAAAACACTCCTTAATAGCCGAAAAGGCCTGCAATGCCTCATCCGACCAGACAGAGACGTCGGCGCCCTTCTTAGTCATATCAGTGAGAGGTCTTACAATGGTAGAATAGTTCGAAATACATTTTCTATAATAATTAGTAAACCCCAGGAACCTCATCAAAGCTTTCTGATTCTCTGGTCGGTCCCACTCCAGAACCGCCCGGACCTTTTCGGGGTCCATACGAAAATCAGAGTCAGAAAGCAGATATCCCAAGAACGGAAGCTCCTGCACCGAAAACAAACATTTCTCCAATTTAGCATATAATTTATTCTCCCGAAGGATCGTCAAGACCTGTCTCACATGATCCTGATGGGTCTTCAGATCAGGAGAGTAAATTAAAATGTCATCCAAATAAACCACCACGAATCTCCCCACCAAATGATGAAAAATATCATGACGAATCGCTGAAATACTGCTGGCACGTTCGTCAACCCAAAAGGCATTACCAGATTCTCAAAATGACCCTCGTGCGTATTGAAGGCCGTTTTCCACTCATCCCCCTCCTTGATTCTGATCAGATTGTAGGCCCCTCTCAAATCCAATTTGGAGAACACCTTGGCTCCAACAATCTGATCAAAAAGGTCAGAGATCAAAGGCAGGGGATATGGATCCCGGACCGTAATGCGTTTCAATTCTCGGAAATCCAAACACGGTCTCAGCGATCCATCCTTTTTTTTTTACAAAGAACAAGCCTACTGCCACCGGAGACTTAGATGACCTAATATGACCTTTTGGCAAACTCTCGGCGATATACTTTCGCATGACCTCTATTTCGAGTTGAGAAAGGTTGTAAAGCCGAGACTTTGGCAACTTAGCCCCTGGGATGAGATTAACTGGACAATCATAGTCATGATGAGGGGGCAATTCCTGAGCCCCACCCTCCGAAAAGACATCCGCAAAATCTGAGAGATACTGAGGTAAAGCCGTAGTGGACACACCAGCGATAGATGTGCCAAGACAATTATCCAAACAAAACTCACTCCAACCAATGATTTGTCTCGCTTGCCAATCTATAATTGGGTTATGTTTAGTCAACCATGGTAACCCCAAAACTATAAGAGCTGGCAAATCCTTCATGACAAAACAAGACATAATCTCAACATGTGAATCACCCAACCTTAAGTGAATACCATGAACAATGTGAGTAAGACTCCTTTGAGAAAGAGGGGAAGAATCAATTGCAAAAACCTGAATCTCTTTTTCTAAAGTGCAAGTACTTAGACACAGATTTTGAAGAAAAAGAGAGTCAATTATGTTTACCCCAGCACCACAGTCAAGGAATACTTCAACAAAAATCTTTCTTGACTTTAGCGCCACCACAGCTGGAAGGAGAAAACGGGAACTGCAGGGAGCTTGCATACCTGCCTGCTCCACCACACCATTCACGCCACCAAGAGTCAGGAAAGTTTTTTTTTTCTTTTTCTCTTCCACCTGCGGTTTAACAAAAGGACAAGCAAAAATAAAATGACCACTTTTCCCACAGTAGTAACACAGTTTGTGCAATTTTCTAAAGTCTCTACTATCAGAACGGCAAGAAACCTTACCCAGCTGCATGGGTTCCTCCGCTACCCCAGAGCTACCTGTAACATCACCCTGGGAAGCAGTAGAGACGAAACCACTCACAGAAGGGATCCCTAGCGCGGAGGGAGCCCTACACCTTTCTCTAATACGTCTATCTAACCGTACTGCTAAAGACATTGCATTCTCCAAAGAATCTGGGTACTCATGAAAAGCAAGGGCATCTTTCAATCTCTCAGATAACCCCTGACAAAACTGACTACGTAACGCCTGATCATTCCACTCTGATTCGGTAGCCCATCTCCTAAACTCAACACAGTAAGCCTCTGCAGTATGTTCATCCTGAAATAAATTACGGAATCTCGATTCCGCCATCGAGACCCGATCTGGGTCATCGTAGATTAATCCCAGGGCCTTAAAAAATTTGTCCACCGACCAGAGGGCCTGAGAACCGGGCGGCAGAGAAAAGGCCCAGGATTGCGCGTCCCCTTTAAGCAGAAAAATGATTATACCTATCCTCTGACTCTCATCACCTGACGACGATGGACGCAGCCGAAAATACAATTTGCAAGACTCTCTAAAACTGATAAAGTCATCCGTACCCCCTGCAAATCGATCAGGAAGAGCCACTTGTGGCTCCACACAAATTTGACCTGCACCTGAAGCCAGATCATTCTGACACCGTGTGACCGAACTACGCAGACCCGCAACCTCTATGGATAATCCCTGCATGCGGTCAACCAGTGCATCAATTGACGCCATCACAAAACCACAGAGTAATGGCAGTCACAGTATGGCGGGTTATAATGTCACGGCGGACGGGGAACTCAGACACACAGATAAACCAACAACCAGGCTCTAGGCGAGAAGCAGGGGAAGGGTCACCTCCTAGCCAAACCCTGACCTCTTTCCCTGCACTGCTCAGCCCACATTCAGACCTTGAAGGTAGGAATGATGTGTCCTCGTGCCTGGGCTAAAACACCCTAGATTCCCTGAGATGGTGAAAAGGGGAAAAGGAGCAGCCTGCTCGCACAGAACCTGGATGGGAAAGATGACACAAACACAACTTAGACAGCAATCAACAAAAACTGAAACAACACTTATCTTTTCTGAGCTGGAACAGACAACCTTCCTTCCTTGCTTCCAAGGCCAGACTGATTTCTATAACTCGCTCAGTACACTGGACTAGAGTGATATTTAAACCAATGACCCCACCCAGTGCACCTGATGGGAGGCGGGTCCAGCACGACTCCAATACAAAACAAAACTAAACACGTGCTGCTATTCTGGCCGACCTCCACACATAGTCAGAGCAGGGCATGACAGGTTTACAAAGAATGGTGTGAAAAGGGAAAAACATCCAGTATGCGGCAGTCCTGTGGGCAAAAATGCCTTGTGGATGCTAGAGGTCAGAGGAGAATGGGCCGACTGATTCAAGCTGATAGAAGAGCAACGTTGACTGAAATAACCACTCGTTACAACCGAGGTATGCAGCAAAGTATTTGTGAAGCCACAACACGCACAACCTTGAGGCGGATGGGCTACAACAGCAGAAGACCTCACCGGGTACCACTCATCTCCACTACAAATAGGAAAAAGAGGCTACAATTTGCACGAGCTCACCAAAATTGGACTGTTGAAGACTGGAAAAATGTTGCCTGGTCTGATGAGTCTCGATTTCTGTTGAGACATTCAAATGGTAGAGTCCGAATTTGGCGTAAACAGAATGAGAACATACATCCATCCTCTGATGGCTACTTCCAGCAGGATAATGCACCATGTCACAAAGCTCGAATCATTTCAAATTGGTTTCTTGAACATGACAATGAGTTCACTGTACTAAAATGGCCCCCACAGTCACCAGATCTCAACCCAATAGAGCATCTTTGGGATGTGGTGGAACGGGAGCTTCGTGCCCTGGATGTGCATCCCTCAAATCTCCATCAACTGCAAGATGCTATCCTATCAATATGGGCCAACATTTCTAAAGAATGCTATCAGCACCTTGTTGAGTCAATGCCACATAGAATTAAGGCAGTTCTAAAGGCAAAAGGGGGTCCAACACCGTATTAGTATGGTGTTCCTAATAATTCTTTAGGTGAGTGTAGTTCTACCACCTTGCAAATTAGTAGTCAGACTGCTCAGTCAGTACTGCGTACAGTTACATAAGTTTCAAGTAAGGCTGGGTTCACACGAGCGTGTCCGGATTAGGTCCCGGTGTGTTGCGGCAAACCCGCGCGAGAAGGAATGCAATTGCAGTCAGTTTTGACTGCGATTGCGTTCCGATGTTCAGTTTTTATCGCGCGGGTGCAATGTTTTTTGCACGCACGTGATAAAAAACCGACTTTGGTACCCAGACCCGAACTTCTTCACAGAAGTTCGGGCTTGGGATCGGTGTTCTGTAGATTGTATTATTTTCCCTTATAACATGGTTATAAGGGAAAATAATAGCATTCTGAATACAGAATGCATAGTAGGTGATCAATTGAGGGTTAAAAAAATAAAAAAATTAACTCACCTCCTTCGCGTAGTTCCCGGTCTCTTCTTTACTTCTTTAATGATGAGCTGTCGGCTAAAAGACCCAGGGCCGTTTCTTGGGGCGGGCGGGCCGGGCAGCCGCCCGGGGCGCTGTCAGAAGGG
This sequence comes from Bufo bufo, assembly GCF_905171765.1. Taxonomy (NCBI): domain Eukaryota; kingdom Metazoa; phylum Chordata; class Amphibia; order Anura; family Bufonidae; genus Bufo; species Bufo bufo. The sequence continues at coordinate 298,914,526 of NC_053390.1, forward strand.
GGGCGCCGGCGGGGCACAGCAGGAGATGAGCGCTGCGCTTCCATTGTGGAAGCGCTCACTCATCTCCAAAGTCATCTCATCTGTATCGCCGTCCTCAGGACGGCGATACAAATGTCTGTAATGCGGCAGGGCAGGGAGAGGTGTGTCCCCTCCCTGTTCCTCTGATAGGCTGCCAGCACTAGGCCAGCAGCCTATCAGAGGCCGGTCGCGGCGCGATGACGTCATCGCGCCGCCAGAGCCAACGAGGGACACATCCCGGAAGAGGCCTGCATCGCATCCTGGAGGAGGTAAGTATAAGTTTATTATTATTTTTTTATATGTAAAAATCACAATCCTGGCACATAAGGGGGGCTGCTGGGCTGGCACAGACATAAGGGGGGCTGCTGGCACATAAGGGGGGATACTGGCTACTGGCACTTAAGCGGGGCTGCTGGCACATAAGGGGGGCTGCTGGGCTGGAACAGACATAAGGGGGGCTGCTGGCACATATGGGGGGCTACTGGCACATAAGGGGGGCTACTGGCACATAAGGGGGGCTTCTGGCACAGACAGGAGGCTGCTGGCACAGACATAAGGGGGGCTGCTGGCACATAAGGGGGGCTACTGGCACATAAGGGGGGCTACTGGCAAATAAGGGGGGCTTCTGGCACAGACAGGAGGCTGCTGGCACAGACATAAGGAGGGCTGCTGGCACATAAGGGGGGCTACTGGCTACTGGCACATAAGGGGGGCTACTGGCAAATAAGGGATAAGGGGGGATACTGGCACATAAGGGGGGCTACTGGCACATAAGGGGGGCCACTGGCACATGATAGGAGGCTACTGGCACATAAGGGGGGGGCTACTGGCACTTGATAGGGGGGCTACTGGCACATGATAGGGGGGCTACTGGCCCTTGATAGGGGGGCTACTGGCACATGATAGGGGGGCTACTGGCCCTTGATAGGGGGGCTACTGACACATGATAGGGGGCTACTGGCACATGATAGGGGGGCTACTGGCACATGATAGGGGGGCTACTGGCACATGATAGGGGGGCTACTGGCACATGATAAGGGGGCTACTGGCACATGATAGGGGGGCTACTGGCACATGATAGGGGGGCTACTGGCACATGATAGGGGGGCACTCAGGCTACTGGCACATGATGGTGGGGGGCTCTTATTAATGGCACATGATTGGGGGGCATCTATGGGGGCACATCTTACTGGCACATCATTTGGGGGCACATCTTACTGGTACATGATTGGGGGGCATCTATTGGGGCACTTATTACTGGCACATTATTGGGTGGCACTATAGGGACATCTACATAGGCTGAAAAGAAGGGGAATTTTATATGGGGGCTCTGTATAGGGGCATTTTATACTGGGACACATTATGGTGGGTACTATGGGGAAGGGGGGAGGAGTACTATGGGGTCATCTATTTTATATTGGCACATTATGGGAACATTAGCTCAACTGGGGGCATTACAAGGGGGTATGTTTTGCACATTATAAGGAGAATTATTACTACTGGGGGGGCATTATGGTGGGCTTTATTACTCCCCCATGGTATGACCCCCTAGTAGCAGCACCAGCCTCTCTCTGCTCTGCTATCCCTCTGCCCCTCAATCCTTATTATGAAATCTTTCTCATTAGGATAAAACACATCAGCTCCACCGAGCCCCCGGCCAAAGTGTGGAAGTGGCGTCCGAGATCCCCAAGGGCCAAGCCAAGTAACTGTAAGTTTTCATGTGAAATATATTTATGTTATACACACATAGCCTACACTGTGCCACACAATATACAGTATACCTCTACACTATGTAGGGGTTAGGCTCCATTTCACACGTCCGCAAAATTGGTTCGCATCCGTTCCGCAATTTTGCGGAACGGGTGCAGACCCATTCATTCTCTATGGGGACGAAATGGATGCGGACAGCACACAGTGTGCTGTCTGCATCCGCAATTGCGGAGCGCGGCCCCGATCTTCGGGTCCGCAGCTCCGCAAAAGATAGAGCATGTCCTATTCTTGTCCGCAGCTGCGGACAAGAATAGGCATTTCTATAGGGGTGTCGGGCGGGTGTGTTGTGGACCCGCAATTTGCATAAAAAAAAATATATATATATATATATATATATGGTGAGACGGTTGCAAGTACTCTTCTGATATGATTTTATCGAGCAGTTTTTTTGACACTCGCCCTGAGAGAAATTTTACCTAGAAACTGCACTGAAAAGACCTTTGGTGACGTCAGATCACATGCTCCAATCACATGGTACATAACCACGGTGATGGACCATGTGATTGGAGCATGTGATCTGACGTCACCAAAGGTCCTTTAGCCGACAGCTCATCAGAAGAGACTGGGAACTACGCGATCAAGAGGAGAAGGTGAGTTAATTTGTTTATTTTTTTTTAACCCCTCCAGCGCTATTTTACTATGCGTTCTGTTTTCAGAATGCTATTATTTTCCCTTATAACCATGTTATAAGGGAAAATAATACAGTGAATAGACTGTCACCTAGCAACCATGCGTGAAAATTGCACCGCATCTGCACTTACTTGCGGATGCTTGCGATTTTCACGCAACCCCATTCACTTCTATGGGGCCTGCGTTGCGTGAAAAACGCAGAATATAGAGCATGCTGCGATTTTCACGCAACGCACAAGTGATGCGTGAAAATCATCGCTCATCTGAACAGCCCCATAGAAATGAATGGGTCCGGATTCAGTGCGGGTGCAATGCGTTCACCTACCGCATTGCACCCGGGCGGAAAATCTCGCCCGTGTGAACGCAGCCTAAGACAAAGCAGAGCTTGAGCAGATTCTAAGGATAGGAGTACAAGTAATTAATGGAATGAGTGGAAAAGTTATCAAAATTGGCGTTATTGAGTTAAGAAAATATCTATGAGGAAATATATTAAAAAATAGATGTAAATATATTGAAGGTCCATATGGATGCAATGATTTATTTATACCCAGGAATATATAAGGAGGAATTTACTATATCTAGAGAAAAAAACTTGGTGTCTACATTGTAATAGAAGATTCTTCAGTGAGATGTTCAGGCCTTGATAAAGTGTTAGATTACTGGAAGTGGGTTGTTGATCTCTGTTGATTATGGCTGGCAAGTAAGATTTTGTTCCTTTACTGAAGTATAAGGCACAACAATAATTTTTGTGCTCTGATCATTGGTTGTTAAATGTGACCTCTGGATTGTAGGTTGATCACCCCTGAACTGGATGTGTTTATGTCTTCTTTCAACATTACTATGCCAGTAAATGAGAACATTTTCTGTTATATCTAGTGGATGAAAACCTGTACAGGCTCAGTCCTATTTCAGCATCACCTGTATAAAAAAAAATCAACAGAAGTTGCAAAATCTCAGCTAGTTTGCCAATCGGTGTCCTGACTGTTTAGGTCACAAGCATTGCCTACAATAGATACAACTGTATTTATTTTTCAGAACTAGATATATATAGCTAGCAAATACAGTCAGGTCCATAAATATCACAAATCTTACATTTTTGGCTCCATACACCACAACAATGGATTTGAAATGAAACAAACAAGATGTGCTTTAACTGCAGACTGTCAGCTTTAATTTGAGGGTATTTACATCCAAATCAGGTGAACAGTGTAGGAATTACAACAGTTTGCATATGTGCCTCCCACTTGTTAAGGGACCAAAAGTAATGGGACAGATTATAATCATAAATCAAACTTTCACTTTGTAATACTTGGTTGCAAATTCTTTGCAGTCAATTACAGCCTGAAATCTGGAACACATAGACATCACCAGACGTTAGGTTTTATCCCTGGTGATGCTCTGCCAGGGCTCTACTGCAACTGTCTTTAGTTCCTGCTTGTTCTTGGGGCATTTTCCCTTCATTTTTGTCTTCAGCAAGTGAAATGCATGTTCAATCGGATTCAGGTCAGGTGATTGACTTGGCCATTGCATAACATTCCACTTCTTTCCCTTAAAAAACTCTTTGGTTGCTTTTGCAGTATGCTTTGGGTCATTGTCCATCTGCACTGTGAAGCACCGTCCAATGAGTTCTGAAGCATTTGGCTGAATATGAGCAGATAATATTGCCCGAAACACTACTGAATTCATCCTGCTGCTTTTGTCAGCAGTCACATCATCAATAAATACAAGAGAACCAGTTCCATTGGCAGCCATACATGCCCACGCCATGACACTACCACCACCATGCTTCACTGATGAGGTGGTATGCTTAGGATCATGAGCAGTTCCTTTCCTTCTCCATACTCTTCTCTCCCATCACTCTGGTACAAGTTGATCTTGGTCTCATCTGTCCATAGGATGTTGTTCTAGAACTGTGAAGGCTATTTTAGATGTCGTTTGGCAAACTCTAATCTGGACTACCTGTTTTTGAGGCTCACCAATGGTTTACATCTTGTGGTGAAACCTCTGTATTCACTCTGGTGAAGTCTTCTCTTGATAGTTGACTTTGACACACATACCCCTACCTCCTGGAGAGTATTCTTGATCTGGCCAACTGTTGTGAAGGGTGTTTTCTTTACCAGAGAAAGAATTCTTCGGTTGACCACCACAGTTGTTTTCTGTGGTCTTCCGGGTCTTTTGGTGTTTCTGAACTCACTGGTGCGTTCCTTCTTTTTAAGAATGTTCCAAACAGTTGTTTTGGCCACGCCTAATCTTTCTCTCTGATGGGTTTGTTTTGTTTTTTCAGCCTAATGATGGCTTGCTTCACTGATAGTGATAGCTTTTTGGATCTCATCTTGAGAGTTGACAGTAACAGATTCCAAATGCAAATAGCACACTTGAAATGAACTCTGGACCTTTTATCTGCTCATTGTAATTGGGATAATGAGGGAATAACACACACCTGGCAATGGTGTGTGTTAGAAAAAAAATACTTTTTTGGCAATCTACAACATCTGTATTAGTCAGTGTGTAATTTAAGGTAGAAATACACCCATCATTTTGTGGGGTTTGAAAAACACACTTTTTTTTTTCCAAAAAAGAGTATTTTCCAGATATGGAAGTGTTAAATTCAAGTTTAATATATGCAGCTTTCATATTCTGTTAGCAAAAAATGACTTTTTTTTTGCAATCTACAACATCTGTATTAGTCAGTGTGCAATTTAAGGTAGAAATACAAACATCATTTTCTGGGGTTTGAAAAACTCACTTTTTTGACAAAAAACACTATTTTCAGGCCTTGCAGCATCAGCACGTGTGAAATTACAGGCTTATATACTGCTGTCAAATTCAGTTTTTAAACAAACATTCATTTGGTCATAAAAAATTTAGTTGGCAGCCTTTGATGCAGATGTCATTGTGCGATACACACTTAATACATTTGGGTTACATTCAGAGATTTTAAATACCGCCATTTGGTGCACCAATATTGAATTCAGGCCTACACTGGTTCAGGCCCTGTGAGATACACGCTCTACATACAGGGGTTTGAATTAGACATTTGAAATACAGCCATTTGTAATACAGCCATTTTGTGCAAAGATATATTTACTGCAGGCCTACATTGGTTCCGGGCGTGTGTGATCCCCCCTATATATACACAGGGGTTTGAATTAGGCATTTGAAATACAGCCATTTCAAATTCAGCCATTTTGTGCAAAGATATATTTACTTCATGCCTACAGAGGTTTAGGCCCTCTGAGATACCACCTCTACATACAGGGGTTTGAATTAGGCATTTGAAATACAGCCATTTCAAATACAGCCATTTTGTGCAAAGAAATATTTAATTGAGGCCTAGTCTGGTTTAGGCTGTGTGAGATACACCCTTTACATACTGTCGTTCTTTTCTACTATTAATTAAACACCCATTTAGGGCAAGATCCTAAATTAAAAAAATATGAGGAGAGCGTCAAATAAGGGACGTGGCCCAGGTCGTGGTGCTGCTGGCGGAGCTCCTGTTGCAGGGAGAGGACGTAGTCGATCTGTGCCAGCTACCTGCACAATTGAAACCCCTTCCTCAGGTGTGAGTAGGCGACAAAACCTGCAGCGGTATTTGGTCGGGCCTAATGCTGCTCTACGAATGGTGAGGCCTGAACAAGTACAGGCGATAGTAGATTGGGTTGCTGACAGTGGATACAGTTCCTTCACATTGTCTCCGACCCAGTCTCCTGCTGAAAGACCACAGTTGGCACCTGCAGCCGATGTCCATCAGTTTTTCACCTCACCCCCTTGCAAATCAGCCAAGCAGTCTTAGCCCCAAGTCATGCAGCAGTCTCTTCTGCTTTTTGATGACTCTGTTAGCAGGGTTTCCCACGGCCATCCACCTAGCTCTGCCCCAGAAGTGGAAGATATTGAGTGCACCGATGCCCAACCACTTATTTTTCAAGATGAGTTCATGGGAGGACCATCGCAGCACGTCTCGGATGATGACGAAACACAGGTGCCAACTGCTGGGGCTTTCGAAAGTGCGCAGACCGACAAGGAAGTCAGGGGTGAAGACTGGGTGGAAGATGATGTGCATGACGATGAGGTCCTCGACCACACATGGAATTATGGTCATGCGAGTTACCGATGTAGTTCGGAGGAAGAGGCGGTGGTTGCACAGAGCCACCAGCACAGCAGAAGAGGAAGCAGGGTGCAAAAGCGGAGCGGCCGTCCCCTAGACAGTAGGCCTGCTACTGCCCACCGCAGTAAGGGACCATGCACACCAAAGCCAGCTCCAAGGAGTTCCCTGGCGTGGCAGTTCTTCAGACAATGTGCTGATGACAAGACACAAGTGGTTTGCATGCTGTGCGATCAGAGCCTGAAGCGAGGCATAAACGTTCTCAACCTAAGCACAACCTGCATGACCAGGCATTTAAGTGCAAAGTGCGAGCTGCAGTGGAGTAAACACCTCAAAAACCAAGAAAGGTCTGTGGCTCCTCCTGCTTCCTCTTCTGCTGCAGTCGCGGCCTCTTCATCCACCTCTGGAGTGACAGTGCCACCTGGCACCCCACAAACAGAGGCTCTGCCAGCAACAACAACACCTGGGTCACCAAGCATCTCCACAATGTCCCACGCAAGCGTTCAAGCTCTCCATATCCCAAATGCTGTAGAGGAAGAGGAAGTACCCTCCTACCCACCCGCGATCCCTAGCCCAGAATGCCAGAATTTCTAAATTACTTTCCTTTGAAATGCTGTCATTCCGTCTGGTGGAGATGGATAGTTTTAAAGGCCTTATGGCGGTGGCTGTCCCACAGTACGTCGTGCCCAGCCGCCACTACTTTTTAAGACGAGCCATCCCTTCCCTGCACAACCAAGTAGGGGACAAAATCAGGTGTGCACTGCGCAATGCCATCTGTGGCAAGGTGCACCTGACTACGGATACGTGGACCAGTAAGCACGGTCAGGGCCGTTATATCTCCATAACAGCACAATGGGTAAATTCAGTGGCGGCTGGGCCTGAGGCGGATAGCAGTTTGGCGCATGTCCTTCCACCACCGAGGATTGCAGGGCGCTACAGTTTGCCTCCTGTTGCTTCCTCGTCCTACTCTGCTTCCTCATCCTCTACCAGCTCCTCATCCGGTCAGCGTAACACCTTCACCACCAACTTCAGCACAGCCAGGGGTAAACGACAGCAGGCAGTTTTAAAACTTATCTGATTGGGGGACAAACCCCACACCGCGCAGGAGCTGTGGACGGGCCTTGAACAACAGACTGATGAGTGGTTTGTGCCAGTCAGCCTCAAGCCCGGCCTAGTGGTGTGCGATAATGGGTGAAATCTCGTAGCAGCTCTGGGACTAGCCGGTTTGACGCACATCCCTTGCCTGGCGCATGTGCTGAGATTCCTTAAAAATTACCCCGACATGTCAGAGCTGCTGCATAAAGTGCGGGCCACCTGTGCACGCTTTAGGCATTCTCACCCTGCTGCTGCTCGCCTGTCAGCGCTGCAGCGTAACTTCGGCCTTCCCGCTCACCGCCTCATATGCGACGTGCCCACAAGATTAGACAGGTAAAAAAACAAAAACATTTGTCAGTTACATTTTAGGGTCAAATTCACCAATTTTTGGGTGTAATATACCCCACCTCTACCTAGTTGACAGCTTAATAAATTTCAATAATTTTTATTTTACATTTTCGGATGACAATAAACAATTGTTTTCTGTCATAGACCCCTGCTCTACCAAGTAGACAGGTTAATTAATTTCTGTAATTTTTCTGTTACATTCTTGGGTTGACATTATACAATTTTAGACGTGAATAAACCCCTGCTCTGCATAGGTGACAGGGAATAAAATTTCTGAAATGCTTCTTTAATTGATGCGCGCCACCTCCTTTGATTCAATGCTTAAACTTAAGCATGTTGTACCACATTTAAGCTTCAATACTTTGTCCCACATTTCCACTTTACTCTTTTGGTCAACATTTGCACCTCAATAGCTTTTCCCACAATTCCGCTTGACTCTTTTGGCCCACATTTGGGCTTCTGTAATTTGTCCCACATTTGCGCCTCAATAACTTTTCACACATTTCTTCTTGATCCCAAATTTTTAAAAAAAATTTATCTCCCTTAAATTTTGTCTCTTTTTCTCACGCTCCCTCTCCGGCCTGGAACCCTGATTCACCGCCACCCGTAATTTCCATGGTAGGCGCATAAAAGAACATCGAAAGTTGATAGAGCAGATATCAAATTGGATTGTGAACATCACGGGGACGTGCGACATGGTGGGTGGGGCAGTAAGTATGCACACGCCTACACAAACTAACTGACAGGGGTCAGCCCCTGCAACTTCTGGGTCTCCAAATTGGGCACATGGCCTGAGCTTGCCCTTTACGCCTTGGAGGTGCTGGCCTGCTCTGCAGCCGGTGTATTGTCTGAACGTGTGTTTAGCACGAATGGAGGGTTATATTTCCCAATGTTTTGGGGTGTACCCTAATTTAAAAAATAAAAATAAATTTAAAACCAAAAAGCAGTGTAGGCTACCTCCTCCTCCTCCACCGCCACTTCCACCTACACCGCCACATCCACCACCTCCTCAACCTCCTTCTCCATATGGACCTGGTCCTCCTAGATCAAGATTATTATTTTTTATTTTTACGTATTTTATGTTATTTTAAGTCATTTTCCTATCCACATTTGTTTGCAGAGTACTTGCCATTCTCTTAACCACATTTTGATTACATTTGCAGCCCTCTAGCCCTTTCCATTACATTTCTGCAGCCATTTTAGCGCTCAAAAGTTCGGGTCCCCATTGACTTCAATGGGGTTCAGGGTTAAGTTCGGTTCAAGTTCGGGTCTTGAACTCGAACTTTTTTCCGATGTTCGGACGAACCCGTCGAACCCGAACATCCAGGTGTCCGTTCAACTCTATTCCTGAGATATTTCTCAAAAAATGCAGTAGCCAATTGAAGCCTGGTCACATGACCCTTATCAGCCAATAGAAGCTTGCAGGCTCTTAGTCTACACATTCACACAGTTTTACACCAGGTTTCCATATCAACCCAGCCATTTTTCTTCACTGATGTAGGTCAGCTTTAAATGGGCAGGGCCCTGTGGATGACACTGTTAAGTGAGCGGAGTGCTGTGGAGGTCACATTCCAGGGGCAGGTAGTGTGGCCTTTCAGGCCACCCTCAAAAGATGGACTTAAAAACCCCACCCCGAGGTCCCACTAAGCCATGCCCCGACCCGGTTAGGCCACTCCTCCTCCCACTCCGCAACCGACGGGGATTGAAAAAATTAAGGTAAAAATAAACTTCTGTCAGCTGCAGGGGTGGTAGGGAGGGTGACTTTGTCCCTGCAGCTCATGCTTAGACAGCACAGTGCTGCTGTCTGAGAGTGAGCTGTTCAAAAGGACATCCATGTGTCCATTCAGGCCCTGTTCTGGACGGAGGACAGGGAGTCCGAAAGCAAGACTGTCCAGCCTAAAACCGGACCTCTGGCCACCCTAGGGGACGTTCCGCTATGGAAGTCAGTGTTAAGGGGCAGATTGCTGTAGAGGCCACAGGGGCAGGGAATGGTGGAGGTCACAGTTAAGGCGATGGTCCGCTATGGAGGTAAGTGTTAAGGGGCGTGGTTATGTAGAGGTCACTGTTAAGGGGGAAAGGTGTTGTGGAGGTTACATTTTAAGGGAATGGAGCTCTGTGGAGATCACTGTTAAGGGGGCGGATTATTGTTGAAATCACTGTTAACAAGTCGGGGTACTAGGGAGGTTACTAATAAAGGGATGGCCGCCGTGGAGGTCACTGTTTAATGGGAGGCCGATGTGGAGGTCACTGTTAAAGGGGCGGGGTACTGTAGATGTCACTGTTATAGTGGATATTGTCGATATCTTTTAACGACACACACAAACATTAAATGAAATTGATGAAATATACCCGTCCAAAGCTGGGTCCTTCTGCTAATATATATATTTTTATATATATATATATATATATATATATATATATATATATATAGTTATACACTCAACCAAAGTTGTAAAACTTGTCATTTAAACAGGGATTAAAGGGCTTTTCCATTAATTACAGTGGTGCCTGAAAGTTTGTGAATCCTTCAGAATGATCTATATTTCTGCATAAATGTGACATCTGATTTTCTAAAAGTACTAAAAGTGAATAAAGATAATTAAATAAAAAATGTGTCAAAATATAAGTCATTTATTTATTGAAGAAAGTGATTTGATATCACGTCTGTGAGTGACAAAAGTATGTGAACCTTTAGGATTAACAGATAATTTAAAGGTGAAATTCAGGTGTTTTCAATCAATGGGATGACAATCAAGTGTGAGTGGGAGATCTGTTGATAGATCAGGGATCTCTCAAAGTCTTATCTTCACAACACGTTTGTGGAAATGTATCATAGCACAAACAAAAGATATTTCCAAGGACCTGAGAAGAGGAGTTGATGATGCTCATCAAGAGTTAAGCAAATTCAAGGCCATTGTTGGTCAGTGACTGGTGTTGATCGAATCGAAGTGAAACAAATTGAATTTGATCCAAATTTCAGGAAAACTTTGATTCACAATGAATACGAATTTCCTCTTGCTTCGTTCTAACAAATAAATTTTCTTCTAAAATGGCGGCTACATATGTTACAAAGGGAAAGTAAGAAGCCCAGGAAGGAAATATAACCCATAATGCTGTGCAGCCAGCCAATCAGCCATCCGCTATGATGTAACAGCCCTATAAAAATCCTAATGCCGCCCGCTTTCTGCCATTTTACAGTGAACTGAGCATAGGGACAGATGTGCCAAATACTAGGGACAGATCTTGCATAGGGACAGTGTAAGGACAGTGTAGGGAGATCGTAGGGAGAGTTTTTAGACACTGTAGGGAGAGCATAGGAAGAGCATAAGGAGACTGTAGGGACAGTGCAGTGACAGTGCAGGCTCTGTGTAATCACCCTCTGCATCTTAGTTCACTGCTGTGCCATTCATTCTAATCTGTTCTGTTATACATAGACTGTGTATCAGTCTTAATCTCAACAGCCAGTCTAATATATAGGCGTGTGTACCTAGTTAATCTGTTGCGCCTTTAATAATAAATCTGTTCAGTTATACTTAGACATATGGTGCATCAGACTCATTGTCAACAGGTGGTGTAATATAGGCATGGTTATATAGTTAATCTGCTGGGCAATTTATATTTAATCTGTTGTAGTCGGTTGGTTGCTGCCTCAGCGCCCCATCGCCCATCCTCACGAAGGTCTAACCGGGGGAACTCTGTGAGCTCACGCTCCACTGCCATGACTGCTGGAGGTGGGGTGAGGGGCCAGGAGCAGCACCAGCTCAATCAGCAGCAACTTAATTAACTCTTAAGTCTCTGATGAGCACTTTTCTTCACCTGCCTAGTGAAGAGACCACTCAGCAGCGGCAGCATGACATGGAGCAGAACCTGAACCAGCAGGTGGTGTCATATAACCTGTCAACCGAGATCCAAGATCCTCTGAACTAATGGGCAGCCTACTTGTGGCCGCCTCTAGCCGAGTTTGCCCTGAGCAAGCTTTCTTGTCTGGCCAGTAGTGTGGCATCAGAGCGGGTGTTTAGTCCCGCGAGTGGCATAGTTACCCCACAGAGAACTTGCCTTTCAACCCAAAATGTTGAGAGACACCGGTGCTTGATACAACAGACTAGATAATTCTGGCAGTAATGATCTGATTGTAGTGTATGGTCACACCAGAACATGGTGACAAATAACCTGTTACTTCTGCCCATGTCCTGCTGCCACTATTATTGTGACCCTTCATGCTGTTACCACCCTCACTACTCTTTTACGGGGACGCTTTTTTGAATCTTTATGCTGTTGCCACCCTCACCAATCTGTTATGGGGCCACTAATGTTCCTGTTTGGCCATGTTGACATCACTGTTTATTCTTCTGTTCTTCTGATCTGTCAGAAGAACATAAAAATAACCACAAAAAAAAGTCCTGTCGTTTCAGAATCCAGAAGGCTTCTATCACATGGTCAGTATTTTACATCAAGATTTGATCATGATTTGGAAGTCAAAAGCAGGAGTGTGTCTGAAACACAGAAGAAATGCAAATTTTTCCATCACATGTTATCTCTGTTTTGGACCCACTCCTGTTTTGCCTTACCAATACTGATCAAATGGTGACCAAATACTGATGGTGTGAAGATGGATGCTCAAACTACAGGATCCACAGGATATTTTGGGACGTTCTTCTGACGTATCAGAAGAACGGAAAAATAAACTGTGATGTTAACACAGCCTTACTGCTGACACCCTCCCTACTGTCATGGGGGCACTCCTTGAATTTTGGGCCACTGCACAGTTAAATCCACGTCGATAAATTAGAGCTGGCTCTAATATTGACCTGTAAGGTGGAGTTCCCACTTCTGTTATTTGGTCACTTATTTCCATCACCAATTGTGAGGCAAATTCAGAAGCCAAGCATACTCTTTGATTATGTATCAAGAATAGATCTGCACCTGTGGTTTTGACCTCCACCTGCTTTGGGCTGACAATTACTGACCAAAAAAAATGAAGCGTGAACTATGCCTAATAGTGACACAGAGTCATTCTACACCTAACAGAAGGGATTCAAATGCATGTGTTTGCACTGCCATAACATAACTTTATTGGCGCTGCTTCCATGTCCTTATTTTGTTTCATTAAAGAGTCATTGGGAGACCTTCCGGGGTGAGCAGTGTTTCTTTCTTTTTTTTTTGCTTTACTAAAGGATTTTGTATGCTTTTTTTTGTTTAGCTAGGGGTTAGCTAGGAATATTGGTGGCCTGCACGATGATGTGCACAGCCATGTATGTGGTATTCCTGTCATTTAGACTGCAGGCTGGGATCGACCGGATTTAACACTCTTTATGATGAATTAATTTGGATCAAAGCAATTTTTTCAAAATATTTTGGCGAACCGACTAAATCGACCAGAAAGGACTAGCTATGCATGTTGCTGCGCTGCACAGTGATGTACACCAGGATATATTTTCCCTAAAGTTTAACTGCAGGCTGAGATCGACCTGATTTAACGCTCTTTATGATGAATTAATTTGGATCGAAGCAATTTTTTCTAAATATTTTGGCGAACCGACTAAATTGAATTTTTGAAAACTTCACTCATCTCTATTAGTCAGCCACACCCAAGGAGTGGTTGACCAACAATGAAAAACATCAAGGAGTATTAGGCTAGGGCTACACAATGATATTTATATATAGACTATCATTATAAAAATTGTCGCGCGTCATTGGCTAGGGCTAGGGCAACACTGTGACATTTTGTAGCGTGACTGATTGATTTTAACTATTGAACTAGAGCTCCAGTCGACAGGACTGCAGCTGTAGTTCAATAGTTAAAATCAATCAGTGTAGCCCTAGCCTAATAGTCCAAGAGGTTGTAAAGGAACCCAAGGTATCCTTTAAGCAATTAAAGGCCTTTCTCACATTAGCTAATGTTAATGTTCATGAGTCCATTATCAGGAGGACACTGAATAACAATGGTGTGCATGACATGTGCTGCCCGTGACCGCATTTGCGGATGCAATACACGGGCGCCGTTCTGTGGGCATTCCGCATCACGGATGCGGACCTATTCACTTCAATGGGTCCGCAAATCCGGAAATGCGGAATGGTGCGGAACGGAAGCACGGAATGGAACCTTACGGAAGCACTATGGTGAACATGTCCTATCTTTTTGTGGAACGGGTGGATCGTGAACCCATTAAAGTGAATGGGTCCGCAATCCGCTGCGGCTGCCCCACGGTTGGTGTTCGTGCATTGCGGCCCGCAATTTGCGAGCCGCAGCACAGCCACGGGGCGCACACGTTCGTGTGCAAGAGGCCTAACAAGGAGAATGCCACTGCTGCCTGTATAAATATCACATTTCAAGCCAAGACGATTGAAAAAATGTTTTGTGAATGGGTGAGACCAAAATAGACATTTTTTATTTAAATGAGAAGTGTTATGTTTGGAGAAAAATCTCATCCCATCTGTAGAATACAATAGTGGTGATATCATAGTTAGGGCCAATTTTGCTGTGTCTGAGTCAGGACCGCTTGCTATCATTGATGAAACTGGGGAATTCGGAATTATACCTGCAAATCGTAAAGGAAAATGTCAGGACATCTGTCCATGAGCTGAATCTCAAGAGAATGTAGGTCATGCAGCAAGCTGACCCTATGTGCAAAAATCGTTCTACCAAAGAATGGTTAAGGAAGAAGTTAAGAATTTCACCCTCGGTATTACAATAACATGATACACTGCTGGAGGGGACCACACACAAGCCATGAGTTCCTCTCTCAAGAACTGGGAAAGCTGAGTGAGAACCTATGACCCCCCCCCCCCCCCCCCCCAATCACACACACACACACAAGAGCAGGGACCCATGATCGATGAATATAACTTTATAATGTTTTATTTAGGCTACTTTCAAATATGTGATTTCCTTTCCGGTTTTGAGATCAGGCAGAGGATCTCCTAAGGACACCGATACAGTTGAATATTGAGAGGGGTTTTTCCTTTCTATGCACTTTCTCTGTACAGAGGCACCCGGGCCCCCCTTAGCCCTCTGCGTCTGGGGCACATGTTCCGCCTGCCCAGACTCACAATGCCCCTGGTGAATGGAAGGAAACCTACGAACATAACAGAGTTGGAGCTGTTTTATATTGAGAAATGGACATGGCAACCTCTTCATACAGAAAAAAATAACTATTGGGCAACACCTGGAAGGTGGGATGTCAGGGGACACTCGAGGGAGGAGGCCCGAGTTGGGTGGACAGGCCAAGGCCTATGGTGCACTTAATCTGCAGCTGCTCACTTTACCTATGCCCTCTTGCCTGCATTGCTATTGAAAGATTCATACATACTGCTCTCAACCACACCAGTCCTGTGTGGCTCCCATTCCTCTATTTTTGAGTCTCCAGCTTGCTTTCTTCCAGTGAGCTGCCATTGACTGGCTTCGGTGGTGATATATTCCCAAGAGAACAGGAGCCAGAACACTGGATATCATGGCAGGAAGCAGGTTCTGTAAGCATGGATGTTTCAATAGGCGATGTAGGCTACAAGGCATAGGTAAAATGAATATAATTACTGGAAAACCCTTTAATCTTTTACACAGGCTAATTATCAGGAAGAGAGTTTATACAAACGCTCATCCCTGATAATCTGCCAGATAATCCATCCATGTAAAAGGACCCTAAGGCCAAGTTCACACGAACGTGTGTGACCCGTGCCTGTGCTTTGGAAAATAGCGGGCCACAGTGCACAATCGCCGACCGTAGGTCAGCCGCATCGGATCGCGGTCCCATTCACTTTAATGGGTCCGCGATCCGCCCGTTCCGCTAAAAGATAGGACATGTTCTATATTTTTGCGGAACGGAAGTATGGGACGTAACCCCACGGAAGCACTCCATAGTGCTTCCGAGGCGTCCCGTCCCGTGCGGCCGTTCCGCGATTCCAGATTTGCGGACCCATTGAAGTGAATGGGTCTGCATCCGTGATGCGGAATGCGCACGGAACTGTGGCCGTGTATTGCGGCCCGCGATTTGCGGGCTGCAATACGGCCACGGATCACACACGTTCGTGTGAACTTAGCCTTACAGATGAAATCTCATCAGTGTATCATCTGTATTGCATCGGTGTTACTGATCAGAAATACTGACCTTGAGAGAAGGACCGACACTCACTTAGTAGTTGAATCTTATTTCTGTTATTGTCACATGGATACAATATAGTGATGCATTTTTGGCCCTTACAAGAGCCTTCTTCAAACATACAAGATGTAGAACACGTGTCTCTATATTGTATCCATGTGACAGTAAAAGAAATAAGATTCAACTACCAAGTGTCCTACTCTCAGAATTAACCTGTGGGATGCCTTCCCTTGACACATGCACCATGCCATCCATGAAGTGCCAACTGAAACTCCTGGCACATAAATACTGTCTTCTAGGCAGGAAATTGAACTACATCAGAAATAAGATACTTTGAAAAATGGATGCAATATGGCTGAAATACTGATACAATACAGATCAAATATGGATGCAACTGTATTTTAATAACTCTTCCAGAGACGTCATTGGGAATTGAATGGACGGATGAAAGTAGTGCATGCTAGGGATAGATGAAATACTATGAAAAATATGTTCATGTGAAAGTGACCTCAGAGATATAGTTATATGCTTCTTATAAATACAGTATTTTTTGGACGATAAGACTCACTTTTTTAGCAAGAAAAACGCTTGCTAAAAAGCGTCTTATAGTTATCAATCAGGGTTCTACAGCAGTTTAAGATCCCTCTGGCTGCTTCTGACTGTGTATTTAACATGTGTTGCAGTCTTGTGCATGTATACCATGCATGCCAGAGAGCTGTGTGTGTGCGTGCTAGTATAATGTCGCGGCCATGGATAAAGTTAATGAAATACTTATATAACGATCATTGGCAAGATTATAACATAGATCATGACCCCTCACCTATTACATAAAGCTCTTTTGTAGGACTCTGAGTGGATGGGATCTCTCTGTTGCTTTTTGGGCTCCAGTACATACAAGTATACTCGGCTTCATCTTCTTTCGTGATGTTCTGCAATGTGTAGATTCCTCTGTGTGATGACGGCCCTTTCAATTGCTCTCCCTCCTTGTAGAAGCGATACAGAGTAACATAAACTGGTGAAGGAGCTTCACATTCCATGGTTAGGTTTTCTCCATTTATAAATGTTCCGTAGGAAGGCTGGAACTTCAACAACGGGGAACTAGATAAAGCTGGACAATGATTTCATACTTAGTTTAAAAAGCAGCAAAACAATTGTATTATGAAAGCACAAATGACATTTTGACTATTCTGCCTCTACCTCCATCAAATAGTAACACAATAAATGTATGAACTAACACACAAAGGAGAAGAAAGTAAAAAAACATTGGTGTATTCTAGTAATATCCAATCAATGTGTCCTGAAACTATCCTTTTAATGTGATAAAGTGTTTATAGATGTCAACCATACATTTTTCTTTCTTTGAATGGCAAATGTATGATGTGTGTGAATAAGAAAACATTATTTTCTAGGCACATATTGGTCTTCCCCTATAAAAACTAACAGGAGAACTTATCTTGTTGCCCATAGTAATTAATCATAGGGTCAGATTTGCTTTGTATCATATTTATCAAGGCATTTATTAGGCAGTTTTGCAACCTTTTTATGCCAATAAGGGGAATGACTTAACCAAAGGGGGCATGGCTTTAACACGCCTTCATACGGCAAAAAAATGCTACAAAATTTGGGCCCAATTTTGGATGAAAACTAAGCCAACTTATAGGTGGCATACACTTAAACTAGAAAGTCTAAGGTTGTTTAAGGCTGTCTAGTCTAGGTTTACAATGATTTACTTTTAGACAACATTAGTAATCGCGATGCTGAGTCATCTGCTATCTCCCCAGTTAGTGGTAAAAATATCAAAGTTCTAAAACTTGGAGAGAATTCTGGAGTGAATTTCGCACATCATTTGTGATACGTGAAATTTATAAAGGTCCATGCACCTGAATCATAAATTTGTCTAATGTCAAGACTGGGATTTGTATTCTTGGACCGTGCAAAGTTTAACAGCATTAATAAATCTGCCCCATGGTGCTTTCACTTTGAGATGTAACCCTTAGGCCACCCGCGGCTAAACGCGCATAAAATCCATACAAATTTTTTTGGGGAATTATGTGCGTTTCTGCAACATAGCTGCATCAAAATCTGCAATGTCTACTTGCAGGTTTTGGGGCGTATTAGATGCGGTTTTGGCACAGATTTTACCCTTCCATTGAAAAGCATGAAATCCACATCAAAAACCGTAAACATAATTGACATGCTGCAGATTTGGAAGTCTACACGGCAGTTCAATTTCCGCACAGAAAAAGTCTGCACAAGTGTACATGACATTTGTGTGATCCCATACACTTTGCTGGTACTGTAATATGCAGCGTTTTTTCCGCACAGGAATCCACATGGAAAAACACATGTAATCCACAATGTGTGCAGGTGGCCTTAACACAAAATGACATGCACTTATGGCAAGTGTCAGAAGTGTAAGGCCCCTTTCACACGGGCGAGTATTCCGCGCGGATGCGATACGTGAGTTCAACACATTGCACCCACACTGAATCATGACCCATTTATTTCTATGGGGCTATGCACACGAGCGGTGATTTTCACGCATCACTTGTGCGTTGCGTGAAAATCGCAGCATGTTCTATATTCTGCGTTTTTCACGCAACGCAGGCCCCATAGAAGTGAATAGGGCTGCGTATAAATCGCAAGCATCCGCAAGCAAGTGCGGATGCGATGCGATTTTCACGCACGGTTGCTAGGAGACGATCGGGATGGAGACCCGATCATTATTATTTTCCCTTATAACATGGTTCTAAGGGAAAATAATAGCATTTTGAATACATTCTGTATTCAGAATGCTATTATTTTCCCTTATAACCATGTTATAAGGGAAAATAATACAATCTACAGAACACCGATCCAAAGCCCGAACTTCTGTGAAGAAGTTCGGTTTGGGTACCAAACATGCGCGATTTTTCTCACGCGCGTGCAAAACGCATTACAATGTTTTGCACTCGCGCGGGAAAAATTGTGCATGTTCCCGCAACGCACCTGCACCTTTTCCCGCAACGCCCGTGTGAAACCAGCCTAAGGGTACGAACACATGGCACGGTCATGATGCTGTCACGATGCAGGTAGGAACCAGAGGATCTCATTTCCCAGCAGAAGTTAATGGGAAAATAGGTTTCTGACATAGACCTGGCACTTTCAAAGTTGTGATGACTGCACCTGATTGACAGCACGTAAGACATGTCCTGCTGCTTGCAGCTGCTGACGGCATGAGAAATACAGTTGAGTAGCCGCTTGCAGTATTCGCTTTACACAGTTGTTATTATTTGAAGTTAATTAGAATGCTAAAGATCCAGGGAAATTCACAGTTCAAGCAACAGTGACAGACAAAAAAACGCACCCTAAATGCATGATTGGGCATGTGGTAACTGTATGAACTCGGACGGATGCGTGTGGTTGTACACTTATACAGCTTACACCCACCCCCAGTGACCAGAATCTGAGATAACTTCTATACTGGTCATTTAATCATCAGATGTTGTGGTCAATAGTGCACGGTAAACGCTGTAAAAGTAAAACCCAAAATATCATGGCAGAATTGCATTTTCTGCAATTTTCTATTTCATCCCACAAGCAACGTTTTCCCATTTTTCAATAAAAGATATGGTAAATTAAATGGTGCCATTAAAAAATACTACTTGTCCGGAAAAAAAAACAAGAGAACAGTGAACAGAACCGTAACAAAGTTATGGCCCTTGGAAGGCTTGGAACAAAAAACAAACATGAAAAAACTAAAATTTGTCAGATCCCTGGGTGACAAGGAACATTTTTTTTTTAATGAGACAAAATGTATTTTTGCTTGTGATGGTTTTTTATGTGTATTTTTGACTCCAAAGCCATTTTCATGCTTCAATTGCTGTTTTTTAGGTATATTTTTCTTATAGACACCCCCTGCAGCTTTTGATCCATGTTTAGGTCACTGGACACACACTGCATCATAAGAGACACATACGATGTATGAAAAAAATCACAGCTCATAAAAAAAATAAAAAAACAGGTGCATTTTTTATATTCTTTTTTCCAAAACATCCATCTATAGGAGAAAATGCCAGAAAAATATCACATCTGATAAAAAAGACACATATTTCTCCAGCAAAAACAAAAGTATATAAGGAAAATAAAAGTGGTAAAATATGGTGCAGAGGTCTAATCTAGCCTAAGGCTCAGGTCTAAAAATACACAGCAAAAATGTCTTATAGGTTCCTTTCCCTCAGCTTTTCCACCAAGGCAGTTGAAAACTTTATTCAAGAGACGGATATAAGAAAAGGTTCCTAAAACTACTGTATTTCAATAAAAAAACTGTTATAAATGTGGTTTCCTGCTATGTATTTTTCCCTTTGAAGACAAAGGAGAAGAAATGCAGAAAAGTAACAACAAATAGGCCACTTTCATGGATTTCACACAGATGAAAAATACGGTTGTGTGCATGGAGTCTAAATGTGACAGCATGAGTACTTGCTAGCAGTTCACGAACCACTGTTGCCAAGTCTACTGTCCAACCTCTGAGGTGTCTCCTGAAAAGCTTCCAAGCAGGAGAGAATTCAGGTATTGTATGAATACTTCGCCAATAGTGTCACCTGATGTCCACTTGCATTTCCCATGGTCACATCTAAATTTCTGTCAGGAGATTAGATTTTGTGGAAAATCAGAGGTACTCTTAAATTATTCTGTTACAAAACATAAGTATAATGTAAATGGAAATATAATTTACATTTGTGTAGCATTTAGAGGTGATGTACCCTAGAATGGAACTTGTATGGCAGTGAACGGACCCTATACTGCAACTTTAGTATGGAATACTACAGTTATTGTGAACTGCTGTATAGACTTCATCAGATTGCCTGTATACAGAGATATTTTCATTTAGAAGGGTACTTTGAGGGGAAAATACGACAGATAAAGAGTCTGAAGGTGTATGACACTATTTTTTTTACATACAAATACGTTTTTGCCAGATACGTACCTGTGTGTTTCTGCATGAAATTGGAGTTATACAGAAGTATAGAAGAAGACTCATGCACCTTTATGGAAGCCCTACTATCACTCCATACAAAACTGAGCCCTAATATGGCCATAGAATTCAAATGTGGAAGGTTGGACTGCGCACCCCAGTTCTTGGGATCTTGGCAGTGCAACTGCTGAGACAAAATTATATGCCATAAATGTTCTTTTAGATTTATCTTAAATATGCCCTATGATTTTTATTTTACTAGTTTTGATTTTAAGAAAAAAACTATGTAGATAAATAGAAATGTAAAGGAAACAATAAATGACAAAAAGAAAGCAGTTAAAATCACAAAATAGAAGGGTAGCAAGGGAGCATTGAAAAACTATAAAGAAAAAAATTTAATATGTAAATGACAAATAAAAGCAAACAAACTTGAGACAGAGATATTCATTGCCAAATAGAATAAAACTAACCGTAAAATGTTCTTCAATTATATAAATGGTAAAAATTTTAAATCTGAAGGTGTCGGCACTTTACAGAGCAATGAAGGGAGAGTTGCAGAGAGCGATGAGGAGAAATTACATCTGTCATGGATAAACTGTTTGAAGGTTTTCTAAGAGATGCTATCTTGGAGTACCTCAATGAAAATAAGCGAATAACACCGTATCAGCATTGCTTCATGAGGGATCGGTCATGTCAAACTAATTTAATCAATTTCTATGAGGAGGTTTTAGACTTGACCGTGGTGAATCAATGGATATCATATATCTTAACGTCTCCAAAGTATTTGATACTGTGCCACATAAAAGGTTAGTATATAAAATGAGAATGCTTGGGCGGGGAGAAAATGACTGTATGTGGGTAAGTAACTTGCTCAGTGATAGAAAACTGAGGGTGGTTATTAACTGCACACACTCAGATTGGATCACTGTCACTAGTGGAATACCACAGGGGTCAGTATCGTCCCTATTCTCTTGAATATTTTTATTAATGATCTTGTAGAAGGCTTGTACAGTAAATAGTGTTGATCGAGCACCAAAGTGCTCGTGTGCTTGAGTAGAACACTTTGTGATGCTTGGGTGCTTTACCGAGCACAATGGAAGTCAATGGGAGAACCCAAGCATTAAACCAGGCACCCCCTGCTCTGAATAGGGGAGGGTGTTGGGACTCTAGTTTGGCTTAGGAGTCCCTGCTCTGACTCCATATATAGCTATGTTCATATATGGAGTCAGTGCTTGGGGACACCCCAGTGTATTTAAATCTAATTTAACCTGTATTTCAGAAAAGTTTCTGCCAGAAATTGAACTCGCGACCTCTGTATCATGCACATCATGATTATTGTCTCTAATGCAAAAGGTTGTGAGTTAAAATCCCGGCAGATGCATTTCAAAAATAGAGATTAAATATATATATTTTATATGTTATTTAGTAATTTAAAAAAAAATGTATGGCACAAAATAAATGTGTAATAAAAAATAAAAAAATAAATATATATATATATATATATATTTTTTTTTTTTAAAGTAATTAGTAATTACTAAACAAAAAAAATATATATTATATATATATACCTGTATATATATTTTTTTTGTTTAGTAATTACTAATTACTTAAAAAAATATATACAAACCGGATTCCAAAAAAGTTGGGACACTAAACAAATTGTGAATAAAAACTGAATGCAATGATGTGGAGATGGCAAATGTCAATATTTTGTAATAGAACATAGATGACAGATCAAACGTTTAATCCGAGTAAATGTATCATTTTAAAGGAAAAATACGTTGATTCCAATTTTCACGGTGTCAACAAATCCCCAAAAAGTTGGGACAAGTAGCAATAGGAGGCTGGAAAAAGTAAATTTGAGCATAACGAAGAGCTGGAAGACCAATTAACACTAATTAGGTCAATTGGCAACATGATTGGGTATAAAAAGAGCTTCTCAGAGTGGCAGTGTCTCTCAGAAGCCAAGATGGGTAGAGGATCACCAATTCCCACAATGTTGCGCAGAAAGATAGTGGAGCAATATCAGAAAGGTGTTACCCAGCGAAAAATTGCAAAGACTTTGCATCTATCATCATCAACTGTGCATAACATCATCCGAAGATTCAGAGAATTTGGAACAATCTCTGTGCGTAAGGGTCAAGGCCGTAAAACCATACTGGATGCCCGTGATCTCCGGGCCCTTAAACGACACTACACAAACAGGAATGCTACTGTAAAGGAGATCACAGAATGGGCTCAGGAATACTTCCAGAAACCATTGTCAGTGAACACAATCCACCGTGCCATCCGCCGTTGCCAGCTGAAACTCTACAGTGCAAAGAAGAAGCCATTTCTAAGCAAGATCCACAAGCTCAGGCGTTTTCACTCGGCCAGGGATCATTTAAAATGGAGTGTGGCAAAATGGAAGACTGTTCTGTGGTCAGACGAGTCACGATTCGAAGTTCTTTTTGGAAATCTGGGACGCCATGTCATCCGGACCAAAGAGGACAAGGACAACCCAAGTTGTTATCAACGCTCAGTTCAGAAGCCTGCATCTCTGATGGTATGGGGTTGCATGAGTGCGTGTGGCATGGGCAGCTTGCATGTCTGGAAAGGCACCATCAATGCAGAAAAATATATTCAGGTTCTAGAACAACATATGCTCCCATCCAGACGTCATCTCTTTCAGGGAAGACCCTGCATTTTTCAACAAGATAATGCCAGACCACATTCTGCATCAATCACAACATCATGGCTGCGTAGGAGAAGGATCCGGGTACTGAAATGGCCAGTCTGCAGTCCAGATCTTTCACCTATAGAGAACATTTGGCGCATCATAAAGAGGAAGGTGCAACAAAGAAGGCCCAAGACGATTGAACAGTTAGAGGCCTGTATTAGACAAGAATGGGAGAGCATTCCTATTTCTAAACTTGAGAAACTGGTCTCCTCGGTCCCCAGACGTCTGTTGAGTGTTGTAAGAAGAAGGGGAGATGCCACACAGTGGTGAAAATTGCCTTGTCCCAACTTTTTTGGGATTTGTTGACACCATGAAATTCTGATTCAACATATTTTCCCCTTAAAATGGTACATTTTCTCAGTTTAAACTTTTGTTCCGTGATTTATGTTCTATTCTGAATAAAATATTAGAAGTTGGCACCTCCACATCATTGCATTCAGTTTTTATTCACGATTTGTATAGTGTCCCAACTTTTTTGGAATCCGGTTTGTATATATATATATATATATATATATATATATTTTCTAATTACACATTTATTTTGTGCCATATATTTTTTACAATAAAAAAATATATAAATTTAATCTCTATTTCTGAAATGTACCTGCCGGGATTTGAACTCACAAGCTTTTGCATTAGAGGCAATAATCTTAACAACTGGGCTATGCAACCCAATGATATAGTGTGCTGGAAAAACCTCATAGTAGTTTTTGTATCAGTAAATCATACAGAAGTTGTGAGTTCAATTCCTGGCAGAAACTTTTTGGAAATACAGACTAAATTAGATTTAAATACACGGGTGTCCCCAAGCACTGATATATGGACATAGCTATATATGGAGTCAGAGCAGGGACTCCTAAGCCGCGGACTCACACTGAGGGAATCCCTCACTGTACAGCAATATTCTGCATAGAAATAGAGGCTAAATTAGATTTAAATACACTGACTCGATCAGTTTGGTCAAACTCCGCAATGTGCCGAGCTGAACTGGTGTGATCGCTCAACACTAACAATAAACTATAAATTTTTGCAGATGACACTAAATTGTGTAAAGTAGTTAACGCGGAAGAGGGCAGTATACTGCTACAGATGAATCTAGATAAATTTACTAAAAGAGTCCAGGGGCCTGGAATATTTCTAAAGTATAATATCACAGGTTATAGTAGTTACTAGAATTCTAAAGAAGGGTCGTTGATCCAGGGAGTTGTTCTGACTGCTTCGAGTCAGGAAGGAATTTTTTTCCCCTTATATGAGGAAAATTGGCATCTACCTCGCAGAGTTTTTTTTTACCTTCCTTTGGATCAACTTGCAGGATAACAGGCTGAACTGGATGGTCAGATCTATTTTTCAGCCTTACAAAATATATTACCATGTTACTTGTCATACCTGTGACCGTAATAGTTTGTTGAGTGCTTTTGCCAGATGGGATTGTCCTCTGGTGTCCTAACACCAAGTATTCGCAGTCATAAGTACCAGAATCCTTGGTAGTCAAGCTGGAAATGTGGTGTTCAGACTTTGATGTGTCAAAGTAACTGCTTAGTCTGTTTGTATCTTTGTAAAAATAGTAGGTAATCTGGGAATTTATGCTTGGATGTTCACAATCCAATGTCGCAGCTTCTCCTTCAAAGTACAGGGCTTGTTGAGGCTTGACCAACAGAGAAGGTGTAGATGGCTGATCTGAAAGAAATAAAAGAAAGTCTAAGGCAGTCACACATAGTTCTCTATGCACTGAAGTCTATGCAAAATATCAAATGCAACAAACATGCATTTTTTGGTAATGCAACATTAAAAAAAATTTCATTAACACCTAGTGCTAAAACACACTATACAGTATAAGCAAAACATCTGAAAAAACTCAAAAAGATAACACAAAAAGCTTCAAAATCAAGAGTTTTTATTTTTTAAGACTTTTTTTGGCCACAAAAATGCCAGGAGAAAAAAAGGAGGGTTAAGGAGTCCTAAATGTCACAGTACACAGTGCACCATATGAAGAATTAGCTCTTTCCAATTGTGAAACAGAGCCATTCTAATGCATTTATGGCTAATCATAGTTATTAAGCAATAGGAGTGTAAAAACATAATATTTATTGAGAATGATACTATAATATAAAAACATAAACTACACTATAAACATAGGCTCTGTATCCCCCTAGGGCACCTGTGCAGAAGAATATACTGGAGTACAATAGAGGTGTATCTTCTATCACTTTCTGCAACCTTCCCCTTGGCCTTTCATAGGGTTTCTCCCTCTTAGTGCCTACATAAGGCTACCTTTAGACTTACGTTGTTGTTTTCCAGTATTGAGATCTGGTAAAGGATCTCAATACCGGAAAAAAATGTTTCAGTTTAGTCCTCATGCATTCTGAATGGAAAGAGATCCGTTCAGGATGCATCAGGATTAGAGTTGAGCGAACACCTGGATGTTCGGGTTCGAGAAGTTCGGCTGAACTTCCCGGAAAAGTTCGGGTTCGGGATCCGAACCCGACCCGAACTTCGTCCCGAACCCCATTGAAGTCAATGGGGACCCGAACTTTTCCTCACTAAAAAAGCTGTAAAACAGCCCAGGAAAGAGCTAGAGGGCTTCAAAAGGCAGCAAAATGTAGTTAAATCCCCTGCAAACAAATGTGGATAGGGAAATGAATTAAAATAAAAATAAAATAAATAAAAATTAACCAATATCAATTGGAGAGAGGTCCCATATCAGAGAATCAGGCTTCATGTCAGCAGAGAATCAGTCTTCATGTCATAGCAGAGAATCAGGCTTCACGTCACCCAAAACTGGAACAGTCCATTGTCATATATTTAGGCCCCGGCACCCAGACAGAGGAGAGAGGTCCCATAACAGAGATTCAGGCTTCATGTCAGCAGAGAATCAGTCTTCATGTCATAGCAGAGAATCAGGCTTCACGTCACCCACCACTGGAACAGTCCATTGTCATATATTTAGGCCCCGGCACCCAGACAGAGGAGAGAGGTCCCATAGCAGAGAATCTGGCTTCATGTCAGCAGAGAATCAGTCTTCATGTCATAGCAGAGAATCAGGCTTCACGTCACCCACCACTGGAACAGTCCATTGTCAGATATTTAGGCCCAGGCACCCAGGCAGAGGAGAGAGGTCCCATAGCAGAGATTCAGGCTTCATGTCAGCAGAGAATCAGTCTTCATATCATAGCAGAGAATCATGCTTCACGTCACCCAACATTGGAACAGTCCATTGTAATATAATTTAGGCCCCGGCACCCAGACAGAGGAGAGAGGTCCCATAACATAGAATCTGGCTTCATGTCAGCAGAGAATCAGTCTTCATGTCATAGCAGAGAATCAGGCTTCATGTCACCCACCACTGGAACAGGCCACTGTCAGATATTTTTAGGCCCCGGCACCCAGACAGAGGAGAGAGGTCCCATAACATAGAATCTGGCTTCATGTCAGCAGAGAACCAGTCTTCATGTCATAGCAGAGAATCATGCTTCACGTCACCCAACATTGGAACAGTCCATTGTCATATAATTTAGGCCCCGACACCCAGACAGAGGAGAGAGATCCCATAACATAGAATCTGGCTTCAGGTCAGCGACTCGGCAGAGAATCAGTCTTCATGTCATAGCAGAGAATCAGGCTTCATGTCACCCACCACTGGAACAGGCCACTGTCAGATATTTTTAGGCCCCGGCACCCAGACAGAGGAGAGAGGTCCCATAACAGAGATTCAGGCTTCATGTCAGCGACTCAGCAGAGAATCAGTCTTCATGTCATAGCAGAGAATCAGGCTTCATGTCACCCACCACTGGAACAGGCCACTGTCAGATATTTTTAGGCCCCGGCACCCAGACAGAGGAGAGAGGTCCCATAACAGAGATTCAGGCTTCATGTCAGCAGAGAATCAGTCTTCATGTCATAGCAGAGAATCAGGCTTCACGTCACCCACCACTGGAACAGTCCATTGTCACATATTTAGGCCCAGGCACCTAGGCAGAGGAGAGAGGTCCCATAGCAGAGAATCTGGCTTCATGTCAGCAGAGAATCAGTCTTCATGTCATAGCAGAGAATCAGGCTTCATGTCACCCACCACTGGAACAGGCCACTGTCAGATATTTTTAGGCCCCGGCACCCAGACAGAGGAGAGGTTCATTCAACTTTGGGTTGCCCCGCAATATAATGGTAAAATGAAAATAAAAATAGGATTGAATGAGGAAGTGCCCTGGAGTACAATAATATATGGTTAAGGGGAGGTAGTTAATGTCTAATCTGCACAAGGGATGGACAGGTCCTGTGGGATCCATGCCTGGTTCATTTTTATGAACGTCAGCTTGTCCACATTGGCTGTAGACAGGCGGCTGCGTTTGTCTGTAATGACGCCCCTTGCCGTGCTGAATACACGTTCAGACAAAACGCTGGCCGCCGGGCAGGCCAGCACCTCCAAGGCATAAAAGGCTAGCTCTGGCCACGTGGACAATTTGGAGACCCAGAAGTTGAATGGGGCCGAACCATCAGTCAGTACGTGTAGGGGTGTGCACAGGTACTGTTCCACCATGTTAGTGAAATGTTGCCTCCTGCTAACACGTTCCGTATCAGGTGGTGGTGCAGTTAGCTGTGGCGTGGTGACAAAACTTTTCCACATCTCTGCCATGCTAACCCTGCCCTCAGAGGAGCTGGCCGTGACACAGCTGCGTTGGCGACCTCTTGCTCCTCCTCTGCCTTCGCCTTGGGCTTCCACTTGTTCCCCTGTGACATTTGGGAATGCTCTCAGTAGCGCGTCTACCAACGTGCACTTGTACTCGCGCATCTTCCTATCACGCTCCAGTGCATGAAGTAAGGTGGGCACATTGTCTTTGTACCGTGGATCCAGCAGGGTGGCAACCCAGTAGTCCGCACACGTTAAAATGTGGGCAACTCTGCTGTCGTTGCGCAGGCACTGCAGCATGTAGTCGCTCATGTGTGCCAGGCTGCCCAGAGGTAAGGACAAGCTGTCCTCTGTGGGAGGCGTATCGTCATCGTCCTGCGCTTCCCCCCAGCCACGCACCAGTGATTGGCCCGAGCTGCGTTGGGTGCCACCCCGCTGTGAACATGCTTCATCCTCATCCTCCTCCACCTCCTCCTCATCCTCGTCCTCCTCGTCCTCTAGTAGTGGGCCCTGTCTGGCCACATTTGTACCTGGCCTCTGCTGTTGTAAAAAACCTCCCTCTGAGTCACTTCGAAGAGACTGGCCTGAAAGTGCTAAAAATGACCCCTCTTCCTCCTCCTCCTCCTGGGCCACCTCCTCTTTAATCATCGCCCTAAGTGTTTTCTCAAGGAGACATAGAAGTGGTATTGTAACGCTGATAACGGCGTCATCGCCACTGGCCATGATGGTGGAGTACTCGAAACAGCGCAACAGGGCACACAGGTCTCGCATGGAGGCCCAGTCATTGGTGGTGAAGTGGTGCTGTTCAGAAGTGCGACTGACCTGTGCGTGCTGCAGCTGAAACTCCACTATGGACTGCTGCTGCTCGCACAGTCTGTCCAGCATGTGCAAGGTGGAGTTCCACCTGGTGGGCACGTTGCATATGAGGCGGTGAGCGGGAAGGCCGAAGTTACGCTGTAGCGCAGACAGGCGAGCAGCGGCAGGATGTGAACGCCGGAAGCGCGAACAGACGGCCCGCACTTTATGCAGCAGCTCTGACATGTCGGGGTAGTTGTGAATGAACTTCTGCACCACCAAATTCAGCACATGCGCCAGGCAAGGGATGTGCGGCAAACCGGCTAGTCCCAGAGCTGCAACGAGATTTCGCCCATTATCGCACACCACCAGGCCGGGCTTGAGGCTCACCGGCAGCAACCACTCGTCGGTCTGTTGTTCTATACCCCCCCACAACTCCTGTGTGGTGTGGGGCCTGTCCCCCAAACACAGTGGCGTCTCTAGATTTCAAATTTTGGGGGGGCACACTGGGGGCCAGAACAAAAGTAGGGGGGACAGCTATAACAACGATACATTTACACAAGTACGCTTAGAAATGCTGCGATACTTTACCCAATACCTAAAACCGCAACAGGGAAGAAAAGTCCTGCTGTCTGTGGTTTAAAAAAAATAAAAATAAAAAATCACTCAGATTTCAACATGTCCTAGCTGCCTGTGCATGACACTTTTATAGGGAGGGGGATCTGTGGATGACACTGCTATAGGGGGGATCTGTGGATGACACATACCGTATATAGCATCTTATGCTATATGTGTCATCCACAGATCCACCCCATGACAGGGTCATCTCCATTTCCCCCTCTATAACAGTGTCATCCACAGATCCCCCTCTCTATAACAGTGTCATCCACAGATCTCCCTCCCCGCCGCTCACAGGAGTGTACATTTGACATTTCTAAACTGTAATTCATATCCTGCAGTAACTAACTTTAAATCCGGATTCAAGGGCCGCTCATCTCTACTAGTACCTTAACCTTACACCACTCGGCTAGCTTCGGTAACAGGGCCAGGCTACAGCCTTCAGGTACTGTCTGTTAGTTGTTACCGAGCGAGTGCTGATTTCTGCAGGTCAGAGGATACGGATTACAGTTTGGAAGAAATGTACACTCCTGTGAGCGGTCCAGTGGCGGATCCAGAGCCTGGTCTCGGGAGCAGCACTTCCAGATTATTTTCTGTCCACCGCCACAGAACAAGGGTGCTTATAGAACAGACTCCACAGTGTAGAGGTATACTGTATATTGTGTGGCACAGTGTAGAGGTATGTTGTATATTGTGTGGCACAGTGTAGAGGTATACTGTATATTGTGTGGCACAGTGTAGAGGTATACTGTACATTGTGTGGCACAGTGTAGATGTATACTGTACATTGTGTGGCACAGTGTAGAGGTATACTGTACATTGTGTGGCACAGTGTAGCGGTATGCTGTATATTGTGTGGCACAGTGTAGAGGTATAGTGTATATTGTGTGGCACAGTGTAGCGGTATACTGTATATTGTGTGGCACAGTGTATCGGTATACTGTACATTGTGTGGCACAGTGTAGCGGTATACTGTACATTGTGGGGCACAGTGTCCCGCGCTGTATGGCTCAGGCGGCGCGATGACGTCATTGCGCCGCCTGCGGCCTCTGATAGGCTGCCGGCCTAGTGCCTGCAGCCTATCAGAGAAAGGGGAAGGGACACGCCTCTCCCTCCCCTGACTCAGCACACAGGTCGGCAGATGAATATGGAGATGAGCGCAATGGAAGCGCTCATCTCCCTGGCTGTGCCCGACTGCGGCGGCTAACTTGGGGGGGCACGGGCATTTTAGTTGGGGGGGCACAGCATGATGTAGGGGGGGCCGTGGCCCCCTCTGGCCCCCCCCTGGCGACGCCACTGCCCAAACATATGAGTTTCAGAACGGCCTGCTGACGTTTACCCCGGGCTGTGCTGAAGTTGGTGTTGAAGGTGTGTGGCTGACTGGATGAGCAGGTGGAAGAAGAGGAGGAGGAAGCTGAGTAGGAGGAGGAGGAGACAGGAGGCAAAGAATGTTGCCCTGCGATCCTTGGCGGCGGAAGGACGTGCGCCAAACAGCTCTCCGCCTGGGGCCCAGCCGCCACTACATTTACCCTGTGTGCAGTTAGGGAGATATAGCATCCCTGGCCGTGCTTACTGGTCCACGTATCTGTGGTTAGGTGGACCTTGCCACAGATGGCGTTGCGCAGTGCACACTTGATTTTATCGGATACTTGGCTGTGCAGGGAAGGCACGGCTCTCTTGGAGAAGTAGTGCCGGCTGGGAACAACATACTGTGGGACAGAAAGCGACATGAGCTGTTTGAAGCTGTCTGTGTCCACCAGCCTAAATGACAGCATTTCATAGGCCAGTAGTTTAGAAATGCTGGCATTCAGGGCCAGGGATCGAGGGTGGCTAGGTGGGAATTTACGCTTTCTCTCAAATGTTTGTGAGATGGAGAGCTGAACGCTGCCGTGTGACATGGTTGAGATGCTTGGTGACGCAGGTGGTGGTGCTGGTGGTACATCCCATGTTTGCTGGGCGGCAGGTGCCAACGTTCCTCCAGAGGCGGAGGAAGAGGCCGAGGCGGCAGCAGCAGAGGAGGTAGCAGGGGGAGCCTGAGTGACTTCCTTGTTTTTAAGGTGTTTACTCCACTGCAGTTCATGCATTGCATGCAGGTGCCTGGTCATGCAGGTTGTGCTAAGGTTCAGAACGTTAATGCCTCGCTTCAGGCTCTGATGGCACAGCGTGCAAACCACTCGGGTCTTGTCGTCAGCACATTGTTTGAAGAAGTGCCATGCCAGGGAACTCCTTGAAGCTGCCTTTGGGGTGCTCAGTCCCAGATGGCGGCAGTCAGTAGCAGGCGGAGTCTCTTGGCGGCGGGTGTTCTGCTTTTGCCCGCTGCTCCCTCTTTGTCTTTTGCTACGCTGTTGGCTCGGTCTCACCACTGCCTCTTCCTCCGAACTGTGAAAGTCAGTGGCACGACCTTCATTCCATGTGGGGTCTAGGACCTCATCGTCCCCTGAATCGTCTTCCACCCAGTCTTGATCCCTGACCTCCTGTTCAGTCTCCACACTGCAGAAAGACGCAGCAGTTGGCACCTGTGTTTCGTCATCATCAGAGACGTGCTGAGGTGGTATTCCCATGTCCTCATCATCAGGAAACATAAGTGGTTGTGCGTCAGTGCATTCTATCTCTTCCACCCCTGGGGAAGGGCTAGGTGGATGCTCTTGGGAAACCCTGCCAGCAGAGTCTTCAAACAGCATAAGAGACTGCTGCATAACTTGAGGCTCAGACAGTTTCCCTGATATGCATGGGGGTGATGTGACAGATTGATGGGCTTGGTTTTCATGTGCCATCTGTGCGCTTTCTGCAGAAGACTGGGTGGGAGATAATGTGAACATGCTGGATCCACTGTCGGCCACCCAATTGACTAATGCCTGTACCTGCTCAGGCCTTACCATCCTTAGAACGGCATTGGGCCCCACCAAATATGGCTGTAAATTCTGGCGGCTACTGGGACCTGAGGTAGTTGGTACACTAGGACGTGTGGCTGTGGCAGAATGGCCACGTCCTCTCCCAGCACCAGAGGGTCCACTAACACCACCACGACCATGTCCGCGTCCCTTACTAGATGTTTTCCTCATTGTTACCGTTCACCACAATAAGAAAAATATTATTCGGGCCAATGTATTGAATTCAAATTCAGGCCTTTTTTTTACAGACACCTAACACTATCTGGCTATCTATTTAGGTACCGTATAACACTAATACAGGCACACCAGTAATGACAGATTTAGCTGAATATAAATTTGAGACCTATTATTTAGGCGCTGGGTGACAGGTATACGTTTACGGACAGAATTAGACTTGGATCTGCACAGTAGCGTGTGTGTGAAGTTTTTGAGAATTACCCTATCAGCACCTTGAATCTAATATACCCTTTTAGGGATAGATTTAAAGTAGGCCTGATACAGCAGAAACCACTAATTTAGAGAATTGCAAAATTGGGAATTGTATTTCAACCCAGAACAAAAACTGTGCTTTGACGGACACTAAATAACTTGACCAGCTAAAGCAGTAATGACAGATTTGGATGAATAAATAATTGTGAGGCCTATTTTTTAGGCGCTGGGTGACAGGTATACGTTTAATCACAGAATTAGACTTGGATCTGCACAGTAGCGTGTGTGTGAAGTTATTGAGAATGACCCTATCAGCACCTTGAATCTAATATACCCTTTTAGGGATAGATTTAAAGTAGGCCTGATACAGCAGAAACCACTAATTTAGAGAATTGCAAGACACAGTTTTACCATTTTCAATGGAAACAAGGCAAATTAACTGTAATTGGTTGAAAATTTGGACTCGAGGTGTGTCAGGGGAAGAACAGTCATGTTTGTTCAGTGCTTTATTTTTTTATTTTTTAAACGCATTAGTTAAAGTAATGGATAAAAAGGATTCTATTGTATGAAATGGTGTGCAAGCTGCTTTCTCTTCAAAGTTTACCTGCATGCCGTCTCCTTTATGTCAGCGGAGCAGTGTAAACACAACAACTGCTTCCCCTTTCACCTAAGTGTGAT
Source organism: Bufo bufo (assembly GCF_905171765.1). Lineage (NCBI taxonomy): Eukaryota > Metazoa > Chordata > Amphibia > Anura > Bufonidae > Bufo > Bufo bufo. The sequence goes on from NC_053390.1 coordinate 298,948,296, forward strand.
GGGCAGTTGTAATTATACTGCACAGCCTCTACACTGGAGACAATGCACAGGTAAACTTTGAAGAAAAAACAGCACTCACACAAGCACAAGACCTCTTCATACAGCAAATCAACGAGGGTGCTGAGAAGATATGAGTGAACCAGTCGGGATTCATTTCCGATACGGTTTGCCGTTCGGACCGAACCGAAGTTGATCCAATTGCCCTGAAAGTTAGTACATAACCCTCTCTAGGAAAACTTGTCTCTTTTTGTTCATTTTTTGTAATTTGTTTCTCTTCCCCTTCCCCATACTCTGGAAGGCAATGGCAGCAATAGTAAATGATGTCTGAGTGACACTGACATACATAGTTATGGGTAAACGTACACTTGATGTTGTTATCATACAGCATGTTTAACCCCTTAAGGACACATGACGTACTGGCACGGCATGTTTCCCGAGTCCTTAAGGACACATGACGTACCGGTACGTCATGTGTTGTTCCGATCACCTCCGCCCGGCGGTCTGTGATCGGAACAAGGTGCCTGCTGAAATCATTGAGCAGGCACCTCGGCTAAATGTGCGGGGGGGTCCCGTGACCCCCCTGTGTTGGCGATCGCCGCAAACCGCAGGTCAATTCAGACCTGCGGTTTGCGGCTTTCTATAGTGCGGCGGCGGTGCCATTGGGTCCCCATGGGGCTGTGGGGGGGACCCGATGGCATGGAAGGCAGCGCTGCCTTCCGGTGAAGAGCATGTGAGATTCCAATACTTCTTTATTGGAATGCATTGTAAAGGAATATACCCCCAAAAGTTCAAGTCCCAAAGTGGGACAAAAAATAAAGTGAAAAAAAAAGTTGAAAAAATAAAGTTTTTCCCAAAATAATTAAAAGTTTCAAGTAAAAATAAACAAAAATGTCATTTTCCCCAAATAAAGTTAAAAAAAATTGGTAAAAAATAGGGGGTAAAAAAGTATACATATCAGGTATTGCCGCGTCCGTATCGACCGGATCTATAAACATATCCCATGACTTAACCCCTCAGATGAACACCGTAAAAAATAAAAAATAAAAACTGTGGTAAATAAACCATTTTGGGCTTTTGCCCACCAAAATTGTACCAATCTAACCGTCACCTCATCCCGCAAAAAATGAGCCCCTACCTGAGACAATCGCCCAAAAAATAAAAAAACTATGGCTCAGAATATGGAGACACTAAAACATAATTTTTTTTATTTGAAAAAAGCTGTTATTGTGTAAAACTTACATAAATTTTAAAAAAGTATACGTATTTGGTATCACCGCGTTCGTATCGACCGGCTCTATAAAAATATCACATTACCTAACCCCTCAGATGAACACTGTAAAAAATGCAAAATAAAAACTGTGCTAAATAAACCATTTTTTGTCACCTTACATCACAAAAAGTGTAATAGCAAGCGATCAAAAGGTCACACACACCCCAAAATAGTGCCAATAAAACTGTCATCTCATCCCGCAGAAATCATACCCTACCCAAGGTAATCGCCCAAAAACTGAAAAAATTATGGCTCTCAGACTATGGAAACACTAAAACATGATTTTTTTTGCTTCAAAAATGAAATCATTGTGTAAAACTTACATAAATAAAAAAAAGTATAGATATTAGGTATCGCCGCATCCATGACAACCTGGTCTAAAAAAATATCACATGATCTAACCAGATGAATGTTGTAAATAACAAAAAATAAAATCAGTGCCAAAACAGCTATTTCTTGTTATCTTGCCTCACAAAAAGTGTAATATAGAGCAACCAAAAATCATATGTACCCTAAACAAGTACCAACAATACTGCCACCCTATCCCGTAGTTTCTAAAATGGGGCCACTTTTTTGGAGTTTCTACTCTAGGGGTGCATCAGGGGGGCTTCAAATGGGACATGGTGTAAAAAAAAACAGTCCAGCAAAATCTGCCTTCCAAAAACCGTATGGCATTCCTTTCCTTCTGCGCCCTGCCGTGTGCCCGTACAACTGTTTACGACCACATATGGGGTGTTTCTGTAAACTACAGAATTAGGGCCATAAATATTGAGTTTGGTTTGGCTGTTAACCCTTGCTTTGTTACTGGGAAAAATGGATTAAAATTGAAAATTTGCCAAAAAATTGAAATTCTGAAATTCCATCTCCATTTGCCAATAACTCTTGTGGAACACCTAAAGGGTTAACAACGTTTTTAAAATCAGTTTTGAATACCTTGAGGGGTGTAGTTTCTTATATGGGGTCACTTTTATGGCGTTTCTACTCTAGGGGTGCATCAGGGGGGCTTCAAATGGGACATGGTGTAAAAAAAAACAGTCCAGCAAAACCTGCCTTCCAAAAACCGTATGGCATTCCTTTCCTTCTGCGCCCTGCCGTGTGTCCGTACAGCGGTTTACGACCACATATGGGGTGTTTCTGTAAACTACAGAATCAGGGCCATACATATTTAAATGGTTTGGCTGTTAACCCTTGCTTTGTAACCGGAAAAAAATTATTAAAATGGAAAATCTGCCAAAAAAGTGAAATTTTGAAATTGTATCTCTATTTTCCATTAATTCTTGTGGAACACCTAAACGGTTAACGACGTTTGTAAAATCAGTTTTGAATACCTTGAGGGGTGTAGTTTCTTAGATGGGGTCACTTCTATGGAGTTTCTACTCTAGTAGTGCATCAGGGGGGCTTCAAATGGGACATGGTGTCAAAAAAAACAGTCCAGCAAAACCTGCCTTCCAAAAACCGTATGGCATTCCTTTCCTTCTGCACCCTGCCGTGTGCCCGTACAGCGGTTTACGACCACATATAGGGTGTTTCTGTAAACTACAGAATCAGGGCCATAAATATTGAGTTTGGTTTAGCTGTTAACCCTTGCTTTGTAACTGTAAAAAAAATATTAAAATGGAAAATCTGCCCAAAAAGTGACATTTTGAAATTGTATCTCTATTTTCCATTATTCTTGTGGAACACCTAAAGGGTTAACAAAGTTTGTAAAAATCAATTTTGAATACCTTGAGGGGTGTAGTTTATAGAATGGGGTCATTTTTGGGTGGTTTTTATTATGTAAGCCTCGCAAAGTGACTTCAGACCTGAACTGGTCCCTAAAAATTGGGTTTTTGAATATTTCTGAAATATTTCAAGATTTGCTTCTAAACTTCTAAGCCCCAAAAAATAAAATATCATTCCCAAAATAATCCAAACATGAATTAGAAATGTGGGGAATGTAAAGTAATAACTCTTTTTGGAGGTATTACTATGTATTATAGAAGTAGAGAAATTGAAACGTAAAAATTTGCAATTTTTTCAAAATTTTTAGTAAATTTGGTATTTTTTTATAAATAAAAATTATTTTTTTTTACTTCATTTTACCAGTGTCATGAAGTACAATATGTGACGAAAAAACAATCTCAGAATGGCCTGGATAAGTCAAACCGTTTTAAAGTTATCAGCACTTAAAGTGACACTGGTCAGATTTGGAGTTAAAGGAGTTAAAAAGACACTCCACAGGAAAATGTCTCATGCTTTGTCCTTTTTGAAATATTCCAAAAATTGTACCATATTGGGGGCAGATGATGTTTAAACACACTCGGTGTTATTAGTGGCATTATCAGTATAATGCAGGTTGAAGCAGCCATACACAACGTGATGGTAGGTAAGCAGACAGACAGCAAAAGGAAGGCACCCCTCTAGAAAGAGGCACTGAAAGCCTTCTTTAGGGCTGCAAGGAGGAGGAAAAATGCTGTGACCACTGGCTCCGAAGTTGCTTCCATGTCATCCTGTTGTGACTGAGAGGGGGAGTGAGCTATCCAATCCTCAGTCATCCTCTTTCTCCTCAACTATAATGTTGCGCCTTACCGAAGCCAGCAAGGACAACTGCAGCCTTCTATTACCACAACTGTTGACCTGATAGATGGTGCTGCTACTACCCACATTCTGGCTCTTGGTCTTTCGTTTGGAACCTTTACATAGCCCAGACATTTTTGGGCATCTCAGATAATGTTGTGCACTACCCTGTGTATTGGTGTAGCAAACACTTATATATGCTGCTAGTTTGAATATAATCACTACAGATTGGCGTGGTGTTAGAAAGCAGGAAGGGCTCAACCCCATATGCAGTGGTGCATCTATACAGGGGGAGCAGATCCTGCACTTGTGGTCCGCTGCTAATGGCAATCCCCAGCAAAAATGTATACAATGGAGGATGCCTGCAGCGGACCACAAGTAACACAATGGACATCCTACACAGGATAGCAAATGTGTGGATGTAATAAACAGTAAAAATAATATAACAAAAACAAAAACAGGTGCACACTGCGGTCTTACTAACCATCATACTGGTGTAAAATTGAGAGATTAGCCAGCATATTCTGCTTGGAGGACATGTCTGAGCCTGAGCACCGCGCCAAGGTCCCGTGACGCTTCTGATGCCTGTGATGTCACCCGCGATGCCAGTGATGCTCGTTCCCGTCGCGGCCTGCTATTGGCTGCCCCCGTTGCCAGATGTTTTCATCCTCGCGACAGGGATATGCAGCGCAGCCGTGCCCGCATCAGAAGCAACATGGGCGCTGGGGAGCAAGATGAGTACAATCTGTTTGAGGAGCCCGGGCACATGGGGGGGAATTATAGGTTTTGGATAACCCCTTTAAATTCCAACCTTATGGAAATAGAATTCATGGAAATGGACAATTGAGGCCTGACACTCAGTTTCTCCTTAATACACACAGGTAGATTGCTGCTATACCTTGTGTCATGTAGTAATCACATATATATGCTGTTTTAATTAAATTTAACAATCCCAAAAAACATTTAAATTTCAACCGTCTGGAAACTGAAAATACATAAACGGACGATTGAGGTGTGCCACTCAGTTTCAACTTGACATACTGCCCCTTCCTAGGATAGAAACTACCACAGACTGCTGCATTTGTGACCCCGTGATGAGCGACAGGGGCAATATTCGAATTTGTAATATATCACGAATATTTAGGCGAATATTCGCCAAATATTCGTGATATTCATGATATTCTTTTCGATTGCGCTATTATGCACGCATGTACGCACGCACGCACACACTATTAGCTACATAAGTGAGGAAAATGGTTGGCAGCAACTATCGAGATAGTGAGGTAGAACTCCTGATCACGGTAAGTAATTGTACATTACAGCACTATTTTAGATTAAAATTCCATGCATGTCATAACAATAGATTTATATGCAGATAGAGTTTTTCAAAGTATTCGAGATCGCGCAAATCGCCACTATTGATTCGAATATTTTAGCGCAATACATACAACTTCACCTTTAATCAGGTCTGACAATATTAGGCTACTTTCACACTTGCGTTCGGGGTTCCGCTTGTGAGTTCCGTTTGAAGGCTCTCACAAGCGGCCCCGAACGCATCCGTACAGCCCCAATGCATTCTGAGTGGATGCGGATCCGCTCAGAATGCCTCAGTCTGACTCCGCTTGGCCTCCGTTCTGCTCAGCAGGCGGACACCCAAACGCAGCTTGCAGCGTTCGGGTGTCCGCCTGGCCATGCGGAGCCAAACGGATCCGTCCAGACTTACAATGTAAGTCAACGGGGACGGATCCGTTTGAAGATGACACAATATGGTGCAATTTCAAACGGATCCGTCCCCCATTGACTTTCAATGCAAAGTCTGGACGGATCCGTCTGACTAACTTTCACACTTATTTTTTTTTCTGAAATATAATGCAGACGGATCCGTTCTGAACGGATCCCATCGTTTGCATTATAGGAGCGGATCCGTCTGTGCAGACACCAGACGGATCCGCTCCGAACGCAAGTGTGAAAGTAGCCTAACACTGATTGTTGAACTTAGTATTGTTGGGACATCACAGCACCATTTCTGTAGCATGTATGTATGGACAGCAGAGAAATCTCTCTCACATGGACATAGCACATTTATTTTCCTGCCATACACTATAACCTATACTATCTAACACTAGCTATGTGGATTATATATTTCAGCTAACTATCTCTATAACCTACACTACACCCTGCAGTGGACCCTATCAGCTATTCAGCTACACAATTCCCTATTACTATCTAACACTAACTATCTGGATTATTTATATGTGATTTTGAATGGAATTTGAAAAAGCACAGTGCAGTATTCAAGCTCCTCTCTCTCTCTCACATGCAACTCCACAAAATGGCTGCTGGGGATTGTCTTAATTTATATAGTGAAGGGGTAGGCAACTTTTCTATTGGTTGCTAGGGATGTTGCTAAACTGTGACAAAGCCTTCTCATCAGCCCCCAAGCTAGAAGAAGGGAGGGATGATCACCTGATGTGTACTGTGTTAAAAAACAAACCAAAAAAAACGAATATTCGCCATTACACTATATTCTAATTGCGAATTCTCGAAGTGCCGATATTCGCGAAAAAAATTTGTAATACGAATATTTGTGCTCAACACTAATGATGATTTCTTGTCTGCAGTGGTGTCTGAATTAGTTTGTATATACACTCACCTAAAGAATTATTAGGAACACCTGTTCTATTTCTCATTAATGCAATTATCTAGTCAACCAATCACATCGCAGTTGCTTCAATGCATTTAAGGGTGTTGTCCTGGTCAAGACAATCTCCTGAACTCCAAACTGAATGTCAGAATGGGAAAGAAAGGTGATTTAAGCAATTTTGAGCGTGGCATGGTTGTTGGTACCAGACGGGCCGGTCTAAGTATTTCACAATCTGCTCAGTTACTGGGATTTTAGCGCACAACCATTTCTAGGGTTTACAAAGAATGGTGTGAAAAGGGAAAAACATCCAGTATGCAGCAGTCCTGTGGGCAAAAATGCCTTGTGGATGCTAGAGGTCAGAGGAGAATGGGCCGACTGATTCAAGCTGATAGAAGAGCAACGTTGACTGAAATAACCACTCGTTACAACCGAGGTATGCAGCAAAGCATTTGTAAAGCCACAACACGCACAACCTTGAGGCGGATGGGCTACAACAGCAGAAAACCCCACCAGGTACCACTAATCTCCACTACAAATAGGAAAAAGAGGCTACAATTTGCACGAGCTTACCAAAATTCGACTGTTGAAGACTGGAAAAATGTTGCCTGGTCTGATGAGTCTCGATTTCTGTTGAGACATTTAAATGGTAGACTCCGAATTTGGCGTAAACAGAATGAGAACATGTATCCATCCTCTGATGGCTACTTCCAGCAGGATAATGCACCATGTCACAAAGCTCGAATCATTTCAAATTGGTTTCTTGAACATGACAATGAGTTCACTGTACTAAAATGGCCCCCACAGTCACCAGATCTCAACCCAATAGAGCATCTTTGGGATGTGGTGGAACGGGAGCTTCGTGCCCTGGATGTGCATCCCTCAAATCTCCATCAACTGCAAGATGCTATCCTATCAATATGGGCCAACATTTCTAAAGAATGCTAGCAGCACCTTGTTGAATCAATGCCACGTAGAATTAAGGCAGTTCTGAAGGCAAAAGGGGGTCCAACACCGTATTAGTATGGTGTTCCTAATAATTCTTTAGGTGAGTGTATATTCATAAGCACTTCCTACTTTGCTCTTGCTATACATATGCTATGAACTGTGAATAGTAATGCTTCCTAGTGCAATGTGTTTCTTTTTTCTACTATAATACTTTAATTTACAGTGCTGCCCATAATTATTCATACCCCTGGAAAATTTTTACTTAAAGTTACTTTTATTCAACCAGCAAGTAATTTTTTTTACGGGAAATGGCATAGGTGTCTCCCAAAAGATAATAAGACAATGTACAAGAGGCATTATTGTGGGAAAAAAAACATTTCTCAGCTTTTATTTACATTTGAGCAAAAACTGTCCAGTCCAAAATTATTCATAACCTTCTCAATAATCAATAGAAAAACCTTTATTGGCTATTACAGCAATCAAACGCTTCCTATAATTGCAGACCAGCTTTTTGCATGTCTCCACAGGTATTTTTGCCCATTCAGATTCTTTAGCAATGAGCTTCAAATCTTTCAGGTTGGAGGGTCTTCTTGCCATCACCCTGATCTTTAGCTCCATCCACAGATTCTCAATTGGATTCAAGTCTGGACTCTGGCTGGGCCACTCCAAAACGTTAATGTTGTTGTCTGCTAACCATTTCTTCACCACTTTTGCTGTGTGTTTTGGATCATTGTCATGCTGAAATGTCCACTGGTGCCCAAGGCCAAGTTTCTCTGCAGACTGCCTGATGTTGTCGTTGAGAATCTTCATGTATTGCTCTTTTTTCATGGTGCCGTTTACTGTGATTAGGTTCCCTGGTCCATTGGCTGAAAAACACCCCCAAAGCATTAGGTTCCCACCACCATGTTTGACAGTGGGAATGGTGTTCTTTGGGTTGAAGGCTTCTCCTTTTTTACGTCAAATGAAGGAAACATCATTGTGGCCAAATAATTCCATTTTTGTTTCATCTGACCATAACACAGAAGACCAGAAGTCTTCTTCTTTGTCCAGATGAGCTTTTGCAAAGGCCAAGCGAGCTTTTTTGTGCCTTATCTGGAGAAGTGGCGTCCTCCTTGTTCTGCATTGTGCAGTGTCCGTTGGATTGTCTGCCTTGAGACATTGCCACCAGCAGAGCCCAGATTCACCAGGATGGCCTTGGTGGTGATCCTTGGATTCTTTTTCACCTCTCTAACTATCCTCCTGGCCAGCACAGGTGTCACTTTTGGCTTCCGACCACGTCCTCTGAGATTTTCCACAGTGCGGAACATCTTGTATTTTTTGCTCAAATGTAAATAAAAGCTGAGAAATGTTTTTTTCCCCACAATAATGGGGTATGAATAATTATGGGCAGCACTGTAAATGTCAGTTCTTTGTTCCTCTGTCCATGGTATTTAGGATTGCTCCAAACAACATTTCATTGTATTGTGCATTGTATTTATTGTATTGTATAGTGACAATAAAGGCATCTTATCTTATGTAGATTGCTGCCACACCATGGATATTGCTGCAGTAATCAAGTATACTGATGTTGTAGAGTTAACACACATGCTTTATGAGACATGTTATCTAAACTAAATGCATTAAGCAAACACCTTCAATTGCTTTTCAATGGATTTTGTCTTAAGATAACGCAAGTTAAGAAATTTGAGTTGAGTTTGTGTGTTAACCCTGCTACATCTGTATATGCTGCGTAATTAAATTGAAAGAACCCCCCAAAAAAGTAATGAAATTGCAACCACCTGGAAACTGAACATGGACAATTAAAGGCATGACGCTCAATTTCAACTTAACACACACAGGTAGATTGCTGCCACACCATAGGTATTGCTGCAGTAATTATATATATATATATATATATATATATATATATATATGTATATATATATATATATATACACAGATGTAGCAGGATTAGCACTCCAGCTCTTAACTCAAATTTCTTAACGCATCGCATTATCTTGAGACAAAAGCCATTGAAAATCAATTGAAGGTGTTTGCTTAGATTATTAGATAACACAACTCAGAAATCTCAGAAAACAGGAGTGTTAACTCTACTCCATCCGTATATATAAAATGGTTAATTATATTTTGAACCCCACAAAGAAAAAAGGATTTCCGTGAAAATGGGAAAACAAAATAAAAATATTTGCTTGCAGGTAGCTGCTTTTGAGGTGCACCTGCACTCCTGATAGCAGACACAGCCACAAGTCCTGCCTCCTCTCTCCCTGTCCGTCAGCTGCCCTGCTTCATTCTAATATACACAACAAATTCTATTCTTCTTTGCAATCCTAGACTTTTTCTTTGCTTTTCCTGTCAATAAGCTTGAATGATTGATTTCTGACTGTCCTTGATTGATTTGTCCCTGACTCCCTAAGATCATTTTCCTGGCAGACTCTGTAAGGCCCAACCACCCTCATTCACAGCCCAGCACAGAATGACATTCTGCTCATTCTGCCAGGACACCTCCCTGCCTGCTGCAACACTGATTGGCTCATCCAGGCTGTCCGTCAGCCAATTCCCCCCCTTCCTCGAATGGTCATATGAGAACACTTCTTTTTCCTCCCTAGTGCTTTTTTCCTGCCGACATGTGCACTAAAATGGCACTATGTGGCTTTTTGGTGGATTCGTCTGAAACAAACCCGGAAAGATTCGGGTTTGTCTGCCGTCCGAAAAATAGCAACCTTTGGACCGAATTCGGTTCGGACTGAACCAGTTCGCTCATCCTTCTTGCTGGGAGTGAAACCCCCAACAATCTGATATTGCTGGCATTCTGAGGATAGGTCCTTAATTTTACTCCACTGCATGCATCTTTAACTAAGGGTACTTTCACACTTGCGGCAGGACGGATCCGACATGCTGTTCACCATGTCGGATCCGTCCTTCCGCTATTTTGCCGTGCCGCCGCTCCGTTCCTATTGACTATAATGGGGACGGGGGCGGAGCTCCGGCGCAGCACGGCGGTGCACGGCGAAAGCCGCCAGACTAAAAAGTCCTGCATGTCCGACTTTTTAGTCCGGCGGCTTTCGCCATGCACCGCCGTGCTGCGCCGGAGCTCTGCCCCGTCCCCATTATAGTCAATAGGAACGGAGCGGCGGCACGGCAAAATAGCGGATGGACGGATACGACATGGTGAACAGCATATCGGATCCGTCCTGCCGCAAGTGTGAAAGTACCCTTATCCTCCTGTTATTTTCAATAGGTTTTTTACCTGATATCAACTGAAGGCACCACATTGGTTTTCTTTTTTTACTGGGTGATAAAACATCCTTGGTCTCCTATCCAGTTGAAATAACTGTCAGGAATGCAGATTAGACAAAATGGATGCACTTTTGGCATTTTTTTTTTTAAAGAAATCTATGTAAATTAAACTCAATTTAACTGAAACAAAAAATGTGTTATGAAAGAGGCCTGGACATTTTTTGTAAAAAAGACGGCAGGAAGTACCATCATAGTTAATGTTTTTTTTATTTTCATTAGCTTCTTATTGTTTAACCCTTTCAGGACCAAGCCATTTTTCACCTTTCAGCCCAGGGCATTTTTAGCAAATCTGACATATGTCAATTTATGTGGTAATAACTTTAAAACACTTTTACTTATCCAGGCCATTCTGAGATTGTTTTCTCGTCACATAGTGTACTTCATGACGGTGGTAAAATTGAGTCAAAAAATTTCATTTTATTTTTTTAAAATTACCCAATTTACCAAAAGTTTGGAAAAATTTGCAAATTTGCAAATTTCAATTTCTCTAATTTTACAATAGATTGTAAAAACTCCAAAAAAGTTACTACTTTACTTTCCCCATATGTCTACTTCATGTTTGGATCATTTTGGGAATGCCATTTTAGTTTTTGAAGACGTTAGAAGGCTTAGAAGTTTAGAAGCAAATCTTGACATTTTTTTAAGAAAATTTCCAAAACCCACTTTTTGAGGACCAGTTCAGGTCTGAAGTCACTTTGTGAGGCTTACATAATAGAAACAACTGAAAAAATGACCCCATTTTAGAAACTGCACCCCTCAAGGTATTCAAAACTGATTTTACAAACTTTGTTAACCCTTTAGGTGTTCCACAATAATTAATGGAAAATGGAGATGAAATTTCAGAATTTCACTTTTTTGGCATTTTATGGCATCCATTTTAATCAATTTTTTCCCACTAACAAAGCAAGGGTTAACAGCCAAACAAAACTCAATATTTATGGCCCTGATTCTGTAGTTTACAGAAACACCCCATATGTGGTCGTAAACTGCTGTATGGGCACACAGCATTGCGCAGAAGTAAAGGAATGCTATATGGTTTTTGGAAATCAGACATCACTGGGATAATTTTAGGCTGGGTTCACACGAGCGTGTCCGGATTAGTTCCGGATGCGTCCCGGTGTGTTGCGGCAAACCCGCGCGAGTAGGAATGCAATTGCAGTCAGTTTTGACTGCGATTGCGTTCCGTTGTTCAGTTTTTATCGTGCGTGTGCAATGTGTTTTGCACGCGCGTGATAAAAAAACCGACTGTGGTACCCAGACCCGAACTTCTTCACAGAAGTTCAGGTTTGGGTTCGGTGTTGTGTAGATGTTATTATTTTCCCTTATAACATGGTTATAAGGGAAAATAATAGCATTCTGAAAACAGAATGCATAGTAGGTGATCAGTTGAGGGTTAAAAAAAATAAAAAAAATTAACTCACCTTCTCCGTTTGTTCGCGTAAGTCCCGGTCTCTTCTTTACTTCTCAAAAGATGAACTATGGGCTAAAGGACCTTTGATGACGTAAGATCACATGCTCCAATCACATGGTCCATCACCGCGGTGATGGACCATGTGATTGGAGCATGTGATCTTACGTCATCAAAGGTCCTTTAGCCCATAGTTCATCTTTTTAAAGAACTAAAGACCGGGAGAACTACGCGAACAAGAGGACAAGGTGAGTTAATTTTTTTTATTTTTTAACCCTCAATTGACCTTCTACTAAGCATTCTGTATTCAGAATGCTATTATTTTCCCTTATAACCATGTTATAAGGGAAAATAATACAGTGTATAGACAGTCACCTAGCAACCGTGCGTGAAAATCGCACCGCATCCGCACTTGCTTGCGAATGCTTGCGATTTTCACGCAACCCCATTCACTTCTATGGGGCCTGCGTTGCGTGAAAAACGCAGAATATAGAGCATGCTGCGATTTTCACGCAACGCATAAGTGATGCATGAAAATCATCGCTCATCTGAACAGCCCCATTGAAATGAATGGGTCCAGATTCAGTGCGGGTGCAATGCGTTCACCTACCGCATTGCACCCGCGCGGAAATCTCGCCCGTGTGAACGCAGCCTTAAGCTGCCATGTCAAATTTGAAGACCCCCTGAGGCACCCCTAGAGTAGAAACTCCAAAAAAGCGACCCCAATTTAGAAACTACACCCCTTAACGTATTCAAAACTGATTTTACAAACTTTGTTAACCCTTTAGGTGTTCCACAACAATTAATGAAAAATGGAGATGAAATTTCACTTTTTTAACAGATTTTCTATTTTCTATTTTAAAAAAATTCCCACTAACAAAGCAAGGGTTCACAGCCAAACAAAGCTCAATATTTATTGCCCTGATTCTGTAGTTTACAGAAACACCCCATATGTAGTTGTAAACTGCTGTACAGGCACACGGCATGGCGCAGAAGGAAAGGAACGCCAACGCCATATGATTTTTGGAAGGCAGATTTCACTGGGATAATTTTAAGCTGCCATGTCACATTTGAAGACCCCCTGATGCACCCCTAGAGTGGAAACTCCAAAAAAATACCCAATTTTGGAAACTACGGGATAAGGTGGCAGTTTTGTTGGTACATTTTAGGATACATATGATTTTTGGTCGCTCTATATTACACTTTTTGTGAGGCAAGATAACAAAAAATAGCTGTTTTGGCACCGTTTTTTTTTTATTTTATTTACAATGTTCATCGGACAGGATAGATCATGTGGTATTTTTATAGAGCAGGTTGTTACGGACGCGGTGATACCTAATATGTATAATTTATTTTACTTATTTATGTTCAACACGATAACAGCATTTAAAAAAAATAAAAAATCATGTTTCAGTGTCTCCATATTCTGAGATCCCTAGTTTTTATTTTATTTTGGAGGCGATTGTCTTAGGTAGAGCCTCATTTTTTGCAGGATGAGATGTCGGTTTGATTGGCACTACGTTAGGGTGCGTATGACTTTGGTATTACACTTTTTGTGATGCAAGGTGACAAAAAATTGCTTTTTTGACACCGTATTCATTTTTTTTTTACGTTGTTCACCTTAGGGGTTAGGTCATGTGATATTTTTTATAGCAGGTTATTACAGACATGGCAATACCTAATACGTATACTTTTTTTATTTATGTAAGTTTTACACAATGATATCTGTAACGGGGCGTAACAGACCTGCTGCTTAGCTTCGGGAGCAAGGATCTGTGTTTGGCCTCATTCCCAGGGCGGCTTTGCTAGCTGGGAGGCTCCCTGCTCCTAGGTCTGCCTTGAGCGCCGAGCTGATCACTCAGTGCTCAACTTGTCTGTCTGTCGGTCATGTGATGCTGGCCACGTCACATGACCCTCACTCCCCACTATAAATACAGGCGGCCTGCTGGCTACAGGTTGCCTGTGATTTTTGTCCTATAGGCTGTGTACTTTATTGTTATTAAGCTACTTCTGGAATTGAACCTCGATCCGCCTCTTGACACCTCTTCTGCCTGCTCCCTGTACCTTGACGCTACCTCTCGGATTTTGACCTCGGCTAGTTTACGGATTTGTCTTTGCCTCTTCCCTTGTTCTGACGTGACCTTCTGGACTGACCTCAGCTAGTTGACCCGCCTCACCTTCAGTTTTTGTTCTACCTCTTGTCCGCTTATTGTAATTTCTCAGTGGCTGTCCTCTTCCCTGCTGTCTCTTTCTCTCTGCTTGCACTTAGTAGGTTAGGGACTGTCGCCCAGTTGCGCTCCGTCACCTAGGGCGGGTGGTGCAAGTAGGCAGGGACAGGGGACCGGGTGGCAGCTCAAGGGGTATACCTCCGCTCTATCTTGATTCCCATCACTGCACCCGTGACAGTTATCATTTAAAAAAAATATATACTTTTTTAATGTCTCCATAGTCTGAGAGACATAGTTTTTTCAGTTTTTGGGCGATTGTCTTAGGAAGGGTATGATTTTTGCGGGATGAGATGACGGTTTGATTGGCACTATTTTGGGGTGCATATGACTTTTTAATCACTTGCCATTACACTTTTTGTGATGGAAGGTGACAAAAAATTGCTTTTTTGACACCGTTAAATATTTTTTTTTTACTGTGTTCATCTGAGGGGATAGGTCATGTGATATTTTTATAGAGGAGGTTGTTACGGATGTGGCAATTCCTAATATGTATATGTTTTACACAATGATATCATTTTTTTAAACAAAAAAAATCATGTTTTAGTGTCTCCATAGTCTAAAAGCCATAGTTTTTTCAGTTTTTGGGCGATTGTCTTAGGTGGGGTATGATTTTTGCCGTATGAGATGACGGTTTTATTGGAACTTTTTTGGGGTGCATATGACTTTTTGATCACCTGCTAGTACACTTTTTGTGATGTATGGTGACAAAAATGGCTTTTTTAACACCGTTTTTTTTTTTTTTTTTACGGTGCTCACCCGAGGGGTTAGGTCATGTGGTATTTTTATAGAGCAGGTTGTTACAAACGCGGCAATACCTAATATTTCTACATTTACATTTTTTACATTTAACACAATGTTTTATTTACCACTGTTTTCTCCTTCCTTGGATTCCCCCGCCCCCCCCCCACAGTTTTCTCCTATCCTCCTATCCCCCATTTTTAAATCCTACTTACTGATTTGTCATGTAACAACTGCTGTCCCATCACGCCTTAGGAACAGTGAGATGTGTCCTGACATCAACACAAGTGGTATGGCCACTTTTACACATACAGTGTTTGGTCAGTGATTTCCATCACCGATTGTGAGCCAAAATCAGGTGCAGGGCAAAAATACAGAACAGCTTATACCATATCTATGTGGAGGCTTCACTACTGATTTTAGCTTACAATCACTGATGAAAATAACTGAACCAAACACTGCCTGTATTAAAGCAGCCTTAGGGTACACTCAAACGTAGTTGTATGTTCTGCAACAAAATTTGCAGTTGTGGATTTTTCAAAGTTGTTTTTTTTATTAAGGACTAGCAGAAGGACCCGGCTTTGCATGGGTATATTTCATCTATTTCATTTTATGTTTCCGTGTTTAATAAAATGATATCAACAGTTTCCCCGATAACACTGACCTCCACAGTGCCCGCCTCTTTAGAAGTGATCTCCACAATGCCTGTCCCATTTTGGCACCATAGAGATATAAACCAAAAGGGGCCCAGCATGCATGTGGGACCTACACTTCCTGAATTTCATGGTCGCTGGTATGGCACTCAAGAAGTGAGTTTAGTGTTAGGACCCGTCTTATAGAGATCGCCTTGGCGTGCGGCAGACGGGCTCAAATAATTTTGTACAAAATGTATTTGCTAAGCATCTCTAATTTATTAGCATAGCATTTGCAATACAATATACATTTGTACTTTATTTGGTTTGTAGAGTGTTGTTGCATTATGTGTTGTTCACAATCCCCGCTCCTTTAACATTGACCTCCAAAGTGGCCGCCCCTTTAACATTGACCTCCACAGTGCCTGCCCCTTTAACAGTGACCTCCACAGTGCCTGTCCCTTTAACATTGACCTCCACAGTGCCCGCCCCTTTAACAGTGACCGCATCTTTATCAGTGACCTGCACACTGCCAGCCACTTTAACAGTGACCTCCACAGTGCCGGCCCATTTAACAGTGTCCTCCACAGGGCCCGATCCTTTAACAGTGTCCGCCCCTTTAACATTGACCACCCCTTTAACAGTGACCTTCATAGTGGCTGCCCCTTTAACAATGAACTTCACAGTGCCCGCCCCTTTAACAGTGACCTCCGTACTGCATGCCCTTTTAACAGTGACCTCTACAATGCCTGCCCCTTTAACAGTGACCTCCACATTGCCCATCCCTTAAATAGTGACCACCCATTTAACAGTGACCTCCACAGTGCCTGCCCCTTTAACAGTGACCTCCACAGTTTCTCCCCTTTAACATTGACCTCCACAGTGCCCGCCCCTTTAACAGTGATTTCCGCAGTGCCTGTCCCTTTATCAGTGACCTTCTTAGTTCCCACCCCTTTAACAGTGAACACCACATCGCCCGTCCGTTTAATAGTGGCCCCTGCCCCCATGCATGTAGCAGTGTAGTTGTGCCGTCATACGTCATATGACTTAATATTTAACGACCTGCGAACTGCTAAAACCTGTGATCAATTATGGCAACCTGGAGTAGGACCTGCGAGCTTCTATTGGCTAATAAGGGAGATGTGACCGTGTAAATGGCAGTTCGGATTTAAGTGAAAGGCTTGCTGGCTTCTATTGTCTAATGCAGGTAATTTTTTGGGAATATCTAAGGAACGGTAAGTCCTAGAGATCTAAAACCTTTCCAGACACCTGATGCACCTGTGTGCCAAATTTGGTGAGGATCGGTCCAGTCGTTTGGTCATGCATGCAAGAACGTCCAGACAGACAGAAACTCATTTTTATATATATATGATTATGCTGGGGGTTTTGTTGCAGATTTTTCCTCAATGGAATAGGATGGATATTTTGTTTGTAAATTATGTTGCGGATTTCTGTGTGGTTTACATTCAGCCGTAGAAAATCAGCAACAAAACCTTATTTGCAGTAGTTGCATTAACATTCCGCAGAGGAACAAAACGCAAGTATTGACACTTGTCATGACCATAGACTAACATGAGTGATGTCTTTATGGTGTATATTTTGTTGCGGAAAATTCAACCTTGTGAGAGTGCACCCTTAGGCCCCTTTCACACGGGCGAGTATTCCGCGCGGATGCGATGCGTAGGTGAACGCATTGCACCCGCACTGAATACCGACCCATTCATTTCTATGGGGCTGTTCACATGAGCGGTGATTTTCACGCATCACTTGTGCGTTGCGTGAAAATCGCAGCATGCTCTATATTCTGCGTTTTTCACGCAACGCAGGCCCCATAGAAGTGAATGGGGTTGCGTGAAAATCGCAAGCATCCGCAAGCAAGTGCGGATGCGGTGCGATTTTCACGCATGGTTGCTAGGTGACAGTCTATTCACTGTATTATTTTCCCTTATAATATGGTTATAAGGGAAAATAATAGCATTCTGAATACAGAATGCTTAGTAGGTGATCAATTGAGGGTTAAAAAAATAAAAAATAAATTAACTCACCTTCTCCTCTTCGCGTAGTTCCCGATCTCTTCTTTACTTCTCAAAAGATGAACTATCGGCTAGGACCTGTGGTGACGTCAGATCACATGCTCCAATCACATGGTCCATCACCACGGTGATGTACCATGTGATTGGAGCATGTGATCTGACGTCACAAAAGGTCCTTTAGCCGATAGTTCATCTTTTGAGAAGTAAAGAAGAGACGGGAACTACGCGAAGAGGAGAAGGTGAGTTAATTTTTTATTTATTTTTTAACCCTCAATTGATCACCTACTAAGCATTCTGTATTCAGAATGCTATTATTTTCCCTTATAACCATGTTATAAGGGAAAATAATAACATCTACACAACACCTAACCCAAGCCCAAACTTCTGTGAAGAAGTTCGGGTTTGGGTACCAAACATGCGCGATTTTTCTCACGCGAGTGCAAAACGCATTACAATGTTTTGCACTCGCGCGGAAAAATCGCGGGTGTTCCCGGAACGCACCCGCACATTTTCCCACAACGCCCGTCTGAAAGAGGCCTAAGTCAACAGTATTATAGTTTATGACTTGCTTATAGACAAAACACTAAAAATGCCTAATATCCATGAGTTCTCATAGCAAAGCATAGTTCAAACACATGCAAAACTTCCAAAAACCTGTACTGTAGTATGTTAATGTTGCACCTGCTCCTTACCTATTATAGACAAAGACACAGGGAAGCTGATTTCTGATTCTTGCTTTCCTCTGCTATCTGACAGCCAGTAGAGACAGGTATAGGATCCAGCATCATTTCCTTTTGCTGCTCTTATCTTATACTTGTTCAGAGAAGGTGCTTCCATTCTACGAACTTCTTGATTATTTTTGAAGAATTTATATCCATGTATTGTGAAGTCAGTTGCGGCTTGACACTCTAGAAACACAGCTTCTCCAGTAAGGTATGTGGCATAACTGGCTGAAAAGAAGATTTGTGGTCTCTGAAGAACAGCTGAAAAAAATAAAATATTTTAGGATACTTTTTTCTCTCGTATATGCTGGCTATAAAGAAGGCTTATATTATATTCTGTGCTGTGGTTATAGCACAAGCTATTACGTTAATTTTTAGGGTATGTTCACATCTGCGGCATGTCTGATCTGGGACCTTGATCCAACACAAATGTTGGCTGTTGGGTTTTGTCTGGCAGAAAGCGTCTGGATCACCGCTGGACCCATTATCGTTTAGGGTTAGGGTACTTTCGCACTAGTGTTAGAAGAATCCGGCAGACATTTCTGTTGCTGGAACTCCCTGTCGGATCCGGAAATCCGTATGCAAACGCATATCATTTTCTCCGGCCAAATACCGTAAAAGGGACTGAACTGAAGTCATTCTGATGCATACTGAACGGATTGCTTTCCATTCAGAATGCATTTGGACAAAACTGATGCGTTTTTTTCCGGTATTGAGCCCCTCTGACAGAACTCAATACTGGAAAACTTTAACGCTAGTGTGGAAGTACCCTTATCTTGTAGAATCTGGCAATGCCAGATTGGTTAAAATTCTGCAGGCTGCTCCATGTTGAAGGAACAGCCTGCTGGATCTGCTGCTGCAGATGCAAATGTACCCTAACATAGGAAGTCTAAAGAAATTCAAATCTGATCTACACAGAAAGGAGAACATGGGTGGGATATGGGATGTCCCTAAAGATAACATTTTACAGTATAGTGTTGTGGTTATTCTAACTAAGCAACTAAACCATCATAATTTTCATTCATACAGAATATAATTACTATAATATTAGAGATTTTAAGAGCAAAAAACAAATTTTTAACCACAACCTTGTTGTTTCCAATATCTCAAAAGATAATGTGTAATTGTTTTAGGGCCCCAAGTCAAAGAGCAGTGATGTAAATGAAATCTAAGCATGTTACATCTGCACTGTGGATATAGTGCTCTGAGATTCAAATTTGGATTGTAGTGTGAACCAAAACCCATGTAGTCATCATTAGGGTTGAGCGAATCGACTTTGGATGTTTCACCCGAAGTCGATTCGCTCATCCCTAGTCATCATAATGAAAAATAAAAGGCATAGTAAAGTGTATTAGTTCACTTACCTTCACACAGATTGAGCTCCACTAAAAGATAAAGCAATAAAAGCAAGCATGCTGGGAGCATGTTATACATGGCGTTGGGATAAGGCAGTGTCCAGGCAAGTCAAAACATCCTTGGGGTTACATAAAAAATGTAAGTCCTTTATTGAAGCCCTATAAGTAGAAAAAAAACAAAATTAGTTGGCAATGAAACAAGCATTTTACATAAATGACACAAAAATATTATGAGCTATAATTCTTAGCCAATTTTTCATCAATTACCTATACAGCCTGAAATGACTTTCTCGGTAAAACTTAGATTTATTTGCGACGTTAGCTTTGTGTATGATGTGATATTTCTTTGGGGTGTTGGTTACAGCCCCTTCCCTGTTTACACACATGGGACTGCGGCCAGGAACAAGAAAGATTCAGGCGAAGCTGAATTGTTACAAAGGAATCTCCTGCTGGCAGCTTGGGCCGGTGAACCAAAACAGGAAGGGAAGAGCAGAAGAGGAAACTTGATAATAACAGGAGTACTGCGGAAAGACACACTTGTACAGCATATACATTTTATATGCCCATATACCAAAGGGCATCCTTCCTAAATTCCTGAATACATATAGAATACAGAAGAAGAAAGAACAAAACCATATTTATTATACTATTAGTTTCTTCTAGTTTGAGATTTGTGATAAAATTTAAATTTTCAAGAGAACAAAACATTTTCAGATTCAAATATGTTGAGAGGTCAAACTAAACAATACAGATTATTAAAAAAAAAATTCTATAAATGCCACAACCTCACTCGCACCTTTGTTTTGGTGCAAAACAGTGTCCAGAAGAGAACATCCAAGATGCCAACCTGCCAAAGTCATATTTTTTACTTGTTATTTCTAATTGCTTTCTTGCCATACAGGTGAAACTCGAAAAATTTGAATATAATGCAAAAGTCCATTTATTTCAGTAAAGCAAATTAAAAGGAATTGCATTAATGCAGCTTAAAATTAGAATTTTGTGAAAAGGTTCAATATTCTAGGCTCAAAGTGTCACCCTCTAGTCAGGTAATTAATCCATACTCCCTGAGCAAAGGGGACCTCAAAATTGAGACTTTGGGGTTTCATAAGCTGTAAGCCATAATCATCCAAATTATAACAATTAAAGGCTTGAAATATCTCGCTTTGCATGTAATGAGTCTATCTCATATGTTAGTTTCAACCTTTTACGTTGCTTTACTGAAATAAATGAACTTTGCACAATATTCACATTTTTCGAGTTTCACATGTATACTGTTGCATTTGCTACTCTATAATTCTTCAATGCTGTACTCCAAGCAGCAGCAATTAAGTCTTTACAGGTTTTTGTTTATTGACCCTTGCCTCTGACATGAACTTGGAACCTCATATGAGAATGACATAGACTCAGGAACAATGCGAACAGCTGTTTACTCAGTATTGAGGCAACCAGTGTGGAGGATACAGTCTCTCTCATAGTTTTTTACTGAAGCACAATGCTTGGTGAATACACACCCCGGTGGGGCACTGTGCTTGCTGGTTACACTCTTTGGCAGAGGCACTATGCTTGGTGGTTACACAAGCTGGTAAATAGTCTTCTTATAACTGCCTTCTGTGTGTGAATTAGACAGCAATCCAGTTAGGACCCACTCTAGTCACACACCCCAAAATGTGATTTGTTGCATATAAGTGGGCCACAGTACAGTTCATGGTACACCATCAGGGCAGTATTAAGTTACAGGCCTCAAAAAATGTGTGCATAGTTGTGGGCCACAGTTCTGCATACAATATCACTCAGTCTCAGTGCAGTTTGCTTCACCACATTGTGTCAATATACTTTTTTAAATTCTCAGGCACTCAACAGGTGAAAAGAATGACTGGTCACGCTCTGTGCTCTCAGGTCAAAATTACCAAATGTCTGGTCTGATTACACACTATAGTATATAACCCTCACTAGCTACTGTCACAAGATGTTCTGGGTAAAGTTGAGCGGACACCTGAATGTTCGGGTTCGGCAGGTTCGGCCGAACTTGAAAAAAAAGTTCGGGTTCGGGACCCGAACTTGACCCGAACTTGACCCCGAACCCCATTGAAGTCAATGGGGACCCGAACTTTTGGGCACTAAAATGGCTCTAAAATAGTCCTGGAAAGGGCTAGAGGGCTGCAAAGGCATCGAAATGTGCTTAAGAGCATGGCAATGTTCTGCAAACAAATGTGGATAGGGAAATGACTTAAAATAACATAAAATACAGAAAAAATTAAAATAACAATCTGGATCTAGGAGTAGGAGGTTGAGGAGGCGGTGGATGGGTGGATGTGGCAGTGTAGGTTGACGTGGCGGGGTAAGTGGAAGCGGCGGTGAAGGAGGAATAGGTAACCAACACTGATTTGTGTTATTTTTTATTTTTAAATTGGGGTATCCCCCAAAATATTGGGACATATAACAAAATAAAACTAAGAATAAGTGCACTTGAGTACAAGAATGCATGGTTGAGGCTGGTATAAATGTCTATTCTGCACAAGGTACGGACAAGTCCTGTGGGATCCATGCCTGGTTCATTTTAATAAATGTAAGCTGGTCCACATTGGCTGCGGCCTGTGATAATGCTCTCTGTCGTGCTAAACACACGTTCACACTATACACTGGCTGCAGGGCAGGTCAGCACCTCCAAGGATGACAAAGCTTTTCCACATTTGGGCCATGCTAACCCTGCCTTCTCAGGTGCTGGTGGTGCCCCAGCTGCGTTGGCGACCTCTTCCTCCTCCTCTGCCTTCACCTGGTGCTTCCACTGTGCCCCCACTGTCAGGTGAAAAAGCTATCATCAGCGTGCGCTTGTAGTCGCGCATCTTCCGATCAGTAACAGATGTTTTCACTAAATTTAGTTCCCTGTCAGCAATGCAGAGCAGGGGTTCATTCACGGCAAAAGTGGGTTCATGTCACCCAGCAATAGAACAGAGGATTTTGAGAGAACGAGGCCCATGTCACGCAGGGACAGCAGGGGTTCATTCATGGCAAAAGGGGGTTCATGTCACCCAGCAATACAACAGAGGATTTTGAGAGATTTAGGCCCCTGTCCCCCAGGCACAGCAGAGGTTTGTATTTGCCAAAAATTGTAAAATGTCACCCGACAATTGAAAATAAGATTTTTTTTAATTTAGGGCACTTTTTTTTAATTAAAATGGCTCTAAAATAGTCCTTGAAAAGGCTAGAGGGATGTAAAAGGCAGTAAAATGTGCTTAAGAGCATGGCAACTGCTCTGCAAACAAATGTGGATAGGGAAATAACTTAAAATGAAATAAAATAACTAAAAATTACAAATTATTAACCTATAACTCAGAGAAGGAGGTGGATATGGAGTCGGAGGTTGAGGAGGCGGTGAATGTGGTGCTGTAGGTGGAGGCAGCAATGGAGGAGGAACAGGTAGCCAACAATGTTTATTTTATATTGGGTAGGTAGCCCCCAAAATATTGGGACAAATAAAAAAAAATAAAACAAAGAATCATTGCACTTGACTTGAGTACAATAATGTATGTTTGATGGTGGTATAAATGTCTATTCTGCACAAGGTACAGACAAGTCTTGTGGGATCCAAGCCTGTTTCATTTTAATGAACGTGAGCTTGTCCACGTTGGCTGTGGACAGGCGGCTGCGTCTGTCTGTAATGAAGCCTCCTGCCGTGCTAAATACACGTTCAGAGAGAGTACACTGGCTGCAGGGCAGGCCAGCACCTCCAAGGCCTACAGGGCAAGCTCTGGCCATGTGGACAATTTGGAGACCCAGAAGTTGAATGGGGCAGAACCATCAGTCAGTACGTGTAGTCGTGTGCACAGGTACTGTTCCACCATGTTGTTCAAATGCTGCCTCCTGCTAACACACTCCATATCAGCAGTTGGGGCCGGTTGTTGCGGCGAGGTGACAAAGCATTTCCACATGTCGGCCATGCTAACCCTGTCTTCTGAGGTGCTGGTGCTGACAAAGCGTTGGCGACCTCTTCTTCCTCCCCTGCCTTCGCCTTGTGCTTCCACTTGTCCCCCGGCGTCAGTCAGGAATGCTCTCAGGAGCGCGTCTACCAGCGTGCGCCTGTAGTCGCGCATCTTCCGATCACGCTCCAGTGAGGGAATTAAGGATGGCACATTGTCTTTGTAATGGGGATCCAGCAGGGTGGCCACCCAGTAGTCAGCACACGTTAAAATGTGGGCAACTCTGCTGTCGTTGCGCAGGCACTGCCCATGTAGTTGCTCATGTGTGCCAGGCTGCCCAGAGGTAAGGACAAGCTGTCCTCTGTGGGAGGCGTATCGTCTGCATCCTCCGTATCCCCCCAGCCACGCACCAGTGATGGGCCCGAGCTGCGTTTGATGCCACCTTGCTGTGAACATGCTTCATCCCCATCCTCCTCCTCCTCCTCATCCTCCTCCTCCTCGTCCTCCAGTAGTAAGCCCTGGCTGGCCAAATTTGTACCTGGCCTCTGCTGTTGCAAAAATCCTCTTTCTGAGCCACTTCTAAAAGACTGGCCTGAAAGTGTTAGAGATGACCCCTCTTACTCCTCCTCGTCCTGGGCCACATCCTCTTCCATCATCGCCCTAAGTGTTTTTTCAAGGAGACATAGAATCGGTATTGTAACACTGATAATGGCGTCATCGCCACTGGCCATGTTGGTGGAGTACTCGAAACAGCGCAACAGGGCACACAGGTCTCGCATGGTGGCCCAGTCATTGGTGGTGAAGTGGTGCTGTTCCGCAGTGCGACTCACCCGTGCGTGCTGCAGATGAAACTCCACCATGGCCTGCTGCTGCTCGCACAGTCTCTCCAGCATGTGCAAGGTGGAGTTCCACCTCGTGGGCGGGAAGGCCGAAGTTACACTGCAGCGCTGACAGGCGAGCAGCAGCAGGGTGAGAACGCCGAAAGCACGCTGTCCTAACCAGACAGCTGAGAAGCTCTGACAGAAGCCTTTCAGAACCTCCTCCTTGAATTTTCTTTGTTTTGGTTTCAGTTCCTCATCTCGTTAGCCTCTCTCAGCTGTCATGCAGTTGGACTGATTGCTTCCCATTAAATTTCTCCCCATAATGCAGTAGTGTGCGGCTTATACAACTTCCTGGAGTGTGTGTGCATGCTGTTCCTATATCCCAGTCTTCTGCAAGATAAGTGCTGTATATTTATTTGTGATTTTCTGTTTGCTGGATCTTAGGAGACCCTGACTCCCTCCGTGTCTAGTGTAGGGAGCCGGTGGTCGTGTCCCCTCACTATTGTAGGGTCTTCAGGCGTTAGATAGTCGAGGTACGTGGATATGCGACCATCCACCTTTGGGGTGTTCGCATAGGCTGAGCAGTCAGGGAGAGTGTGCCAGGTCTCATGCAGGGGTCTCCCTTTTGTTCCTTAGTTGTGGATCCAGTGAGTCATAGATTATTTTGCATTGTCTTGTTTCCTGTACACCATCCGTGACACATGCACAGACGGCCAGCACTTTATGCAGCAGCTCAGACATGTCGAGGTAGTTGTGAATGAATTTCTGCACCACCAAATTCAGCACATGCGCCATGCAAGGGATGTGCGTCAAACCGGCTAGTCCCAGAGCTGCAACGAGATTTTGCCCATTATCGCACACCACCAGGCCGGGCTTGAGGCCCACTGGCAGCAACCACTCGTCGGTCTGTTGTTCTATACCCCGCCACAACTCCTGCGCAGTGTGGGGCCTGTCCCCCAAATACATCAGTTTCAAAACGGCCTGCTGATGTTTACCCCTGGCTGTGCAGAATGTGGTGAAGGTCTGTCGCTGACCGGATGAGGAGGTGGAAGAAGAGGAGGAAGCCGGGTAAGAAGAGAAGGCAACAGGAGGCAAAGAATGATGCCCTGCGATCCTTGGCGGCGTAAGGACGTGCGCCAAACAGCTCTCCACCTGGGGCCCAGCCGCCACTACATTTACCCAGTGTGCAGTTAGGGAGATATAGCGTCCCTGGCCGTGCTTACTGGTCCACGTATCTGTGGTTAGGTGGACCTTGCCACAGATGGCGTTGCGCAGTGCACACTTGATTTTATCCAATACTTGGTTGTGCAGGGAGGGCAAGGCTCTCCTGGAGAAGTAGCAGCGGCTGGGAACGACGTACTGTGGAACAGCAAGCGACATGAGCTGTTTGAAGCTTTCCGTCTTCACAGCCTGAATGACAGCATTTCAAAGGCCAGCAGTTTAGAAATGCTGGCATTCAGGGCCAGGGATCGAGGGTGGCTAGGTTGGAATTTACGCTTTCTCTCAAAGGTTTGTGAGATGGAGAGCTGAACGCTTCTGTGTGACATGGTGGAGATGCTTGGTGACGGAGGTGGTGTTGTTGGTGGCACGATCTCTGTTTGCTGGGCGGCAGGTGCCAACGTTCCTCCAGAGGCGGAGTAAGAGGCCGAGGCAGCAGCAGAAGAGGGAGCAGGAGGGGCCTGAGCCCTTTCTTGGTTTTGAAGGTGCTTACTCCACTGCAGCCCGTGTCTCGCATGTAGATGCCTGGTCATGCAGGTTGTGCTAAGGTTCAGAACGTTAATGCCTCGCTTCAGGCTCTGATGGCACAGCGTGCAATCCACTCGGGTCTTGTCATCAGCACATTGTGTGAAGAAGTGCCATGTCAGGGAACTCCTTGAAGCTGCCTTTGGTGTGCTCGGTCCCTGGTGACGGTGGCCAGTAGCAGGCGAACTGTTTTGGCGACGGCTGCTCTGCTTTTTCACCCTGCTCCCACTTTTGCTACGCTGTTGGCTCGGTCTCACCACTGCCTCTTCCTCCAAACTCTGAAAGTGAGTGGCACGACCTTCATTCCATGTGGGGTCTAGGACCTCATCGTCCCCTGCATCATCTTCCACCCAGTCTTCCTCCCTGGCCTCCTTTTCGGTCTGCACACTGCAGAAAGATGCAGCAGTTGGCACCTGTGTTTCGTCATCATCAGAGACGTGCTGAGGTGGAATTCCCATGTCCTCATCAGGAAACATAAGTTGTTGTGCGTCAGTGCATTCTATGTCTTCCACCCCTGGGGAAGGGCTAGGTGGATACCCTTGGGGAACCCTCCCAGCAGAGTCTTCAAACAGCATAAGAGACTGCTGCATGACTTGAGGCTCAGACAGGTTCCCCGATATGCACGGGGGTGATGTGACAGACTGATGGGCATGGGTTTCAGGCGCCACCTGTGTGCTTTCTGCAGAAGACTGGGTGGGAGATAATGTGAACGTGCTGGATCCACTGTCGGCCACTCAATTGACTAGCGCCTATACTTGCTCAGGCCTTACCATCCTTAGAACGGCATTAGGCCCGAACAAATATCGCTGTAGATTCTGGCGGCTACTGGGACCTGAGGTAGTAGGTTCCGTAGGACGTGTAGCTGTGGCAGAACGGCCACGTCCTCTCCCTGCACCAGAGGCTCCACCAACACCACCACCACGACCATAACCGCGTCCCTTATTAGATGTTTGCCTGATAGTTAGCGTTTACAAAGCAAAGAAAAAAGTGGTTAGGTCTGTTAAAAAAAAGAACCGCCAATAAAAACCCTGATGTAGGGTATTGCACAAAAAATTTTTTTTTAACTCTATATGACAGCGGTATTTGTGGCCTAAATGTGACACTCACTTATGCACGTCTTATCCCAGATGTGCAGTAAATCAGAGGCTTTTTTCACCCCAGTAACCAAAAAGGCGTATTTCTGGCCTAAATGTGACACTCACTTATGCACGTGTAATCCCAGATGTGCAATATATAAGAGGCTTTTTTCACCCCAGTAACCAAAAAGGCGTATTTCTGGCCTAAATGTGACAATCACTTATGCACGTGTAATCCCAGATGTGCAGTATATCAGAGGGTTTTTTCACCCTAGTATGACAAAGCAGGATTTCTGGCCTTAATGTGACAATCACTTATACACGTGTAATCACAGATGTGCAGTATATCAGAGGGTTTTTTCACCCCAGTAAGAAAAAAGCTGTATTTCTGGCCTTAATGTGACAATCACTTATGCACGTGTAATCCCAGATGTGCAGTATATCAGAGGGTTTTTTCACCCCAGTATGCCAAAGCAGGATTTCTGGCCTTAATGTGACAATCACTTATGCACGTGTAATCACAGATGTGCAGTATATCAGAGGGTTTTTTCACCCTAACCAAAAAGCTGTATTTCTGTCCTAAATGTGACAGTGACTTATGTACGTGTAATCACAGATGTGCAGTATATTAGAGGCTTTTTTCACCCTAACCAAAAAGCTGTATTTCTGTCCTAAATGTGACAGTCACTTATGCACGTGTAATCACAGATGTGCAGTATGTAACCAAAAAGCTGTATTTCTGTTCTAAATCTGACATTGACTTATGCACGTGTAATCACAGATGTGCAGTATATTAGAGGCTTTTTTCACCCTAACCAAAAAGCTGTATTTCTGTCCTAAATGTGACAGTCACTTATGCTTGTCTAATCCCAGATATGCAGTATATTAGAGGGTTTTTTCACCCCAGTATGCCAAAGCTGTATTTCTGGACTTGCAGATAGCCTATGCTGGTGCACTATCGTTGCATAAAATGGCTGCCGATCAGGTATTGATATTGATGAAATGAAGAAAAAATGTTAGTTTTCAGCAGTAGTTGGCTCAGGGCAGGCTTAAAAAAATTGTGCACTGCACCCACAAAACCCTTTTTCTGTAGATCGTTGAGTACATAAACCACTTGATAAGATCGCTCCCTGATCTCTCCCTCACAGCAGCTGCAGCCTCTCCCTACACTAATCCGAGCAGAGTGACGGGCGGCGCTAAGTGACTCCAGCTTAAATAGAGGCTGGGTCACATGCTGCAGTTGGCCAATCACAGCCATGCCAATAGTAGGCATGGCTGTGATGGCCTTTTGGGGAAAGTAGTATGACGCTTGTTGATTGGCTGCTTTGCAGCCTTTCAAAAAGCGCCATAAAAATCGCCGAACACTGAACTCAAACCCGACTTTTTATGTAAAAGTTCGGGTTCGGGTCCGGGTGCCGAAAAACCAAAAATTCGGTACGAACCTGAACTTTACAGTTCGGGTTCGCTCAACTCTAGTTCTGGGCATTCTTCTTGCATAACTTTGTCCCTCTTTACAGGGCTTCCATGGGGCCAAACTTAGCATGCTCCATATTTGACCAAGACTCAGTACTGCATGCCAATGCCTTAAAACAATAGTGAATATATACAAGAATCACATGCATTTACAGTTATATGCCACCGATATCCTACAAATAAAGTACACATTATAGCAATATGTACATTATCAATTAGTGCTATGTACAAAATAGTGTATCACATCTACAAAATATGATAAAATGTTACATGCAGTTCAATGATACAGTAGTCAGTAGAGAATCGTGAGGTACAGTTACATTAGTTTCACATCAGATTCAACCCTCTTACAAACACATACATACCGTACCATACATCTGCTGTGAACTAGGAAAGGTGCAATGATTAAACTATTAACAGCTCAGTCTTGTTCCCTTCCCTTTGTGTACTTTTCAAGAAACCAGATAAAGAATGGCAAAAATATATATATATATATATTCTATATTAGGAGGGCAAAAAAATGGTGCACTTTCCTAAATGTGCCACCAAATCAACAGTGTCTCATAAACATAATAGGTGATGTCCTAGATACAACTTCGCAAATGTTACCAATTAGACCTGAGCCCTCTCTGCCCATGATGTCACTGTTACCATGGTGGAATGGGCATAAATCATTTTTGGAGGAGAGAAACATTTTCTTTTATCGAAGGTGCTAGTGGTGTTCTTAAAGGGGCTGTCTCATTTCAGCAAATGGCATTTATCATGTAGACACAGTTACATATTTACATAGTTAATACGGTTGAAAAAAGACATAAGTCTATCAAGTTCAACCAGATAATACAAGGCATTTACAAATGTATTGTGATTGTTCATATTGTCTCCTCTGTTGGCTTGATTCATTTTTCCATCACTTTATACACTGCTCGTATCCAGGGGTTCGTATCCACACTATATGAAAAATTACAATCCTATATGTAGGTTCCCATAGTCCTGGCCATCAGAGAGACAGGTGCCTTTTCCTATAGTGTGCAAACATGACCACTGCTGATGGATTGCAGGGTGGTTGTAACCATGGAAACATAAAGTGTATAGTGTGAATCCAGCCAGCAAAGGAGGCAATATGGACAATCACAATACATTAGTAAGTGCCTTGTATTAACTTTCTCTACATAATAAATGTCACTTGCTAAAGAGAGACAACCCCTGTAAGCTAATGAGCAACTGTACACCTAGAAGAGTTTGCTCCTATGTTTGGTCAACAAGTGATAACAGAGATTTTCTGAGCTCTTGACAGTT
The DNA here is from genome assembly GCF_905171765.1 of Bufo bufo. Lineage (NCBI taxonomy): Eukaryota > Metazoa > Chordata > Amphibia > Anura > Bufonidae > Bufo > Bufo bufo. Next base: position 298,978,450 of record NC_053390.1, read on the forward strand.
TTAGTACTGGTCAAATAGATACTGTACATAAGTATCTGCCTATGCCTAGAGTATACAACCCTCTGGCTGGACAGAGCCAAGTCCTCACAAAAAGTGCTCAGTATAATCTACTGATTTACATTCTTGTAAAGTGTGTTTTTGACAGCCAAAAAAATGGAACTGTCCTGAAAACAACCTTGTCAGGTCTATAGTTCTCTGGCTGATAGAGCCTGAATTTAATGTACCCTCTGATGTGATGGCAACAAGGAAGGCTATTTTTAAGGTGTGCAGAAAAAAACTATGTGCATTTTGCTTATAGGCAAGCTTATGATAATGGAGTGGTGCATTTACATATACTCAAAAAATACAGATTGGCTGCAGACCAAAAATATGGTTATGTTCTTGAGGCCATAACGTGTAGGTTTAGGCTTCTTTCATATCAACATTATTAGTTTCAGCAGGCTGTTCCAGCATAGAACAGTCTACCAGAGCTCTCTGAATCTGGAATTGCTGGATGTTACTGTCATGCCCGCCGGCCCAATTGATGATTATGGGATCTAGCAGAGATCTGGAGGTACCCGGCAATTTGCCGGGATTCTGCCGAACGAAAACTGCTGTGTGCATACTTATGCAGAATTACTGAAAAATCAGACAGGTTCACTTTAAGGGCTCATGCATAGGGTTGAGCAAACACCTGGAAGTTTGGGTTCGCCGGGTTCAGCCGAACTTCGCTGCAAAGTTCAGGTTCGGGACCCGAACTTGACCCTGAACCCGAACCCCATTGAACCCGAACTTTGGGGCACTAAAATGGCTCTAAAAAAGTCATAGAAAGGGCTAGAGGGCTGCAAAAGGAAGCAAAATAAGGGTAAGAGCAGGACAGGAGGAACTAGGAGGCTGAGGTCAAAGTGGAGCCGGAGGTTCAGGAGGCGGTGTACGTGGCAGTGTAGGTGGAAGTGGTGGTGGAGGAGGAGGAGGAGGTAGCCAACACAATTTTTGTAGTTTTTTAAAACATATTTTTTTTAAATAAATTTAGGAAGACCCCAAAACATTGGGGAATATAAAAAAGAAAACAAAGAGAAAGTGCGCTGGAGTATAACAATGGCTGGGTGCGGCCGGTATACTTTTCTATTCTGCGCAAGGTACAAACAAGTCCTGTGGGATACATGCCTGGTTCATTTTAATGAATGTGAGCTTGTCCACATTGGTTGTGGACAGGGCGGCTGCGCTTGTCTGTGATCACCCCCCCCTGCCATGCTCAACACAAGTTCAGACAATATAGTGGCCGCAGGGCAGGCCAGCACCTCCAAGAAGTAAAGGGCAAGCTCAGGCCATGTGCCCAATTTGGAGACCCAGAAGTTGAATGACCCATCAGTCAGTATGTTCCATATCAGCTGATAGTGCTGGTTGTTGTGGCGTGCTGACAAAGCTTTTCCACATTTCGGTCATGCTAACCCTCCCTTCTGAAGTGCTGGCAGTGCCCCAGCTGTGTTGGCGACTTCTTCCTCCTCCTCTGCCTTCGCCTTGTGCTTTCACTGAGCCCTCAGTGTCAGGTGGGAATGCCATCAGCAGCATGTCTACCAGCGTGTGCTTGTACTCGCGCATCTTCTGACCACGCTCCAGTGATGGAATTAAGGACTGCATGTTGTCCTTGAAGCGGGGATCCAGCAGGGTGGCTGAAGGGTTCTATTTCAGTCCAAATCATATATTTTTTATATAAGCTTATATTACATCATGTTCCATACATTAATATATTACGCGAGCATGGACACGTAGCAGGTTAAAGTCCATATGATAGCTATTACTAAGAGGTTTTTCTCGTATGTATGAATAGCCTTGGACTCTGGTAGAAGATAAGATAATTAGCTGGCTAAAAACATGTGTTACTGTTTAACTTAAACATCACGTCTTGGAGGCCAGCACCTCCAAGAAGTAAAGGGCAAACTCAGGCCATGTGCCCAATTTGGAGACCCAGAAGTTGAATGACCCATCAGTCAGTATGTTCCATATCAGCTGATAGTGCTGGTTGTTGTGGCGTGCTGACAAAGCTTTTCCACATTTCGGTCATGCTAACCCTCCCTTCTGAAGTGCTGGCAGTGCCCCAGCTGTGTTGGCGACTTCTTCCTCCTCCTCTGCCTTCGCCTTGTGCTTTCACTGAGCCCTCAGTGTCAGGTGGGAATGCCATCAGCAGCATGTCTACCAGCGTGTGCTTGTACTCGCGCATCTTCTGACCACGCTCCAGTGATGGAATTAAGGACTGCATGTTGTCCTTGAAGCGGGGATCCAGCAGGGTGGCTGAAGGGTTCTATTTCAGTCCAAATCATATATTTTTTATATAAGCTTATATTACATCATGTTCCATACATTAATATATTACGCGAGCATGGACACGTAGCAGGTTAAAGTCCATATGATAGCTATTACTAAGAGGTTTTTCTCGTATGTATGAATAGCCTTGGACTCTGGTAGAAGATAAGATAATTAGCTGGCTAAAAACATGTGTTACTGTTTAACTTAAACATCACGTCATTGAGTACTATATATATGTCTAAAAGGGTAATAAAATTCAGAGTCATTTTGAAATTGCACAGCACTGTGTCTTGCTTCATTATCACTCTCTCTGACGTCAGATATAAGAATCAAATCAAGCTGAATACCGAAGTCTTGTACCTCAGGTGCAAAATAAGGGAAAGATAAGAATATTTCCTTACAATTTGGGGGCTTTCGTCCGGAATTGGGAAGGTCATCCCTGATGTTTGGTAAGAAGAGACACTGATTTTTGTCCTTTAGGCCATTCCAGGGGCACTGACCACATCTCGATTCAAGTAAGTACATAAGGGACCCTTAGATAGACTTCGAAGTACTGTGTCAGGGATACAGTAAGCATAACTCAGGGAGCTTTTGCCTTAGTATTCAGGGAATCCAGTAACAAGACAAGTGCACTTCAGAGGGCTCAGGGAGCCCCGAAAAAAATCTGTTCCGGGAGCAGAAAGGATTCAGGGAATCCAGTAACCAGGAAAGTGCACTTCAATGGGCTCAGGGAGTCCCGTAAAAGATCTGTTTAGGAAACAGAAGGTTTAACAGCTTGATTTGATTCTTAATAAGATAATTGTAGTAGTTTTTGCATGATAAGTTGTTTGATAATTATAGAAGTTCTGCATGATAAGTTGTTTTGTCTAATAGTTATATCAGGGGAAGTGACAGACTGGGTCTTAAGTGTACAGCTGTCGTCCCAAGACTAACATTCTGTGTTTTGAATTCTTTTTGTAAGAAAATAAGTTTTAATAATGGGTAGTCAAAAATCTAAGATAGAATACCCTAAACCAGAACCAGGAGAAACATGTAAATAATATGTTGCCCTAGTCAGTCCTACAAATTATTACCTTGTTAACTCATGGATACATAATTTGGAAGAGTGGACAGAGGCAATGGAAGCGGTAGACCCCTTTCCCAGGGAAGGAGACAATAGCATATATCACATGGACATGGTCAAGGGTCTATGCTTAGGCGACACTGCCGCCTGACCGTATTTTGAACCTGACCCTTCATGAGATATTGATTATATGCAGAAAGGAGATAGAAAAACACATGATAGAGGTATTTAAACAAAAGTCTTCACTCCCAGTAGCCGTAGCATGTAAGCAAAAACCCTCAGAAAGCGTTATTGATTTCTGGAGATTTGTGGATTGCTGGAAATTGGAGGCAGGGCTACTGGTTCTCCAGAATGACAGTCTAATTATTTCCACATTTATTAACAATCTGATAGACTAATGCTTACCATAAAAAAGAACGTCTCCACGTGGACTTCAGACAGCATCAGTTAATGGATAAGAATTGTATGTATCTAGTGTGAGCTATAGAAATCCACTTCCCCCGCCTATACACAAACACATTCCTGAGATAAGGGAAGCGGCCAGGAAATCATGCAGAGTAAGTAATGTGTAATATATTATACAAGATAAAGAATTGTTCGGTCATTTTCCTGCCCAAGCAGTGTAATGTGGGAATCCAGCTTTTAACAAAATGACTTTGATTATAACATGTATATTGTCTTCGTATAAGAGTTGATTAATCACAGAGGGAAAACCAGAAGAGATTGGAAAATGCAGCAACAATCTGTGTGTGGTGTGGCTATCTGTTTCCAGGAAAGCTGTGTTTGTCTGTGCTGCAAGTTTCGGGATGAAACAATGTGGGTTGGAAGACATAAATGATTCAGTGGAATGTGAATGGGTGTGGCTTTGAGTATTAAATTGAGGCGAATATGTGTGAAGACTGATTATGAGCTGTTTTAAGTACATGAAAATGTATGTGAATGTGTATGGAATACGGTATTTGTTTTTATATAATATGCGCATTGAGAATTTTATTTTTATTTATTTTTTGGAAGTTTTTGGTTTTTATTGGTGCCAACAGCATTGATCAAGCTGTAAATTTTTTTTATTGAAGTCAATGAAAAAATTTTATGGGCCCTTTGTGTGTTCATGTCTGTATTGTCAGATCTGTTTGTTTCAATGTTTTCAGTTATGTGTTACATGTTAAGTGTTGTGCTAAACATCTGAGCTCTGTTCTTTTGGACAGCTAGGAGATTACTGACAGACAAAAAGGAGGACCACAGCGTCCGACTGAAAGGGGTGGACTTAGATGACTAAGAGTGGGAGGAAGGAAGTGTGAGCCTTCTATGTGAATTAATGGGGTTTTGACAAAACCTTTAAAAACTGACTCACTACCACTCGAGACCATGGACAGGGAATACGTCACAGATCATGTATTCAGCATTATACCAGATTGCCAAGTCAGCCTGTTAGGGAGAGATTTGTTCATTAAGCTTGACTTGCAGGTATCAGCAAAGAATCAGGGCATAAGAGTACACTCAGATCTCATTCCAGTCTCTACACCAGTGCCACTGATTCTTGCAAACATACAGGACCACCCAGAACTTAATAACATTAACCCTGCATTATGGTCTTCAAATGAATATGACACAGGATTCATAGATTGTACACTTTACAAAGCTACTGTGAAACCAGGTGTCATCTCAGTGTTCCAGAAACAATACCCGCTGTTAAAAGAGAAACTTGACGGACTTAGGCCAATGATAGAAGAATTCCTACAAAAGGGAATCCTGGCAGAGGTGATTTCACCCTACAGCACGCCTGTGAATCCAGTGACAAAGGCAGATGGTGCTACCCGCTTTGTACAGGATTTAAGGGCCATCAACAACATCATTGTGCCTATAGCCCCTGTTGTACCTGATGTCACTCAATTATTATCTGCCATTCCAGCAGACGCTGTTTGGTTCAGTGTAATAGATCTGAAAAATGCATTCTTTTCTATCCCAGTTGATAAGATAACTAGGGATGAGCGAACCCCAACTGTATAGTTCGGGTTCGTACCAAATTTTGGGGTGTCCGTGACACGGACCCGAACCCGAACATTTTCGTAAAAGTCCGGGTTCGGGTTCGGTGTTCGGCGCTTTCTTGGCGCTTTTTGAAAGGCTGCAAAGCAGCCAATCAACAAGCGTCATACTACTTGCCCCAAGAGGCCATCACAGCCTTGCCTACTATTGGCATGGCTGTGATTGGCCAGTGCAGCATGTGACCCAGCCTCTATATAAGCTTGGGTCACGTAGCGCTGCACGTCACTCTGCTGATTCAAGCATAGGGAGAGGTTGCTGCTGCGACGTTAGGGCGAGATTAGGCAGATTAACTCCACCAAAAGACTTAATTCAGTGATCGATCTCCAGCTGTGGATCATTGAAGTGCTAATATTGAATTGCTCACTTTTTTTAGGCTGCCCAGAGCGTTTTTATATCACTTTTTTCTGGGGTGATCGGCGGCCATTTTGTGGCTTGTGGTGCACCAGCACAAGCTACCACCAAGTGCATTTAACCATCAATAGTGTGGTTATTTTTTGCTATATCCTACGTCAGCTGCAGGCTGAGCCTGTGTCACCGAAGTGCATTTAACCATCAACAGTGTGGTTATTTTTTGGCCATATACTACATCAGGTGCAGGCTGAGCCTGTGTCACCCAAGTGCATTTAACCATCAACAGTGTGGTTATTTTTTGGCCATATACTACATCAGGTGCAGGCTGAGCCTGTGTAGTGACCGTAAAAGCACAGTTTTTGTTCTGGGTTAAAAAACGATTCCCAAATTTGCCATTCTCAAAATAAGTAGTTTTTGCTATATCAGGCCTACTTTAAATCTATCCCAAAAAGGATATCTTAGATTCAAGGTGCTGATAGTGTCATTCTGAAAAACTTAACACACACGCTACCGTGCAGATACAAGTCTAATTCTGTGATTAAAGGTATATCTGTCACACAGCGCGAAAAAAATAGGCCTCACATTTCTATTCAACCAAATCTGTACTGTTTTAGCTGGTCAAATTATTTGTAGTGACCGTAAAAGCACAGTTTTTGTTCTGGGTTCAAAAACTATTCCCAAATTTGCCATTCTCAAAATAAGTAGTTTCTGCTATATCAGGCCTACTTTAAATCTATCCCAAAAAGGATATCTTAGATTCAAGGTGCTGATAGTGTCATTCTGAAAAACTTAACACACACGCTACCGTGCAGATACAAGTCTAATTCTGTGATTAAAGGTATATCTGTAACACAGCGCGTAAAAAATAGGCCTCACATTTCTATTCAACCAAATCTGTACTGTTTTAGCTGGTTAAATTATTTGTAGTGACCGTAAAAGCACAGTTTTTGTTCTGGGTTGAAAAACTATTCCCAAATTTGCCATGCTCAAAATTGTGGTAAACGGGAACAATGAGGAAAACATCTAAAAAGGGACGCGGACGTGGACATGGTCGTGATGGTGTTAGTGGACCCTCTAGTGCTGGGAGAGGACGTGGCCGTTCTGCCACAGCCACACGTCCTAGTGAACCAACAACCTCAGGTCCCAGTAGCCAGCAGAATTTACAGCGATATTTGGTGGGGCCCAATGCCGTTCTAAGGATGGTAAGGCCTGAGCAGGTACAGGCATCACGTTCACATTATCTCCCACCCAGTCTTCTGCAGAAAGCGCACAGATGGCGCATGAAAACCAAGCCCATCAGTCTGTCACATCACCCCCATGCATATCAGGAAAACTGTCTGAGCCTCAAGTTATGCAGCAGTCTCTTATGCTGTTTGAAGACTCTGCTGCCAGGGTTTCCCAAGGGCATCCACCTAGCCCTTCCCCAGGGGTGGAAGAGATAGAATGCACTAACTCACAACCACTTATGTTTCCTGATGATGAGGACATGGGAATACCACCTCAGCACGTCTCTGATGATGACGAAACACAGGTGCCAACTGCTGCGTCTTTCTGCAGTGTGCAGACTGAACAGGAGGTCAGGGATCAAGACTGGGTGGAAGACGATGCAGGGGACGATGAGGTCCTAGACCCCACATGGAATGAAGGTCGTGCCACTGACTTTCACAGTTCAGAGGAAGAGGCAGTGGTGAGACCGAGCCAACAGCGTAGCAAAAGAGGGAGCAGTGGGCAAAATCAGAACACCCGCCGCCAAGAGACTCCGCCTGCTACTGACCGCCGCCATCTGGGACCGAGCACCCCAAAGGCAGCTTCAAGGAGTTCCCTGGCATGGCACTTCTTTAAACAATGTGCTGACAACAAGACCCGAGTGGTTTGCACGCTGTGCCATCAGAGCCTGAAGCGAGGCATTAACGTTCTGAACCTTAGCACAACCTGCATGACCAGGCACCTGCATGCAAAGCATGAACTGCAGTGGAGTAAACACCTTAAAAACAAAGAAGTCACTCAGGCTCCCCCTGCTACCTCTTCTGCAGCTGCCGCCTCGGCCTCTTCTGCTGCTGACGCCGCCTCGGCCTCTTCCTCCGCCTCTGGAGGAACGTTGGCACCTGCCGCCCAGCAAACATGGGATGTACCACCAACACCACCAGCTGCGTCACCAAGCATCTCAACCATGTCACACGGCAGCGTTCAGTTCTCCATCTCACAAACATTTGAGAGAAAGTGTAAATTCCCACCTAGCCACCCTCGATCCCTGGCCCTGAATGCCAGCATTTCTAAACTACTGGCCTATGAAATGCTGTCATTTAGGCTGGTGGTCACAGACAGCTTCAAACAGCTCATGTCGCTTGCTGTCCCACAGTATGTTGTTCCCAGCCGCCACTACTTCTCCAAGAGAGCCGTGCCTTCCCTGCACAACCAAGTGTCCGATAAAATCAAGTGTGCACTGCGCAACGTCATCTGTGGCAAGGTCCACCTAACCACAGATACGTGGACCAGTAAGCACGGCCAGGGACGCTATATCTCCCTAACTGCACACTGGGTAAATGTAGTGGCGGCTGGGCCCCAGGCGGAGAGCTGTTTGGCGCACGTCCTTCCGCCGCCAAGGATCGCAGGGCAACATTCTTTGCCTCCTGTCTCCTCCTCCTCCTACTCAGCTTCCTCCTCCTCTTCTTCCACCTGCTCATCCAGTCAGCCACACACCTTCACCACCAACTTCAGCACAGCCCGGGGTAAACCTCAGCAGGCCGTTCTGAAACTCATATGTTTGGGGGACAGGCCCCATACCGCACAGGAGTTGTGGCGGGGTATAGAACAACAGACCAACGAGTGGTTGCTGCCGGTGAGCCTCAAGCCCGGCCTGGTGGTGTGCGATAATGGGCGAAATCTCGTTGCAGCTCTGGGACTAGCCGGTTTGACGCACATCCCTTGCCTGGCGCATGTGCTGAATTTGGTGGTGCAGAAGTTCATTCGCAACTACCCCGACATGTCAGAGCTGCTGCATAAAGTGCGGGCCGTCTGTTCGCGCTTCCGGCGTTCACACCCTGCTGCTGCACGCCTGTCTGCGCTACAGCGTAACTTCGGCCTTCCCGCTCACCGCCTCATATGCGATGTGCCCACCAGGTGGAACTCCACCTTGCACATGCTGGACAGACTGTGCGAGCAGCAGCAGGCCATAGTGGAGTTTCAGCTGCAGCACGCACGGGTCAGTCGCACTGCGGAACAGCACCACTTCACCACCAATGACTGGGCCTCCATGCGAGACCTGTGTGCCCTGTTGCGCTGTTTCGAGTACTCCACCAACATGGCCAGTGGCGATGACGCCGTTATCAGCGTTACAATACCACTTCTATGTCTCCTTGAGAAAACACTTAGGGCGATGATGGAAGAGGAGGTGGCCCAGGAGGAAGAGGAGGAAGAGGGGTCATTTTTAGCACTTTCAGGCCAGTCTCTTCGAAGTGACTCAGAGGGAGGTTTTTTGCAACACCAGAGGCCAGGTACAAATGTGGCCAGACAGGGCCCACTACTGGAGGACGAGGAGGACGAGGATGAGGAGGAGGTGGAGGAGGATGAGGATGAAGCATGTTCACAGCGGGGTGGCACCCAAAGCAGCTCGGGCCCATCACTGGTGCGTGGCTGGGGGGAAACACAGGACGATGACGATACGCCTCCCACAGAGGACAGCTTGTCCTTACCTCTGGGCAGCCTGGCACACATGAGCGACTACATGCTGCAGTGCCTGCGCAACGACAGCAGAGTTGCCCACATTTTAACGTGTGCGGACTACTGGGTTGCCACCCTGCTGGATCCCCGGTACAAAGACAATGTGCCCACCTTACTTCCTACACTGGAGCGTGATAGGAAGATGCGCGAGTACAAGCGCACGTTGGTAGACGCGCTACTGAGAGCATTCCCAAATGTCACAGGGGAACCAGTGGAAGCCCAAGGCGAAGGCAGAGGAGGAGCAAGAGCTCGCCAACGCAGCTGTGTCACGGCCAGCTCCTCTGAGGGCAGGGTTAGCATGGCAGAGATGTGGAAAAGTTTTGTCACCACGCCACAGCTAACTGCACCACCACCTGATACGGAACGTGTTAGCAGGAGGCAACATTTCACTAACATCGTGGAACAGTACCTGTGCACACCCCTCCACGTACTGACTGATGGTTCGGCCCCATTCAACTTCTGGGTCTCCAAATTGTCCACGTGGCCAGAGCTAGCCTTTTTTGCCTTGGAGGTGCTGGCCTGCCCGGCAGCCAGCGTTTTGTCTGAACGTGTATTCAGCACGGCAGGGGGCGTCATTACAGACAAACGCAGCCGCCTGTCTACAGCCAATGTGGACAAGCTGACGTTCATAAAAATGAACCAGGCATGGATCCCACAGGACCTGTCCATCCCTTGTGCAGATTAGACATTAACTACCTCCCCTTAACAATATATTATTGTACTCCAGGGCACTTCCTCATTCAATCCTATTTTTATTTTCATTTTACCATTATATTGCGGAGCAACCCAAAGTTGAATGAACCTCTCCTCTGTCTGGGTGCCGGGGCCTAAATGTGTGACAGTGGCCTGTTCCAGTGGTGGGTGACGTGAAGCCTGATTCTCTGCTATGACATGAAGACTGATTCTGTGCTGACATGAAGCCAGATTCTCTGTTACGCGATCTCTCTCGGGTGCCTGGGCCTAAATATGTGACAGTGGCCTGTTCCAGTGGTGGGTGACGTGAAGCCTGATTCTCTGCTATGACATGAAGACTGATTCTGTGCTGACATGAAGCCAGATTCTCTGTTACGGGACCTCTCTCCTCTGTCTGGGTGCCGGGGCCTAAATATGTGACAGTGGCCTGTTCCAGTGGTGGGTGACGTGAAGCCTGATTCTCTGCTATGACATGAAGACTGATTCTGTGCTGACATGAAGCCAGATTCTCTGTTACGGGACCTCTCTCCTCTGTCTGGGTGCCGGGGCCTAAATATGTGACAGTGGCCTGTTCCAGTGGTGGGTGACGTGAAGCCTGATTCTCTGCTATGACATGAAGACTGATTCTGTGCTGACATGAAGCCAGATTCTCTGTTACTGGACCTCTCTCCTCTGTCTGGGTGCCGGGGCCTAAATATGTGACAGTGGCCTGTTCCAGTGGTGGGTGACGTGAAGCCTGATTCTCTGCTATGACATGAAGACTGATTCTGTGCTGACATGAAGCCAGATTCTCTGTTACTTGACCTCTCTCCTCTGCCTGGGTGCCTGGGCCTAAATATGTGACAGTGGCCTGTTCCAGTGGTGGGTGACGTGAAGCCTGATTCTCTGCTATGACATGAAGACTGATTCTCTGCTGACATGAAGCCTGAATCTCTGTTATGGGAACTCTCTCCTCTGCCTGGGTGCCTGGGCCTAAATATGTGACAGTGGCCTGTTCCAGTGGTGGGTGACGTGAAGCCTGATTCTCTGCTATGAAAATGAAGACTGATTCTCTGCTGACATGAAGCCTGAATCTCTGTTATGGGACCTCTCTCCTCTGCCTGGGTGCCTGGGCCTAAATATGTGACAGTGGCCTGTTCCAGTGGTGGGTGACGTGAAGTTTGATTCTCTGCTATGACATGAAGACAGATTCTCTGCTGACATGAAGCCTGAATCTCTGTTATGTTACCTCTCTCTTCCGCCTGGGTGCCTGGGCCTAAGGGTGCCTGGGCCTAAATATGTGACAGTGGCCTGTTCCAGTGGTGGGTGACGTGAAGCCTGATTCTCTGCTATGACATGAAGACTGATTCTCTGCTGACATGAAGCCAGATTCTCTGCTATGGCATGAAGAGACTGATTCTCTGCTGACATGAAGCCAGATTCTCTGCTATGGCATGAAGAGACTGATTCTCTGCTGACGTGAAGCCCGATTCTCTGCTATGGGACCTCTGTCCAATTGATATTGGTTAATTTTTTTTTTTTTTTTTTTTTTAATTCATTTCCCTATCCACATTTGTTTGCAGGGGATTTACCTACATGTTGCTGCCTTTTGCAGCCCTCTAGCTCTTTCCTGGGCTGTTTTACAGCCTTTTTAGTGCCGAAAAGTTCGGGTCCCCATTGACTTCAATGGGGTTCGGGTTCGGGACGAAGTTCGGGTCGGGTTCGGATCCTGAACCCGAACATTTCCGGGAAGTTCGGCCGAACTTTTCGAACCCGAACATCCAGGTGTTCGCTCAACTCTAAAGATAACCAGACTACTTTTTGCTTTTTCCTTTGACGGACGCCAACTGACCTGGTGCAGACCCCAGGGATATGCTGATTCACCTGTAGTGTACAGCATAGTCCTCCAAGCAATGTTAGAATCATGGTACACCCCCCCAAGGTTCTGTGCTGCTGCAATATGTCGATGATTTGTTACTGTGTAGCATGTCAGCGGAGGCCAGCATTCAGGATGGTTTATCACTGTTATAATGATTGTCAGGATATGGTCACAAAGTGACACTTAAGAAAATGCAATGGTGTAAAATGCAGGTTGAATACTTGGGCTTTGTCCTCACAAAAGGTGAAAGGAGAATCAGCATAGAAAGAGTCCAGTCTATTGCGGGTTTGGTCGCCCCGCACACCAAGAAAGAAATGTTATCTTTCCTTGGTATGATAAATTACTGTAGACAATGGATTCCTGATTGCTCCCACTATTGACAATGTTTTGAGGCAAGCCACTCTGGAAGAAAATCCAGATTTGATTAAATGGTCTTCTGAAATGTACAATGCATTTGATTATCTGAAATGTTTACTCATGTCGAGTCCAGGGCTGGGCCTCCCTGACTATAATATGCCCTTCCACATGTTTGCACGCCAAAATTGTAAAACCATTGCGGGTGTACTGACACAAGAAAACGGAGGCAAGTTGCGTCCTTGTGTATTTTTCTCAAAGGTAATGCCCACCCCTGTTCAAGGGATGCCTGCATGTCTGTGTTCTCTTGCAGCCTGTGCTATGATGGTAGAGTTGGCAACTCCTTTCACAATGTACATTACACCATTTTGCACACCACTCATGATGTTGTAGGCCTACTCAAGGGCATCCACACTCAACACAGCAGGCAGCTGAGCTCATTGCACTCACTAGAGCATGTATTCTACATACTGATAGACCTGTCACCATTTATACTGAGAGTAGGTACACACATGGGGTAGTGTGGGACCATGGTATGATCTGGCAGAGGAGAGGATTCATGCCAGCAGATGGTAAGAATCATGTCTCACAGGGCAATGCGCTGGCAGATAAGGTGGCGAAACGAGTGGCCAAATGCAACCTCACAGGTTTGTGTAACCATTGGGAGATCCCATGTCTGGCACCTCCAACCCCTGAGATGTTGCAAATACTTACTGATCTTCAGTGGTATGCCACTGAACAGGAACAGCAAGACTGGTGTTATCCAGTATTGCAAGAAAAATCCTAAGACAGGATTAGAATTAGTCTGCAAAGAGGGGAAGTTATGCATTCCCCCAATACAGTGCTTCCATCTTAATAGCACATTTCTACGGAGTAGGACATAACAGCATTGAAATCCTTATGAGTAGGCTTTTCCAACTCCTTGGGCAAGTCACCCCCTAGTGGTACAGGAAGGCAACATAGACCAGATTAGGGAAGACTATGTCACCAAATTAATACAGGTACTTAACAAAACTGAGGACAAAGTTGCTTGTAAGTCTCCCTCTTTTCCACAGGAACCCACCCACCCATACAGGGTGGGGGATGAGATGGTGGTCGAAACACTAAAGAAAGGAAGAGCTCAAGGTGATTTTGTATATGGCCCACCTACTACCGTCGTTGCAGTAACCAGAACAGCTGTGCTGACTGAACAATCTCCAATTTGGATCCACGCCACCCGAGTGAAGCTTGTGAGAGAAAGAGAGGAGGCAGGAACGGAGGCAGACAGCCTTGGCCTTGAAGAAGGACAGGAGGTACTAACGGAGGCAGACAGCCTTGACCTCGAAGAAGATACAGAAGGGGTACTAACGGAGGCAGACGGCCTTGACCCCCAACGAGATGACGCAGTCGGGAAATTCCTCGAGATGGCTGAAATGTAGTGCCTTGATAATTGCAGTCCCCACCCCAGTAGCTGTATGGACGGGGCTCCTACGTTCCCAATCAAATGACACAGATTTGCAGGATCATGATGTTAAATATGGATATGTAAATCCTTATCATGCTTGTTATAACTGTCTCTGCAAAGTAATATGATAGAAATCCAGAAAGTTGTAAAAAGATAGTATCAGAAAAAAAAAAAAATATATATATATATGCAATGTAATATTACAAAAACAGTACCATCCCTAGACAAACATGTTCCTCTACCAGCAGGATGGGTATTGGCCTGTGGAAATACTAGTCACACATATATACCAGCCAATATTACAGAGGGACCCTGTATAATAGCTAGGTTGACATTAGCAATGATACCACTATTCCCAGCAATGCAGACACGACACACGAGAGACTATTCCCTACAGTTACCAGAAAATTGTGATTATAATGTGAATCTCCTCTCTAGAGCAGAATACATAAGTTAAGGGGTATCTTTGATAGGAGTACCAGGGTTGGCCATATATAACCACAGGACAATATCAAAACTTGCCTGTTGTATGGTAAAACAGATAGACGTCACTAATGCAGTTCTGCAAGATATGCTGCTGGATATACAATCATATAAAAAGGCTATCTTGCAGAATAGGGCAACTATTGACTATTTATTGCTTCAACATGGTATAGGATGCTCAGCGTTCCAGGGATGTGTTGTTCCAATTTATCAGACCACTCCCGTGAAATAAAAGATAAAATAGGCCAACTAGAAGAGATGATAAAACATATAAAACAAGATGTTGACCAAGGGTGGTGGGACTGGCTTTTTGGCTGGATACCTGACTTTGGTCAAATAAGATATGTTTTAGGAGTGGTACTCGCCGTGGTCGCTGCAATAGTGTGTCTCTGCTGTTGTCCACGGTGTGTGCCCTCCCTTCTTACCATATGTAAAAATGTGTCCGAAAGATGGGTACACTCAACATTCCTCTATACTCCGGTAGAGGTAGAAGAGGCAAACACAAGCTCAACAAAGCCTCAGGATTATACTCCTAAAGGGTATATGAAATACCTAAAGGCTTACAAGCAAACTAAGGAAAAAACTAGAAGAATAGCAATGTAGCGGGGGCGCAGACCTAGCGGAATGCGTCTTGACTTGGGGGGGAGACTTCAGGCAAGGTAAGGGTTAAGTTTTTGCGAGTGTGGGAAGATGGGAGGTAGTTAAGGGGTGGAGCTGGAGTACGGTTTGGCGGGCATTATAAAAGAAAGAGAGGGGAGGGGCTCGGGGTAGTTGAAGAGAGCGAGGAAGTTATGGCGGACCTGGAGGCTTTGATGGCGGCGTTGAGAGACGCAGCGCGGCAGCACGGGACGGCGTGGCTGCAGGATCACCTGTCTGGGGATTTGAATGCGGTTCCTAATCCGAGTGGAGCGGTGGAGGTGAGGACCAGGACGCGCCGTTCGGTCCCCCCGGAGCGGCTTAGCCCTGAGGCGACCCCTCGTATCAGGAGGCGGGTGCGGAGTCCTTCCCGCGGCCCACAGAGGAGAGAGGCGGTGCCGGCGTCCCGATCGGCACATCGGCGCAGCGAGAGGTCAGTGGCGGCTCGGGCCGGGTCAGCGGGGGGGCTCAGGCATCTGCTGGGTCTGCCCCCAGGTCCGTGAGGGAATCGCGCGGCGGTTTTAGGCCCCTGAGCGGGAGACAGAGGTCAACGGACTCACCTGCTGAGGCGGGGGGAGTCCTGCTGGATAGAGGAGATGCGGTCGGGCGGGAACCCGCTGCGGCCTTGCGCGAATTGGAGTGTGAGGATGGAGCGCGACCGGAGGCCTCAGCCGGGAGGAGGGGACAGGCGCTGAGGGCCGGCGACAGGACGATGGAGCGCTGTCTGGGGGTCCGGAAGTGCTTCCGCCCCCGGTGCGGCGGTGTGGCAGGAGTGGAGCGGCAGGAAATGAAGGGGAGACGGCGATATGTGGGTCAGTGGGGAATGCGGTGGCCGGGGCCAGGAGGTCCTTAGGCTCAGCGGTTCGACAAGGAGGCAGGGACCAGGAATCAGGTTCCCACACCCTCGCTAGGAGCCACAGCGGTGGGTCATCATCCGGACGGAGCATGGAGGAAGGAGAGCTTGAAGCGGATCCTCCACAGGCGGCAGGTGTCTTAGCAGAGGAAGAGGTGCCGGATGCTGTGCCATTATCGTGTGGGGGCCCGTCGGTGACATATGGTGGAGGAGCGACGGCTGCTAGGTCTTCTTCCCAGGGACGGCCAGGTGAGAGGTCATCTGGGCATGTTGCGGTGGGGGCAGGGATGGGGGATGCTGTGCCTAGTCAGGTGGGGGGAGGGGGTCCTGTGTTGTTAGCACAGGAACTGTTATCTGGTATGTTGACTCTATTAACAAAATTGGGGCAGGGAGCAGCGGTGTCGCCGGCGACGGTTTGGGAGCCTTTGCAGGGTGCCAGTAGTATGGGAGTGGTTGCTGGGGTGGAGCGCTTGGGTTCTCAACCTGGGTTGTCTGCGGGACCAGCAGCCGGGGAGTCAGCAAATCAAGGGAGTATGCTGGGTGATGGTGTGCGGTTGGCGGATGCGGCTAAGGGTGAAGTTTACGTTTGCTTCGAGGGTCCGTTGGGTGCGCACCTGAAGCAGGAGGTTAAGGAAAAAATATGGCGGGATGAATATGTGGAGATATTCTCCCTGCTTCCGTTAGAGAAGTTTAATCTGGATAGGGGTAAACCTGACGAAAGTAAGCGGGAGGAGGAGGAAAAACGGAGGTATAGGCTTATTCCGCGTACATTTCAGAATTGGCTCCAAGCGTTTGCCATTTTTGCTAGTGTGGTTGGGGAAAAGGCTCCGGAACATTGCTCGGCGTTGTTCGGTTATATGGATGTAACTACAAACACTGATTAGGGAGGTCAAACCGTAGTAAAAGGTCTGCGCTCCAGATTACCAGAGGTAAGGCATGATTCAGGAGGTGGGTAATCTAAAATTTAACATTTATTGATAATGCAGATAAAATAATTCCAAAATAAAGAGTGCAATAACAGACCTTGGGATAGAACAGATGAAAATACACTGGCGGACAGCCTAAGTGTCCATCCCAATTGAAAAATACATGTAAACACTAAAAATAGTGCACGGCGGCACCAGAAACCAGTTGTCCTACCGGTACCGTGAGACAGGAAACGGGACGTTCACCCTTGACAATGCTAATTAGCAGCTTCTCCATAGAAGATGAAAAAAAATGAAAAAGACAATGTCAGGCAGTGATACACAAGAGTGCAGGGTCCCTGTATACACCCTATAGCTGACTAGCGAACATGACCCTAATTCTAAGATTGGGTAGCAGCCTCACCACAGGGCACTCGTCCTTACAAGGATGACCCCGTCCGGAACCTGTCCCTGAAGATAAGACTAGAAGTCCCTAAAAGGATCTAGAAAAAAGGCTCCCTACACGCATGTTTCACTGCCTGCAGACAGATGTGTATATAACGCAGGTAGTTCATCAGGGGAGATAGAGAAAAGAACACCAGGGATAAGTATAAGATAAACACTAAATCCCTAGAGACCAGCCTGAACAGATTCGTCAGCCAGTGATGGAGATTTGCCCAGATGGTGGACAAATCCTGGGGCGGTCTCTATAGATGGAGAGACTGTGAATATGCAGCTAAATAATATGTAGTAAGCTACAACTGGGACGCCAACTATACTGGCGTGCCAGACACTTTTAAATAGTTTACCTGCTTGCCGCCTTCGCCGCCCACACTATGGTCAGGCCAATGGGCGCATCCGTGCGGTTGCACGTCATCGCCGCGCATGCGCCCATCGCGGAGACGGAAGCGAGGCTTGAGGCGCACGGAAGTGCTATGGATGCCAGCTACTTCCTGCGCATGCGCGGCATCGCCAAATATCGCGATGCCGCGGCTGCCAGCTGAGTTAGCCGCAGCAATACAGATAGGTAAGAATAATGGTCCTACCTGTAATCACTATTGGGTAACAGGGCGATCGGAACTCACCCCGCTCCCAAAGTGCAATGGTCCCCAATCGGACCATCAGAAAATACACAGTATTTGGGCAACCGGTCATATGAACCAGAATAAGACATCTGGACGATGACAGGCACCGACATATTGATGTGGTGGCCAGAAAATCGGACAAATTATAAAGCATTGTATTCAATACATAGGAGGAATAATAAAATGTGTTAGGGACACCCAAGACGTAGTATATACATACATGCAACCTCCATGCCAAATCAGTATATAAACATAAATTGGCTAGGTGGGCCTGAATGAACGCCGAAAACGTCTGTATAGAGCTAGACCCAGCTAGTCCCATCATAGGAAGCAGCTGAAATTCAACTGTTCATTCAGGCCCATCGGTACAACTGTGCGCAAGAGGAAAATCCAGCGGGCTTCTCGCTGTAATATGATTTTATCCCAGTCCCCTCCACGTTTTGGGGGGGAGACTGCCTCAATACCACAAACTTTGATAACCCGCGGGTCGCCTTGGTGGAAATCACACACATGACGGGCCACAGCCGTGTCCCGTCCTTTTTCTATATCAAGGAGATGTTCTCCAATTCGCCTTCGCAGCTCGCGCTTGGTCTTACCAATGTATTCTTTATTACAAATACACGTGATCTTATATATCACGCCTGCGGTTCTGCAAGAGATGAAATCTCTGATATCAAAGGTCCGTTTGAGATTGTTACTAAAGAAAGTTTTGCCTGTGGCAATCCTGTCACAGGCTATACAGCCGCTGCACCTGAAACTGCCAACCGGCCGCCGGCTCAGCCAGGTCTCAGGGGCAGCGGGTGGCGAGAGATGGCTATGCACAAGCAAGTCCTTGAGGCTCTTACCTCGTCTGTAGGTCACTTGTGGGTAGTCATGTAAAACATCACTGATGTCAGGGTCCATCATAAGAATGGACCAGTGACGATTAAGTATCTCCCTTGATTTGTTGGCTAAGCCATCAAAGGTGGTTATAAACCGTACCTTCTTCTCTGTCTCTTGTTTTTGCTTAGGGACTAGAAGTGTGTCTCTATGGATGTGGGCAGCTCTCTGAAATGCTTTTTTCAAAATGCAGTCGGGATAGCCTCTGGCCAAAAACCTTAGTCGGAGGTCTGCCGCCTGGACTTTGAATTCATGCTCCCCTGAGCAGTTCCTCCGTAGGCGCAGATACTGCCCATAGGGGATACCTCGCTTCAGGGGCAACGGATGGCTACTCTGCCAATGGAGGACTGAGTTGGTTGCCGTGGTCTTTCGATAAATGCTAGTAGAGAGTTCCCCCCCAGGGTTTTTGAATATACAGACATCCAGAAACGGAAGTTTTTCTTTGTTAATCTCAAACGTGAAACGGAGACCGATAGAGTTTATGTTGAGCGAGTCCACGAATAATTTAAAGGCTGCATGGCTGGAATTCCAAATGATCAGGATATCGTCGATGTACCGGGCCCATAGGGAAACGGGCCCGGTCATCGACTCCCCTTCTCCAAAGACGGTTACGGCCTCCCACCAGCCCAGGAGCAGATTTGCGTAGGACGGCGCACAGGAACAACCCATCGCCGTGCCCCTGAGCTGGTGGTAGAGACGACCGTCAAACATGAAGAAGTTGTGTGTAAGTAAAAATTTAAGCAGTTGTAGAACAAGCTCATTATGAGCCGCAAACTGTTGGCCTCGCATGCTCAAATAATATTCAACTGCTCTCATGCCCGCTTCGTGGGGTATCGAGGAATAAAGGGCCTCAACATCGACACTGGCCAGGTATGAGTGGTCGTCGATGCATACTCCATCTACCCGCTTCAATAGATCCATAGTGTCGCGGGTAAAGGACGGGAGGGCCGTGACGAAGGGCATTAGAATTTTATCAATATATACCCCTATATTTTGTCCTATACTACCAATACCGGCCACGATCGGTCTCCCCTTGAGTGGTTTTAGCCCTTTGTGGACCTTAGGGAGGCTATAGAACGTGGCCGCTACTGGATGTCGAGGGTACATGAAATCAAATTCCTCCTGGGATATAAGATTGTTACTTTTTCCCATAGACAAAATATCCCTCAATTCCACCAAATACGGAGCAGTAGGATTAAGAGTAAGTATCTGATAGCTGGTCTTATCCTTCAGAATCTGTTCACACATAGATTTATAGCTTTGTCTATTCATGATAACAGTATTACCACCTTTGTCAGACGGTTTTATAACTATGGTGGTATCCTCTCTCAAGGATTTAATAGCATCGAGTTCCTCTACAGAGCAATTATTATATCTACGGTTTTTCTGAAGTTCCATAAGATCTGCGGTAGTTAATTGTAAGAAGACATCTAAGCATGATACATCTCCTATCGGTGGCATTTTGTTGCTCTTGTTACGTAAGGGTGTGAATGGGCCCTGTCCTTTAAAAGTATGTACATCAGAAGACAGACTCTGCAGTAGTTCCACATCATGGAGTAAGTCTGTAGGTATTCCTAAATACTGACTCTTCCTCCTATCAATTACTTTGAATTGCTTATGCCAGCGAAGCTTTCGTATAAATAAGTGTAGGTCTTTTACCCATGTGAATGTATCATGTTGGCGAGTTGGAACAAATGAAAGTCCTTTTGATAATACAGCCATTTCACTTTTTGAGAGGGTGCGACTTGATAAATTAATTATCTCTGGGCCGACTGATCCCGGTTGTTTGGACGGTTTCTCAGGTGATAATTGACCCCCTGATCTAAAAAACCGCCGCGATTAACACCACCGGTTCCCCTGCCCCTGCCTTTCACCTTCTTATTAGACTTCTGCTTGCTTCTGTTAGGGTTGCCACTTATTTCCCTATCACTATCGGATAGATCTGTTTCCGTAGTAGAGATTTCGGAAATAACCTCTTTGGTAGGTGGCACCTCTCTCAGAACCAAGTAGGCTTTGTTTTCTTTGAATTCAGCTAGATCTTTATTAAATTGCCTATGCTTGCGTTCGCGCAAGTAATACTGGAATTTCTCAACAGTAGTTTGAAGTAATTTTTCTTTGTTGAGAAATTCCGGATCACCTGAAAAAGTCTTGGTAATTTCAACCTGACTTTTTAGTTTTTCAGTAAGGGTGGTGAGGTTTATTCGCTCTTCTTCCAATAGCAGTGTCATTAATTCCAATAGCAGTGTCAGTGTCTAGCTCTATACAGACGTTTTCGGCGTTCATTCAGGCCCACCTAGCCAATTTATGTTTATATACTGATTTGGCATGGAGGTTGCATGTATGTATATACTACGTCTTGGGTGTCCCTAACACATTTTATTATTCCTCCTACGTATTGAATACAATGCTTTATAATTTGTCCGATTTTCTGGCCACCACATCAATATGTCGGTGCCTGTCATTGTCCAGATGTCTTATTCTGGTTCATATGACCGGTTGCCCAAATACTGTGTATTTTCTGATGGTCCGATTGGGGACCATTGCACTTTGGGAGCGGGGTGAGTTCCGATCGCCCTGTTACCCAATAGTGATTACAGGTAGGACCATTATTCTTACCTATCTGTATTGCTGCGGCTAACTCAGCTGGCAGCCGCGGCATCGCGATATTTGGCGATGCCGCGCATGCGCAGGAAGTAGCTGGCATCCATAGCACTTCCGTGCGCCTCAAGCCTCGCTTCCGTCTCCGCGATGGGCGCATGCGCGGCGATGACGTGCAACCGCACGGATGCGCCCATTGGCCTGACCATAGTGTGGGCGGCGAAGGCGGCAAGCAGGTAAACTATTTAAAAGTGTCTGGCACGCCAGTATAGTTGGCGTCCCAGTTGTAGCTTACTACATATTATTTAGCTGCATATTCACAGTCTCTCCATCTATAGAGACCGCCCCAGGATTTGTCCACCATCTGGGCAAATCTCCATCACTGGCTGACGAATCTGTTCAGGCTGGTCTCTAGGGATTTAGTGTTTATCTTATACTTATCCCTGGTGTTCTTTTCTCTATCTCCCCTGATGAACTACCTGCGTTATATACACATCTGTCTGCAGGCAGTGAAACATGCGTGTAGGGAGCCTTTTTTCTAGATCCTTTTAGGGACTTCTAGTCTTATCTTCAGGGACAGGTTCCGGACGGGGTCGTCCTTGTAAGGACGAGTGCCCTGTGGTGAGGCTGCTACCCAATCTTAGAATTAGGGTCATGTTCGCTAGTCAGCTATAGGGTGTATACAGGGACCCTGCACTCTTGTGTATCACTGCCTGACATTGTCTTTTTCATTTTTTTTCATCTTCTATGGAGAAGCTGCTAATTAGCATTGTCAAGGGTGAACGTCCCGTTTCCTGTCTCACGGTACCGGTAGGACAACTGGTTTCTGGTGCCGCCGTGCACTATTTTTAGTGTTTACATGTATTTTTCAATTGGGATGGACACTTAGGCTGTCCGCCAGTGTATTTTCATCTGTTCTATCCCAAGGTCTGTTATTGCACTCTTTATTTTGGAATTATTTTATCTGCATTATCAATAAATGTTAAATTTTAGATTACCCACCTCCTGAATCATTCGGTTATATGGATGCCATCGGAGAGGCTCATCGGGTTTATGGGGGTGTGGCGTGGCTCAGATACGATGAGCAGTTTAGGCAGAGGAAGGCGGTCAGACCAAGCATTAGATGGGATCATAAAGACATTAGTCTTTGGATGAAATTGATGACGGCTCCAAAAGGTGGGTCTATGCCCTTTTGTCATGGTCTTACCTGCTTGCTGCTCTCCTTCGTTTGACATGTGCTGGCGGCCATCTTGGGTCCTGGGTTTCTTGTAGCCTTCCACCCTGCGGCTCCTCCTTCCCCTGGGAGGAGCTGGATGCCTAGCTCATATATATAGGAGGTCTGTGGCTTCAGTTCCTTGCTTGGTCCTCCTGTGTTCACATGCTTCTAAGACTGCTGCTGCTGCTGGTTCCTGATCCTGGCTTCGTCTGACTACCCTGCTGGTTCCTGATCCTGGCTTCGTCTGACTACCCTGCTGGTTCCTGATCCTGGCTTCGTCTGACTACCCTTCTGGTTCCTGACCCCTGGCCTCTCAAAGACTCTGCTTCGGTTTCACCATCCACTTGGACTTTTGCTTTACAGCTTTATTTTCAATAAAGCCTTCTTATTTTCACTTATCTCTTGTTGTACGTCTGGTTCATGGTTCCGTGACATTAGGACCAAGCCATGAATTCTGACGGTACAGGGCCATCCTCGCTACCCACGCTGGTTGCCAGACTTGATCAGCAGGATCACCTGTTGGGTCGGTTCGCTGTGGCGTTGCAAACCCTGCTTGAACGCACGGCTCATTTCGCTCCCGTTGCCGATGGGTCGGTTGTCGCTCCTGGGCTCGCTCCTACTGCCGCTCCGGTTGTTGCGCCAGAGTCTACCCCGACACCTGTTGTTGCGCCTGCGGTGTTTCGGGGTATGACCGGTTCTGCCCCTCTTCCACAGCGCTTTGGGGGAGAGCCAACTCAGTGCCGAGGTTTCCTTAACCAGGTGGGCATTTATTTCGAGTTGCTGCCACATGCCTTTCCTACTGAGAGATCAAAGGTGGGCTTCTTGATCTCGCTGCTCTCGGACAAGGCCTTGGCCTGGGCCAGCCCTTTATGGGAGAACAACAATCCGGTGGTTGCCGAGTTTTCCGGTTTTGTTGCTTCTCTTCGGAAGGTATTCGATGTGCCGGCTCGTGCTGCCTCTGCTGCGAAGCTCCTTATGTCCATCAGACAGGGTTCACGATCCGTAGCTGAATACGCCATTGAGTTTCGTACCCTGGCAGCAGAGGTGGGCTGGAATAATGAGGCTCTGGTCGCTGCTTTCTCTCATGGTCTCTCGGATGCCTTGAAGGATGAGGTTGCAGCTAAGGACCTACCAGTTGAGCTCGAGTCTCTTATTTCTTTCCTGATTTTGATTGACACCAGACTCAGGGAGAGACCTTCCTTTAAGGAGAACCTGCGGAGGTCTTCCAACAGATTGGTGCCTACGTTTGCTGTCCCACCCGTGCCTCCCTCTCCTCCCACGCCTCCTGGGGATGACTTGTCTGGGGGTGAACCCATGCAGCTGGGGTTTGCTCGCCTGTCCGAGGGGGAGAGGGCACTCCGGAGACGCGAGGGCCGATGCATGTACTGTGGTCTCGGTGGGCATTTTCGGTTGGCATGTCCGAACCGTCCGGGAAACGCTCGTACCCTGAGATCCTGTCGGGGGCAGATCTTGGGTGGAGTCTCCTCGTCCCCGGTTTCCCGTGTTGACAAACCACTGATCACTGTTGTCCTCTCCTGGGTCGGGGGCTCGGTGACGACCCAGGCGTTGGTGGACTCTGGTGCTGGTGGTTTGTTCATTGATAGTGTGTTCGCTGCCGCCAATTCCATTCCTCTGCAGGCTCGAGGTTCCCCACTGGCTCTTGAGGCGATAGACGGCAGACCCCTTCTGCCGCCACACGTGACTCATGAGACCCTTCCAGTGGGGATAGCCATTGGTGCCGTTCACAGAGAGTCGGTCTGCCTCCAGGTTATTTCGTCTCCACACTACTCGGTGGTCTTGGGGTACCCCTGGCTCCAGAAGCATAATCCGACTTTCGATTGGAGATCGGTCGAGATCCTCTCGTGGTCACCGCAGTGTGGGGCTAGTTGCATCCATGGGTCTGTCAAGTTGCTGTGTACTTCCTCGGACTCTCTGTTGCCTCCTGAATACGAGGAGTACCGGGATGTATTCGATAAGGTGCGCGCGGTTGCCCTACCTCCGCACCGCCCATACGATTGTGCCATAGAGTTACAATCTGGTGCCGTTCCTCCTCGTGGCAAAGTCTATCCACTGTCGGTAGCGGAGAATGAGGCCATGGAGGAGTACGTGAGGGAGGCGCTTTCACGCGGACACATTCGCAAATCTTCGTCCCCGGCAGGGGCTGGATTTTTCTTTGTGAAAAAGAAGGGCGGTGAGTTGAGGCCTTGCATCGATTACAGGGGTCTCAATCGCATCACGATCAAGAACGCTTACCCGATACCCTTGATTTCCGAGCTGTTCGATCGCCTTAAAGGGGCCACGGTCTTTACCAAACTCGACCTGAGGGCGGCATATAACCTGGTAAGGATCAAGGCGGGCGATGAGTGGAAGACCGCGTTTAACACCAGGACCGGTCATTACGAATCCTTGGTTATGCCCTTTGGGTTGTGCAATGCGCCCGCAGTCTTTCAGGAATTCATCAACGATGTTTTCCGTGACCTGTTGCAGCAGTGTGTGGTAGTCTATTTGGATGACATCTTGGTATATTCTGAATCCATGGAGGCCCACATTCTGGATGTCAGACGAGTGTTGCAACGGTTACGAGAGAACAAGCTGTTCGGTAAGCTTGAGAAATGCGAATTTCACCGATCCCAGGTAACCTTCTTAGGTTACATCATTTCCGCTGAGGGGTTCTCCATGGATCCTGAGAAGGTTTCGGCTGTCTTACAGTGGCCCCAGCCCAGTGGTCTTCGTTCCCTGCAGCGCTTTTTGGGCTTCGCCAATTATTATCGGAAGTTCATCAGGGACTTTTCCATGCTGGCCAAGCCTCTCACGGATCTGACCAGGAAGGGCAGTAATTCCCAGGTCTGGCCGCTTGAGGCCATCCGAGCTTTTGAGGCCCTAAAGTCCGCCTTTGTGTCGGCTCCGATTCTGTCGCATCCCAACCCTGGGTTGCCCTTTGTCCTCGAGGTGGACGCGTCTGAGACGGGAGTAGGCGCCCTTCTGTCTCAGCGTAGAACACCAGAGGGTCCTCTGCTTCCTTGTGGGTTTTACTCCCGGAAACTGTCTTCCGCGGAGTGCAACTATCAGATTGGTGACAGGGAGTTATTGGCCATCGTGCAGGCCCTTAAAGAATGGAGGCACTTGCTCGAGGGTTCGGTGGTTCCGGTTCTCATCCTGACGGACCACAAGAATCTGACCTACCTTTCTGAGGCCAAGAGATTGACACCACGTCAGGCCAGATGGGCTCTGTTCTTGTCACGTTTTAATTACGTGGTCTCCTACCTACCCGGTTCCAAGAACATCAGGGCGGATGCCTTATCACGGCAGTACTCCGAGCTGTCCAGGGAGGAGTCGATTCCGACTTCGGTCATACCTCCGAATCAGATCCTGGCCGCCATTCGCACCAGCCTGACCTCTCCCCTGGGTGAGCAGATTTTGGCGGCTCAATCTGGTGCTCCCTCTGGGAGACCCAACGGCAGATGTTTTGTGCCTGAGGAGTTGCGCACTCGGTTGTTGCGAACCTACCATAACTCCAAGACCGCGGGGCATCCTGGAAAGAATCAGCTGTCCTGGGCTGTTTCACGTCTGTTCTGGTGGCCTTCCCTACGTTCCGACATCGCCGCATATGTAGCGGCATGCTCCGTTTGTGCCCAGAGTAAGTCCCCTCGGCACCTTCCGTTGGGCCTTCTGCAACCCATAGCCACCGGGGAGCGCCCATGGTCACACCTGGGGATGGATTTCATTGTGGACCTCCCTGCATCCCGAGGCCATACGGTCATTCTCATGATTGTGGATCGGTTTTCCAAAATGTGCCACTGTGTTCCTCTCAAGAAGTTACCCTCTGCACAAGAGTTGGCCACGATTTTTGCCAGGGAGGTCTTCCGGTTGCACGGTTTGCCTAAGGAGATTGTGTCGGATCGGGGGAGTCAGTTTGTGTCCAGGTTCTGGCGCGCCTTTTGCTCCCAGTTGGGGATTCATCTCTCCTTCTCCTCGGCCTACCACCCTCAGTCCAATGGGGCCGCAGAACGATCCAATCAGGCCTTGGAGCAATTCCTTCGTTGCTATGTCTCCGATCACCAAGACAATTGGGTTGACCTCCTGCCTTGGGCTGAGTTTGCCAGGAACACGGCGGTGAACTCTTCCTCTGGGACGTCTCCCTTCATGGCCAATTATGGGTTCCAACCTGCCGTGTTACCGGAGGTATTCTCTCGCCAGGATATTCCGGCTGTGGAGGATCACCTTTCCGTCCTACGTGCTTCTTGGGTACAGATCCAGAAGTCCCTTGAGGTCTCTGCGCAGCGCCAGAGATTCCAGGCTGATCGCAGACGAGCGCCTGCTCCTTCCTACCAGGTCGGAGACCGTGTATGGTTGTCCACCCGCAACCTCAACCTTCGAGTGCCCACTCCCAAGCTGGCGCCTCGCTTTGTTGGTCCCTTCCGAGTGCTTCGCAGGGTAAACCCGGTAGCCTATGCCCTTGCGCTTCCTCCTGGCATGCGGATCTCCAACGTGTTTCATGTCTCCCTGTTGAAGCCACTGGTGTGTAATCGTTTCACTTCCTCGGTTCCTCGGCCTCGTCCGGTCCAAGTGGGCAATCGTGAGGAATATGAGGTGAGCAATATCCTGGACTCACGCCTGGTCCGCGGTCGGTTGCAGTTTTTGGTCCATTGGCGTGGTTATGGTCCAGAGGAGCGTTCCTGGGTTCCCTCCGCAGATGTCCATGCTCCTGCCTTGCTCCGAGCCTTCCACGCACGCTTCCCTCAGAAACCGTTTTGTGCTCCGCGGAGGAGGGGCCCTTGAGGGGGAGGTACTGTCATGGTCTTACCTGCTTGCTGCTCTCCTTCGTTTGACATGTGCTGGCGGCCATCTTGGGTCCTGGGTTTCTTGTAGCCTTCCACCCTGCGGCTCCTCCTTCCCCTGGGAGGAGCTGGATGCCTAGCTCATATATATAGGAGGTCTGTGGCTTCAGTTCCTTGCTTGGTCCTCCTGTGTTCACATGCTTCTAAGACTGCTGCTGCTGCTGGTTCCTGATCCTGGCTTCGTCTGACTACCCTGCTGGTTCCTGATCCTGGCTTCGTCTGACTACCCTGCTGGTTCCTGATCCTGGCTTCGTCTGACTACCCTTCTGGTTCCTGACCCCTGGCCTCTCAAAGACTCTGCTTCGGTTTCACCATCCACTTGGACTTTTGCTTTACAGCTTTATTTTCAATAAAGCCTTCTTATTTTCACTTATCTCTTGTTGTACGTCTGGTTCATGGTTCCGTGACACCTTTCGAGCGGGGGTTGGGGGATCCTCGGCCGGTGAGGGGCAAGGCGTTGGGAGGAAGGGCTGTTGCTGGCAATACAACGAAGGCCATTGTCGGTTCATGGCCGAGTGCCGGTTCAGACACGAGTGCTCCGGTTGCGGAGGCGCCCATAGTCTGTCAAAATGCTTTAAGAGGGGGAGAGGCAAGTGACCCGAGGTTGGGCAAAAGAGGGGTGACACCGGTGAAGGTGGGAGAGATGGTGCCTTATTTAGAGAAGTACCCAAATAGAGAGGCGGCTGCATTGTTGCTGGCAGGTTTTCAGTGGGGTTTCAAAATTCCGTGTCAATCGGTTGGTGATGGTACCGTACCGCGGAACCTGGCCTCGGCGTTGCGTTGTCCAGGGGTGGTGGCTGAGAAGATTGAAAAGGAGGTTGCTGCGGGAAGGGTTGTTGGTCCTTTTGTTTGTCAGCCGTTGCCAGATTTTTGGGTATCACCGTTGGGGCTAGTGCCAAAAAAGGAGCCCAAAAAATTTTGTTTAATACATCACCTGTCCTTTCCGCCGGGTGGGGCGGTGAATGATGGGATAGCGGAGGAGTTGTGTTCAGTTTCATACACTTCTTTTGACGCAGCAGTGCGGTGGGTCCGGCGTTTTGGTCAGGGGGCCTTGTTGGCCAAGACCGATATTGAGGCCGCGTTTAGGTTGTTACCGATTCATCCAGAGAGTTTTCACTTGTTGGGTTTTCAGTGGGAGGGGAGTTTTTATGTAGATTGCTGTTTGCCGATGGGTTATGCGATTTCCTGTTCGCTGTTTGAATGTTTTAGTACGTTTTTGGAGTGGGTAATCAAGATGGAATCTAGTTGGAATTCGGTATTACACTATCTTGATGACTTTTTGTTTATCGGCCCCGCGGGATCACGGGTTTGTTCGGTTTTGTTGAGAACGATGGAACGGGTGGCGGCTCATTTTGGAGTGCCATTGGCCCAGGAAAAGACGGAAGGACCGGCAACGGTGCTTCGTTTTTTGGGGATTGAAATTGATAGTGTGGCTATGGAATGTCGGTTGCCGGTGGACAAGGTTAGGGATTTGTTGGAGGATTTGGCCTTTTTGGTGCGGGCTAGGCGGGTTCAGTTGCGGAAGGTCCAGTCGGTGCTGGGCAAGTTCAATTTCGCCTGCAGGATATTGCCAATGGGTAGGGTGTTCTGTCGACGGCTGGCACAGGCCTCGGCGGGAGTAGTGGTTCCGTTTCACTATTTGCGTTTGTCCTCGGAGGTGAGGGAGGACTTACGGGTATGGCAGGCCTTTTTGGTGGGTTTCAATGGCCGGGCGATGTGGATGGAGGCGCCTGTCTCTAATGTGGACTTGGATTTATTCTCGGATGCATCGGGTTCCGGCGGTTATGGGGTATATTGTGGTAGACAGTGGAGTGCGGGGTCCTGGCCGGTGGAGTGGGAAGAAGCAGGTTTTCTTGGGAACTTGGTTTTGTTGGAGCTGTTTCCGATAGTGTTGGCTACAATACTGTGGGGTGACAGGCTACGTAATAAACGAGTGCGTTTCTATTGTGACAACATGGGGGTGGTGCAGGTGATTAATAGTGGGATCGTTTTCGAGGATTGGCACCAGAAGCAGAGGTTCAAGGGTTGTCCTGTCCCCAGTGGCTCTGGAGCGTGGCCTTGGGGTCTCGGCTGACTTGATTCGGCGGTCAGTGAGTAAAGGGACGTGGTCGTCCTACTCGGCAGTGTGGTCGCTTTGGGAAGGTTTGTTGGAAAAAGTGGGGGTGGCTGATGTAGCGGAGGAGTGGCAGACCTTGTTGGTATATTGGTTGGGGGTGTCGTTTAGTGAGGGGTTGTCCTTCTCTGTTGCTTCCAAGAGGTTAGCGGCAGTGTCCTTCTGGTTGCGTTTGCGCGGGATGGCGGACGTGACCAAGAGTTTTGTGGTGCGGCAGGCTCTAAAGGGCTATCGCCGTGGGGCAGTTCGCAGGGATTCGCGGCGCCCAGTGTCTTTTGAAGTTTTGTTGCAGTTATGGGAGCAGGCTGGGGGGGTTTGTGCTTCGTCTTTTGAGGTAGTGCTTTTTAGGGTGGCTTTTACCTTAGCTTTCTTTGGGGCGTTCAGGATATTAGAGTTGGTGTCAGCTACTCGGAAAGGGTCCGGGGGTCTGTTGAGGGAAGATGTTAGTGTTCAGGAGGGAGTATTGCGATGTAAGTTGCGCAGGTCCAAAACGGATCAGGTTGGGCAGTGTTGTGGTTGCGGCCTTTGATAGGGTCCGTACTTTGTCCGGTGCGCTGTGTGGAGGAATTTTTGGCAGTGCGGCCACGTGGTTCCGCTTCGTTACTGGTGCATCAAGACGGATCTAGTTTGTCGGTTTTTCAGTTTGTGGCTGTGTTTCGGTCTTGTTTGAGGGCGGCTGGGTTGCCGGCCCAGGAATATGCGTCGCATTCGTTTCGGATTGGCGCAGCGACTGAAGCGGCCCGGTGGGGCCTGGGGGATAATGTTATTAAGAGGATTGGCCGGTGGGAGTCGTCATGTTTTCGGTCATACGTTCGGCCACATTTGTTGTATGGAGGTTCTATGTAGATGCGGCCTTAAGGAAATTTTCTTTTGCTGGGTTTAATGTCAGTGGTTTGTTGTTTTTTTTTTTTTTTGTTTTACAGAACCGGAGACTGGATTGGCGTGGATTTTCGGACACTCGTATGTCTACTGGGGTGCATTGCGGGCGGACGTGCGGCGGAACGTGCGGCTTTTGGGGTTTTTCCCTGAGCAGTTGCAAGTACGGTGGATCGGGCTGCGGGGCCTCATGTGGGGTCGTGTGTTGCCGGAATTTCAGGCTTACGTTGCCTTGGATCGGGCTCCTGATATTGTGGTGATGCATGTGGGGGGGAATGACCTGGGCGTCCGTAGGTCACGTGATGTTATAAGAGACATTAAGCTTGATCTTCTCCGCTTGCTGTCACAATTCCCGGATCTGATCGTGGTATGGTCTGATGTAGTAGCCAGGAGATCTTGGCGATTTTCTCGGTCGGTGGACCGTATTAATAAGGCCCGGGCAAAATTAAATAAGGAGGTAGGGCGTTTTGTGCGTCGCCAGGGTGGCTTGGTGGTTCGGCATCAGGAGTTGGAGGCGGCTTCTCCTCAATTTCTGAGGTCGGATGGAGTACATCTGAATGATCTGGGGATTGATATGTGGGCTTTGGGGATTCGAGATGGTTTAGAGATGGCTTTCAAGGTGTGGCGTGACTCCCACAGGTGAGGTGTCACCGGTGGTCGTTGGTGGCAGTTTCTGATGTGGGATCCTGGGGGGAAATTCATGGTTAAGAGATGCGCTAGATGGTGGAATGCGTGTCTATTGAAGTTAAAATAAGCTGGTTAATGCGCTTCCTGTATACTTGGAATTGGTGGATCTGGTGTCCTTGGGTCGGTGAACGCGGCCAAGGGCAAGGAAAGTCAGGAGAAAAGGAGATCGGGAAAAGACGTGTTTTGGGGTTGCCTCCCAGGATCTCTTGGAGGGTTAACAGCGGATAATGTTAAGATAATGTGTGATATTATTGTTAAAGAATATGCATGTTTGGAAAAGTTGTAAGTTATATGTTAAATTAATAAAGGTGGCCTTGTACGGCCATATTTTACCAACAAGATTGTGGTTGAGTATTATTAAAGGAGGAGGGGGTTGTGGTAAGGGTATGGGGTAGCCGGAAGGGTTCTTCCATCCCATTAAGTCAAGGAACAAAATTAAAAACCCACATTATATAGATATATGTAAATGGGTTTTAAAGAGAGGATTGAAGGGTTCTATTTCAGTCCAAATCATATATTTTTTATATAAGCTTATATTACATCATGTTCCATACATTAATATATTACGCGAGCATGGACACGTAGCAGGTTAAAGTCCATATGATAGCTATTACTAGGAGGTTTTTCTCGTATGTATGAATAGCCTTGGACTCTGGTAGAAGATAAGATAATTAGCTGGCTAAAAACATGTGTTACTGTTTAACTTAAACATCACGTCATTGAGTACTATATATATGTCTAAAAGGGTAATAAAATTCAGAGTCATTTTGAAATTGCACAGCACTGTGTCTTGCTTCATTATCACTCTCTCTGACGTCAGATATAAGAATCAAATCAAGCTGAATACCGAAGTCTTGTACCTCAGGTACAAAATAAGGGAAAGATAAGAATATTTCCTTACAGTGGCCACCCAGTAATCAGCACTGGTTAGAATGTGAGCAACTCAGCAGTCTTTGCGCAGGCACTGCAGCATGTAGTCACTCATGTGTGCCAGGCTGCCCAGAGGCAACGACAAGCTGTCCTCTGTGGGAGGTGTATCGTCTGTGTCCTCTGTATCCTTCCAGCCACGCTGCAGTGATGCCTATTAGCTGCTTTGGGTGCCACCCTGCTGTGAACACAGTTCCTCCTCCTCATCCTCCTCCTCCTCCTCCAGAACTGTTCCGTGGCTGGACAATTGTGTACCTGGCCTCTGTTGGTGCAGGGACCCACCCTCCGAGCCACTTGTGAACACTGAATGACTGGCCTGATAACCATGGAAATGATCCCTCTTCCTCTTCCCCCTGTGCCACATCCTCTTCCATCATCGCCCGAAGCGTTTTTTCAAGGAGACATAGAAGTGGGATAGTAACACTGAGGACTGCGTCATCGGCACTGGCCCTGTTGGTGGAGTACTTGAAACAGCGCATCATGGCACACACGTTCTGCATGGAGGCCCACTCGGTGGTGCAGTGGCGCTGTTCCGCAGAGCGACTCAACCGTGCGTGCTGCAGCTGAAACTCCACTATCGCCTGCTGCTGCTCGCACAGTCTCTCAGCATGTGCAAGGTGGAGTTCCACCTTGTTGGCACGTCGCATATGAGGCGGTGAGCGGGAAGGCCGAAGTTACGCTGCAGCACAGACAGGCGAGCAGCAGCAGAGAGAGAAGGCCAAAAGTGCGCACAGATGGACCGCACTTTCTGCAGCAGTTCTGACATATCAGGGTTTTTTTTCAGGAACCTCTGCACCACCAAATTCAGCACATGCACCAGGCAAGTGATGTGTGTCAAACCGGCTAATCCCAGAGCTGCTACGAAATTTCACCCATTATCTCCACCAGACAGAATGACAGCATTTCAAAGGCCAGGAATTTTGAAATGATGGCATTCAGGGCCAGGGATCATGGGTAGGTAGGGGGTTACTTCCTCTTTCTCTCCAGTGTTTGGGAGATGGACAGCTGGATGCTTCCATGGGACATTGTAGAGATGCTTGGTAACGGTGACAGATGTGGTGGCTTTTCTGCCACATCCTCTGTTTGTGGGGTGGCAGGTGCCACTGTCACTCCAGATGGGTAGGAAGAGGCCGAGACTGCAGCCTAACTAACAGACGGATTAACTATATTATTTTCCTTGTCACATATGCAGTGCAGGTGTCTTCATGCATTAAATGGGTATATGACGTGCACCTAACTAACAGACGGATTAACTATATCAATTTCCCTGTCACATATGCAGTGCAGGTGTCTTCATGCATTAAATGGGTATATGACGTGCACCTAACTAACAGACGGATTAACTATATCAATTTCCCTGTCACATATGCAGTGCAGGTGTCTTCATGCATTAAATGGGTATATGATGCGCACTGTGCACCTAACTAACAGACGGATTAGCTATATCAATTTCCCTGTCACGTATGCAGTGCAGATGTACTTCACGCAATAAATGGGTATATGACGTGCACCTAACTAACAGACGGATTAACTATATTTTTTCCCCTGTCACGTATGCAGTGCAGGTGTACTTCACACAATAAATGGGTATATGACGTGCACCTAACTAACAGACGGATTAACTATTATATTTGTGTGTCAGGGGTACAAAGTACAATGTTGCATGTGGACACACAAAAAAATCGCTGTAGGTCTCCCACAGAATTAACAGCTAGATTTATGATTATCTCTCTGTGTCAGGGGTGCAAAGATGGTGTATTGCACCCACAACTAAAATCGCACTAAGGCCTCATGCACACGACCGTTGTTGTGTTCCGTTCCGCAAAATGGGGTTCCGTTGTTCCGTGATCCGTTTCCGTTTTTGTTTCCGTGTGTCTTCATTTATTTTTGGAGGATCACAAGACATGAAGGAAAGTAAAAAAAAGTCTAAGTCAAGTTTGCCATGCAAATGATAGGAAAAAAATGGACGCGGACACGCGGATGACAATCTTGTGTGCCTCCGCATTTTATTACGGTCCCATTGACTTGAATGGGTCCGCGAACCGTTTTTCCGTGAAGAAAATAGGACAGGTTATATTTTTTTGACAGACTGGAACCACGGATCACGGACGCAGATGACAAACGGTGCAGTAGCCAAGTTTTCAACTGACCCATTGAAAGTCAATGGGTCCGCAGAAAATCACAAAAAACGGAACAACGGACACGGAAGAAAACAACGGTCGTGTGCATGAGGCCTAAGGCCATTAATTTCAATGGGTCAGCAAAAAAATGCTGATAGTTCATCTGTTTGTGTTTCGTGTCTGTTGTCCGTGTTTCCCTTCAGCAAAAAAAATAGTGCATGTCCTACTTTTTTCACATTTGTGGACAAGGATAGGCATTTATTACAATGGATCTGTGGAAAAAAACGGATCCTTCCAAAAAAGCAGATGTTTTTTTAGCAGACGCACAATTTGCGAACGCAAAAAACAACTGTCGTGTGCATGAGGCCTAACACTGTCCCTCACTTCAGCTGCCTGCTTTCTGACCCTTCACTACTGAGAGCTGATGGGCGGTGCTACACGTAATCCAGCTTATATAGAGGCTGGTTCACATGATTCACCGGTCAATCACAGGCATGCCATTGGTAGGCATGGCTGTGATGGCTTCTAAGGGCACACAGCTTAAAAGCCTTTCAACAAGCTTTATTAAATGCCCGAACACTGAACTCAAACCCAAAGTTTTCCGGCAAAGTTCGGGTTCGGGTCCGGATACCAAAAATCGTAAAGTTTGGTACAGACCCGCAATGCACGTTGGGCCGCCATAAGGGCTTATGCACACAGCCCAGCCGTGGCCTTATTGCGGCCCGCAAACAGATGTGCTTCTGTGGATTTTCTGTCCATGCCTCTGCACTACTTTTTTGCGGTGCGGAAAGTCGGATGCAGATCGTTGACCCTCTTCACGTGAATAGATCTGCAATCAGCATGCGACAGCCCCATGGTCGGTGCCCGTGCATTGCGGACCATGATTTGTCCGCAGCACTGGCCCGGCTGGAACACGTTCGTGTGCATGAGTCCTAACTCCAATGCTCCAGCGCTGTAATGTACTGCAAATGGTGCCACGTGGTTAAGAATGCCAAACAGTTTTTTTTATAAAAAGATTATATGGCGTAATTTATTAAGACCGGCATTTTAGACGCCGGTCTTACTATCCCTTCGCTGGTTATGTAGAGGCACCAGTGCATCCCCCGCCAGTGTAGAACAGCCTTAAATCCCTTGTTAGTGTAGATTTCGATAATTTTCTACGTCAAAAATTGGTATAGAAAATAATAAATGAGACAGGCAGACCTGTCCTCTAATGCGCCACGCCCCCTTTTTTAGAACTGGCATACATGGCATGGAAGGGGAAGAAGTCACAAATTTTGCCGCAAATCACCTTTGCAACAAAATCTGCTCCAAATATATACCAAAAAGTGGCGTATATTTAGGCATAAATTACCCCAATAGTCTTCTAGATTTCTGCACCAATTTTAAAGTTTATTTTTGTATCACATCGCTAAGGCCTCTTGCACACAAACGTATGCGCCCGTGGCCGTGCTGCGGCCCGCAAATTGCGGGCCGCAATGAACGAACACCCACCGTGGGGCAGCCACAGCAGATCGCGGACCCATTCACTTTAATAGGTCAGCGATCCGGCCATTCCGCAAAAAGATAGGACATGTTCTATCTTTTTGCGGAACGGAAGTATGGGACAAAACCCCACAGAAGCACTCCGTAGTGCTTCCATAGGGTTCCGCTCCGTGTTTCCGTTCCGCACCATACCGCATCTCCGGATTTGCGGACCCATTGAAATGAATGGGTCCGCATCCGTCATGCAGAATGCACACAGAGCGGTGCCCGTGTGTATTGAGGATCCGCAAATGCGGTCCACAATACAGCCACCGAGCGCACACATTCGTGTGCAAGAGGCCTAAGTTATTACCAGTTTAGATCATCAGATAAAAGCTTGCAACTGGCATTGCTCTTTAATTAAATTCCCATGTAATCTGTCATCTCTCTGTACTCCTCCAGTGTGCTGCAGTCTGTTTCCTGTACTAAGTGAACTTCAATTGTCTAGCAAAATATAGCACAGGACAGGAAATTGCTGTGTTAGATTCTTCAGGGTCCATCTATAGCATGTACCTCATGCTGACTGTGACTGCAAGAATAATAGTTAAGTAGCTACTTTAGCACTTTATCCTTCCTACTACATACCGTGGTTCACAGCACTTTCTTCTAAATAAATGTAAACAGGCTTGGACTGGCCCACTGGGGGAGGTGAGGGTTTACTCGGTAGGCCCCCAGTCTCCTACGCCCAGAGATAAGACGGAGGAGTAACTATTTCTCTTGTTTCTCAGGAGAGAAATTTATTGTAGCCACTAGGTGGCACTATCGCACAGTGATGCAGACTCCTACTGGTGTAAATTGTACAGGAGGCCCCGCAGTATCTTCTAAACTTCCCGGGCTACTGGCAGTGAAGTAGGAGAGAACATCTCTGGCCATCCTCCTGCCCTCCCTGCTGTCAGAAAACTGTGGTTGCTGGAGAGAAGGACTCCTCTGCGGTGCTGGGCTGATTTCTCAGGTGTGTGACAGTAGTGAGCTGTAGAAGACTGTAAGGGGGAAATAGGGGATTTGTTTATAGCAGATATAGATCTATGAATGTGTGCTGCTCTCTGCAGAGTTCAGAGTGGCATTGGGGGGACTCTGCCCTAGGTCCCCCCAATGCCTCTGCTTTAGGTGCACCCCTTTAGTGCCACAGCTCCAGATGCCCCCCAATGCCCCCACTCTAAATGCACCCCTAATAGTGTCTCTTCTCCAGTTGCCCCTAATACCTCTGCTCTAGGATCACCACTATTACCCTACCTGAGGTGACCCTAATGCCTCTGCTTTAGGTGCACCCCATAAATGCCCAGCTCCAGATGCACCCCACTCTAAATGCACTGCTACTATTACCTCTTCTCCAGTTACCCCTGCTCCAGGAACCCCACTATTACCCTGCCTCAGGAGACCCTAATGCCTCTGTTTCCGTTATGACCCTTCATTTGTGCCCTTTGCTCACGTTGCTCCTCTAGCACCTTTGCTTGGGCTTTGTTAAAGGTTATGACCTGCAAAGGGGGTTGGACTTATGACTGAAAAATTCTGCACAGTGCGTCACATTCTCCAGTATTGACACGTATGGTTTACATGGCGGTAGTGATGATATTCCGTATTTACAAGCATCACTGCTGCCATGTAAAGAGATACTGGTGGTGGAGGATTTAAAGAGGTTGTCCAGGTTTTCAAGTTATCCTCTTCATACCATAGGGCATAACTATATGATTAGTGGGGTCCGATTCTGCGACCCCCACTGATCCCAGGAACGGGTCCTGTTCCCCCTTTTTGATGGTATGGCAGGCCACACATATGCCCTGCTACTCCATTTATTCGCTTTGGGACCACTGGAAATAGCCAGCACTGTACTCTGCCATCTCCAGTGACCCCATAGAGCAGGGATGGGCAACTTGCGGCTCTCCAGCTGTTGTAAAACTACAACTCCCACCATGCCCTGCTGTAGGCTGATAGCTGTAGGCAGTCTGGGCATGCTGGTATTTGTAGTTTTGCAACAGCTGGAGAGCCTCAGGTTGGCCATCCCTGCCATAGAGAATGGATGGAGAGGCAGGGCATATGCTCAACCTGCCACTCAATCAAGAAGGGAGATCGGTGGGGGCTCCAGCATTCAGACCCTCACACATCACTTAGTTATCCCCGATACTGGGGATATAGGATAACTAGAAAAGTGGACACAGGTCTTTAACAGGCGAGCATTTCTATTTTCGTTTAACACATATTTTGTGCCAGATTTAAAATGTTAAATTTCTATTTATTTTTTTATACCCAAAGAAAACCTTTAAGGATAGGGAATGTGAAAAGGACCAACAGCTATGACACGACAGGTGATAAGTGTCTGATTGATGGGGGTCTAACTGCTGGGACTCCCATGATCAAGGGCAAGTGGTCTTAAGACCACTATAATGCTGTAGCCATGTTGGCTGCTGGCATTACAGTGATTAGCTGGCTGGAACGCGTCATCGGGTGCTATATAGCATTTGATGACACGTGTTCGGCTCAGTATTAGTCAGGGAGAGCTGGAGAGCAGAAGGGAGAGAAAGTGTAGGGATTGAAATAGCAATATTTTAGTTTTTATACTTGTTATAGACCCAAAAGTCCTTTTAAGGACTATTGTGTGTGGCAGCAATATATATTTTTAGCGCAACCTGCACTAGATTGCTAAAACTTGTTAGAGACCCAAAAGTCCTTTTAAGGACTATAGTTGTATCTGGCAGCAATATATATTTTTAGCGCAACCTGCGCTAAATAGCATGCAATTGTTTGGCCACTGCAGACTGCGACATAATCTGAGCTACATCTCCTGTCTAACGTGTGTGCAACCTAAAATATCTGTGACATCCAGTGTACTTTTTCTGTAGACGGTGTCCGCTATTGGACAGTTACATTACCTGCGGTACAACTCCTGTATAACATTTGCGTATCCGAAATATCAGTGACATTCAGTCTAATTTTTTTGCTGCTGGTGGCAACGACACTACATGCGCTACATCTCCTGTATAAGGTTAGCACATGCTAAATATCAGTGACATTCATTCAGTGTAATTGTTTATTAGCCGGTGGTGACAGCGACATTACTTGCGCTATACCTCCTGTTTAACGTGTGCATATCCTAAAAATATCTGTGACATTATGTGTACTTTATTTGCTCATACACTTACAAAACCTGCGCTACTGTACGTGTGACATACTTGCAAGCATATATACCATTCAATATGTGCAAGGCGAGCAGTAAGAGACGGGGAAGTGGCCATGCTGCTGATGGTGCACGCAGAGGCCTTGGCCCTGGGCGCGGTGAAACTGTGCCTGCTGCCAGAGCACAAGAAACACACTCATCCATGATACCTAGATTCATGTCCCAGTTTGCAGGATGGCGCAGGACACCACTTTTAACTGGCCAGCTAGAAGTTGTCCTAGGTTGCTAGTATAGCCTTATATGTGTATACAGCTAAACCTGCTAATAACCTTAATACAGTTCCTATGTTTATGTGTTAGAGACAAAATCAGAGTAATTTACTGTGACATCATGTTTTGGATGTCATATAACTGTTATATTTTGTGTTCACAGAAGTAGAAAAAGATAATATGCCTTTAATATTAATTTTGTAATGTAAGGTAAGCTCAGTGACACAGCAGAAACAACAGAAAGCATAGTGTTAATCTGTTGTTGTTGGGAATAAGTCTAGACCAATCACAGCCAGCTTCTCACACAGCAAGAGTTTTTACCAATCACAGCCAGCCTCACAGCCAGCCTGTCTGGGAATTGCCCCAGCTCCTGCTGCTAGAATCATTATTCACCAGAGACAGGAGCTGAAGAGACATTCACTCCACTGAGAGCTGAGTTTTATGGGAACAAGAGGCCAAAATAGGTATTTAAAACAGTTATATAACGTTCATATTGTCAGTATTGTGTTTAGAACTGTATACTGAACTAGATATTTATGTTTTTACTTATAGTTCCACAAATTGCAACCATACAAATACAAATTGCAAATTCAATTGCAACCATACAATTGCAATCCAAATTGCATACAACCATACCAGATCATACTCAACCAATCTGCAAATAGTTACTGCTAACTGCATACTGCAAATTGTGACCAAATTCAGCAAGTGAACTATTAATTAGACCTCAGATATACCTCTCAGAGAGATCATAAAGTGCTTAAATAACTCAAAGTGAGAGTACAGATAATCAAGAGAGAAATATATCCACCATTTTATGTTGAATGACAAGATTGAACAATTGAACCACCATCTTAATTAAACCGACATTTTGTGATATATTTTCAACACGTGTTATGTACATGGACTATCTGAAAAGTTGAAGTTAATAGAGAAGTTATTTCAAGCATTTTGTGTTCTCTTTAAACCTACTGTTTCCATAGAACGGCGCTAGAGGAATTACAGAGAAATAGACAGTCTGGTTAGACTAAAAGTCAGAGATACCAAAATTCTTCTAATGCCACAGCGCAAAAGGCACTTCATAGTGCTGCGCCTGCCACACCACTCTCAAAGTCACACCAGTGCGACCAGGTGGTCGGTTGGATTATAGCAGATAATGCTTCCAGTCGGTTAAGCACCACCCTGTCATCCGCAAAGTCCAGTCTCAGTAGCCAAGAGTCTGGTCAACAGAATCCTCACCCTGATACTCCTTGTACCCACCATGGAGAATCTTGGCAAACAAGTGATCCCACACTCGGATATTCCGAGGAGCTGTTTTCATCGCCATTCCTTAATTTGGGACTCTTGCTAAGCCCGCTTGAAGAGGGACATGAGGAGATCTTGTGCCCTGATTCCCAAGCTCTTGAGCATCCACAGTCAGAAGAAGATGACGGTGGGGAACGGCAATTAGTGTTTCACGAGGTGGATGATGATGATGAGACACAGTTGCCAATAAGTCAACCGCAATTGGTGTCTCAAGAGGTTTATGATGAGGATAAGACACAGTTGTCAATAACTGAGGTTGTTCTTAGGTCAACAAGTCAGGAGGCAGACCAGAGTGAGGAATTGGAAGAGGAGGTGCTGGATGATGAAGTCACTGACCCAACCTGGGAAATTTGCAAGCCGAGCGAGGACAGCAGTACAGAGGGGGAGGGATCCGTATCACCACAACAGGCTGGAAGAGGCAGTGCAGTGGCAAAAGGGAGAAGGTAGGCCACACCAAATAGACCTGCAACTGTTCCCCAGAGCCCCCCCTTGCAGCAATCTCCCTTGCCAAGGGGTAGGTGTTCCGCAGTCTGGCGCTTTTTTGAGGAAAGTGCGGACGATAAAAGAATTGTCATTCGCAACCTGTGCCGTACCAAAATGAACAGTGGCGTGAACACTAGCAACCTCCCCACCACCAGCATGACTCCGCCACATGGCATCAAAACACCCTAATAGGTGGGCCGAACACCTGGGTCCACAACCAGTGTCTGCAGGTCACACCACTGCCTCCTATTCCCCTGTGTTTAGTGCTGGCCAGTCCCCTGTCCAAGATGCAGGCCCGGATGCCTCCTGCCATGCACCTGGACCTTCGCAAGCACCATCAGCTAGCACATCCACTTTTGTGTCCCAGCGGAGCATACAGATGTCTATACCCTAGGCCTTTAAACGAAAGCGCAAATACCCAGCCACCCACCCACAAACCATAGCACTAAATGCGCACCTTTCCAAATTCCTGGCCCTGGAAATGTTGCCATTTAGGCTTGTGGACACTGAGGCTTTCCGCAGCCTGATGGCGGCTGCTGTCCCGTGGTACTCTGTCCCCAGCCGCCAATATTTTTCACGTTGTGCAGTCCCAGCCTTACACCAGCATGTGTCCCATAACATCACCCGTGCCCTGACCAACGCAGTTATTGGGAAGGTCCACTTAATGACTGACACATGGACAAGTGCTTTTGGCCAGGGCGCTACATTTCCCTGACTGCACACTGGGTGAATGTTGTGGAGGCCTGGAGCGAGTCGTACCCATAGGTGCTACCGATGCCAAGGATTGCAGGCCCTACTACCATCAGGGTTTCCGCTAGCACCTATGTTAGTGGCTGCAACCCCCCCCCCTTCTCCTCCTCTGCCTCCTTATCCACTTTCACCTCTGAATTATCATCTTGCATCACCAGTCAGACATCAGTCAGTAGCTGGAAGCAGTGTAGCACTGCAGTAGGGAAGCGGCAACAGGCCGTGCTTAAACTGATCTGCTTAGGTGACGCAGACCTGTAGCAGGGGATAAGGGACCAGACTGAGCTGTGGCTCTCGCCAATCAACCTAGGACCAGGCATGGTTGTGTTTGATAATGGCCGTAAGTTGGTGGTGGCTTTGGA
Source organism: Bufo bufo (assembly GCF_905171765.1). NCBI lineage: Eukaryota > Metazoa > Chordata > Amphibia > Anura > Bufonidae > Bufo > Bufo bufo. Next base: position 299,020,280 of record NC_053390.1, read on the forward strand.
GCTCGGCAAGCTCACACACATACCATGCCTAGCCCACATGTTCACCCTAGTGATTCATAAATCACTGCAAAAGGTGCACCACAATGATATGCAACTGACAACACTGGCTAATACCTCAAGCTGATGTTAAGAACTGAGACTTTAGCCAATGTATTCCTGTCAGGAACACATAGGAGCCCTTTTGCACTACCGTCAAGATATTTCATTGTGGCATGGCTTCCTACTAGAGTTGAGCGGACACCTGGATGTTCGGGTTCGACGGGTTCGGCCGAACTTCACAAAAAAGTTAGAGTTCGGGACCCGAACTTGACCCGAACTTAACCCCGAACCCCATTCAATGGGGACCCAAACTTTTGAGCACTAAAATGGCTGTAAAAATGTCATGGAAAGGGCTAGAGGGCTGCAAAAGGCATCAAAATGTGGTTAAGAGCATGGCAAGTGCTCTGCAAACAAATGTGGATAGGGAAATGACTTTAAAGGGCTTCTGTCAGACTTACATACAATATATGAGGATACTATGAAATTCTGTACATTCCATGGAGTCATATAACCTGACAATGACCAAGTGCAGTACATGTACGGTGCTAGGTGCTGTGCTTTATTTCAAAGCACTGTACATGTACAGTGTGGGATAAAAAGCAGAAGCAGGTTTATTACTGCTTCTGCCTTCTCTTTCTTCTGCATATAGCGTGCAATGAGCACGATGCAGTGAATAGAGAAGTGGCCATGCTGCTTCCTGTATTGGACCCTGCAATCACTTGACCCTGATCAGATCTGTCTGTGTACAATACCCCTTTTAGTGACCTCTTCGAGGACATATTATGTGCCAAAATATATGCCAAAAATAATAAAAATAATAATAATTGGATACAAATAGAAGAAAAAAATGCCTGCGTCAACAGAACCCCTGCCATACTCGCCCTATGATTACCAAACTATACATATATCAAAATGACTGACTCAAAATAGGTAACTCATTTTTATAATTTACTAGCAGAATGACTCGGCTTTGCACTGGTATACAGTAGTTCATCTATTTCATTTAATATTTATATGTGTGGTTAAAAGATATGACAGTGTCACCCATAACAGTGATATCCACAGAACCCCACCCCTTAACAGTGACCTTCACAGTACCTCGCCCCCTTAACAGTGTCTTCCACAGCATCCCACTCCCTTAACAGTGACCCTCCCCCACAGCACCCTGTCCCCTTAACAGTGACCCTCCACACAGAACCCTGCCCCCTTAACAGTGACCTCCCTAGTGCTCTACTCCTTTAAAATGTGACCTTCACAGTGGCCTTCTTCCTTAACAGTGCCCTATAACAGTGAATAAAAATGGCTGAGTTGTTATGGAAACCTGGTGTAACTGTGTATGTCAAGACTGAAGAACTTGCGAGTTTCTATTGCATAATAAGGGTCATGACTGTGTGAATGGCAGTTAGACTGTGAGTGAAGCTGATTGCTCCTATTGGCTAATATATTTTTGGGGAACATTTCAGGAACAGTACATCCTATAGAGTTGAAACCCGGTCTAAAACCTTCCCGGACACCTGATGTACCTACGTTCCAAATTTGGTGCAGATCGGTCTTGTTGTTTTCCCATGCATAAAGAACAGACAGACAGAAATAAATTTTTATATGTCGCACGGGTATATTTCCACTATTTCATTCAATGTTTGTGTGTGAGGTTAAAAGATATCCACAGTGTCCCCCTTAATAGTGACCTCTACAGCACCCCTACCCCTTAATAATGACTTCCACAGCACCCTGCCCCTTTAACAGTGACCTCCACAGTGCCTCACCCCATTAACTGTGACCTTCACAGCCCCTCGCTCCCATAACATTGTTCTCCACAGTGGCCCATCACCTTAACACTGACCCTCCATAGCACCCTGCATATTAACCTTGACCTCCAGAGTAGCCCACCCCCTTAACTTTGACCTTCGCAGCAAACTGCCCACTTAACAGTGACCTCCACAGAAGCATGCCCCCTTAACAATGACATCCACAGCACCTTGCCTCCTTAAAAGTGATTTCCAAAGTATTCCACCCCCTTGACAGTGACATCCACAGAACCCCGCCTCCTGAACTGTGACCTCCACAGTTCCCTGCCCCCTTTACACTGACCTACACAGTGGCCTGCCCCTTAAAAGTGACCTCCACAGTAGCCCACCCCCTTAACAGTCGCCCCACAATGCCCTACCCCCTTAAAAGTAACCTTTACAGCATCTTTCCCCCTTAACAGTGACCTTCACAGAGCCCAGCCCTTAACAGTGACCTTCACAGTGGCCCACCCCCTTAACAGTAACCTTCACAGAGCCCACCCCCTTAAGTGACTTCTGCAGTATCCTGCCCCCTTAACATTGACCTCAATAGTGGCCCACACCATTTACAGTGACCCTCCACAGTGATCTACCCCTTAACAGTGACCTCCACAGGGCTCCTCCCCCTTAACATTGGCCTCCACAGCAGCCCGCTCCATTAACAGTGATCCCCCCACAGTGCTCTGCAAAGCAGCCCACCCCCTTAACATTGACCTGCACAGGGTCCCCCCCCCCACTGCACCACCTGGTGTAACTGTGTATGTCAAGAGTGAAGAACCTGTGAGTTCCTTTTGGCTAATACATTTTTTGGTAATATCTCACGAACGATGCTTCCTAGAGAGCTGAGACCTGGTCTAAAACCTTCCCGGACACCTGATTTCCCTATGTGCCAAATTGGTGCAGATCGGTACAGTCGTTTGGCAGTGCATAAGGAACAGACAGACAGAAATTAATTTTTATATATAAAAGAGATAAGAGATTTTGGTGTCAGTTTGAATATATGAAGAATAAGGAGCTATAGTTTGAAACAAATACTTTTTAAAAATGTTTTGAACAAAAATAAACAAAATCTCTAAAAAGCAAAAAGCACATTAATAAGAAGAGCTAGGTGTCATGTAAAAAAAAGCAACAAAAATTATTTTGGTAGTTCAACAAGTAAAAAAGTTAGGAGTCAGGACCATTAAACTACTACGAGCAGTACATCATGAAAAAGTGTCTGGTCTTTAAGGCCTATTCAGGCCTGGTTATTAAAGGTTAAACAAATGCTGCTCTTTCACTTTTTTCTATGTTTCTAACTAACAAAGTGCAAAAATGTTAGCACAAAGTGCACAAACCCACTTCCATTTATCTGAGCTAAAAAGTAACAAATTGAATAGTATGTGGCGTTGTGGTTATTTTCTTATTACAACCAGAAGAAGGAAACGAAACATGTCTGTGTGCAGCTCTTTATGGTAGAGGAGACACTTACCTAATCTCATTTTTGTAAAAGCTTCTCACCTTTTTATGCTGTGCTTCAGGTTAGTATAGCCGGTATTTTAAATTATAACCTTCTTCCAATAGTGATTTATACTCTAAAGTTAACATTAGGACAGCATAAGAATTTGCTGTATAAATTGGCATTTTGTTTCATGTACAATACATCTTGAAAACTGATCAAATAGGTTTTACTTCATAACATTTTGCAATGCAAGTGTCTTAATAGGAGACAGGTATAGTAAGTTCAGCATATTTGATCTCTGATCTCTGCTTTTATGTAATGTATTTTACGTGATATTTTAATTAATTTTGGTGCTCATGTCTGCATATCTTAGGTATTTGACTCATACTGGAGCCATGTTAGTAAATGTTACTTCTGTTCACTATGGAACTATACCCTGCATTTAGTAATATTTATTATTGTATGATTGTTTTTCTAACTTTTATGCTAATAGTGTCTTCTGTCATGTCTTAAAGGAGTTGTTTTGGACTTAAATATTGATGTCATATGCTCTAGATCAGGCAGTTTTGGAACAGCTGGAGGGCCGCAGGTTGAGCATGCCTGCTCTAGATAGATCATCAATAGTTGATTGTGGGGGTCCAACTATTGACACTCCGTGGTTCAATTGTTGGAAGTGGCTGAGGCACCTGGCCTGTGACTAGTGTTGAGCAAAGCATTCAAAGCGGAATTCGGTCCAAAGTTTAGGAAAACTTTGATTCGAAACAAATCCAAATTTCCTCATGCTTCCTGGTAACTAATCAATTTTTTTTATAAAATGGTGGCTGCACATGTTACAAAGTGAAAATAAGAAGCCCGGGAATGCAGGGTCCCCCATAATGCCATGCAGCCAGCCAATCCACAGATAGCCATCCCCTGTGATGACACAACCGTATAAAACCCTCATCCTGCGCAGTCTCCGCCATTGTCTTGTGAGCTGAGCATAGGGAGAGACGTGGCAAGCACTCATGCGCTAGGGAAAGTATTGCCCAAAATGATTAATAGAAGAATATTGGAGACAGAGAGTACAGGGGCGGTACAGGGAGACTTATGCTGCGTCAGTTTTATTTATGTATTCCTACATCAGCCGTAAATGTAATTCAATACCAATAAGATGGAAGCCTTTATTATTCCACTGCCAGCGGGCCAACCTATACCGTCCAGTCTGCAACCCTTAGGAATTAATTCGGAATGAATCAAATTTCTTGGCTAACTTCGCTCATCTCTACATGTGACATCACGTATGGTCACATGAACTTTGTATAGCTCAGTAACATTCAAATAAATGGAATGGAGCTGCAATTCCAAGTGTCTATGCAATGCACAGCTGTGTGCTGGGGTATACAACCAAAAGGCTGCAGCTAATCATCAGTGGTGCCAAGAATTGAACCTTGACCAATAAGATATTGATGACCTACCTCTTTAATCTTTTTATTTTACCTCTATGTAAATAAAGTGTATTCATTGAACTACAGATAAGGGTTTTTAACTATGTAACTGTGATGTTACCACACTTCTATTATCAGATCCTAAAGCCTTTGGTGAGGAGTGAGAGTGTCCCTGCATCTGCAAGTGGATAAGGTGAGTATTTATTATTATTTTTTAACCCTTGAATGGCTTTTGGTGTACCTGTTTTTAATGGTCGTTAGATGGCTGCACTCTTTTCTAAATGGCTGTTAAAAATGGTCGCATTGATTTCAGTGGGGTCTGTCTAGCTGTGAAAATGGCAAAAAACAGGACATGTCCAATTTTTTGACTGCAATGTGAATAGCCCCTTTGTTTTCAATTAGTTCTAAAAATGGCCGTGTGACAGCCGTTACAAAAGCAGCCATCACACAGCATATGAATGTAGCCTTAGAAACATTACTTCCACAGGTGCCATGCCCTGGCATACAGAGTGCATATGTCTTGGTAACTTCAAACCGTTAAAGGGGTATTCCCTTCACAGACAATAGGATATGCACCCATTGTCTGATATCTGAGGCTCCTTCCACCTCTGGGACACCCACCTACGCTGAGAATGGAGCGGGTAGAGTGATGGCTGGAGGACCCCGGGTTTCCCGGCCACCGTGAAGTGCCCTCCCCATACAAGTGAAAGGTAGCGCACCGCACTTGCGGGGCCACCACTTCCATTTATTTGTATGGAGCCGATGGAAATAGCTGGCTCGGCTATTTTCGGCGGCCCCATAGAAATTAATGGAGCGCGGCTGCACATTGTGCAGTGTGCCCTCTACCACCTTTCCCGCTCCGTTCTCAGTGTATTGTGTATTAGACAATGGGGGCATATCGCTAAGATTGTCTTTGATGGGAATACCCCTTGAAGACCTTGTGATGCCTTTAAGCACCAGGGACTGCACCCCCCGTTACCTACATCCCTGGCCATATTAGCTGTCGCTAGATATAAGCGAAGTTTACAAAACTTTGATTCAGCTGCTTCCTCAAATTTAACAAAGAAATTCGCTTTCTGGTGAATTACTTTGTAACAAAGTGCATTTCTTTCTAAGTAGTGGGAGCAATGATGAGGAATGGCAATTTCACTGCCCCCCATCATTGAACCCCTCGGCATCTGAGATAAAAATTAGGGCTTTCAGGGGTTAATCGTAATTTTTTTAAAAATAAATAATACTCACCTTATCCATTTGAGCACAAAGAGGCCACCACGACCATCTTGATTGAAGATTCCGTGCAAAATCTCATGTGGTGCATGATGATGTCATCACACTGGATGACGTGGTGACAACATACGTCACCGCATAAAAGATTTTGCGTGGGATCTTCAATCAAGATGGCTGCAGCGGCCTCTTTGCACTCAAATGGATAAGGTCAGTATAATTTTAACCATTGTAACCATGAAGCACGAGGAAATTTGACTTTGTAGCAAATTAAATTTTCCCTGAAATTTGGATCAAAGTCCACTTCGGATACTTCAATTCGCTCAACACTAGTTGTCCCCCTAGTATGGCTGAGAAAACCAACACTGAGCAAACACATTTCTCTGTATTCTTATTTTAGGGGCAATGTTCTAATATTCTAAATGTACTTTAAAACAGTTCATCTGCAAAAAAAACCCTATATACAGTATAAGCAGAATGAATGTTATCTACATTCTTAACTTCTATACCAAAAATCCTCTTCTCAGGTTGCCACAGCAGAATGTACATGCACATTGACGTTCTACTGGGTAAGTAAAGGCTGCTGAGATTTACCATAAAGCTTATGATGAAGGTGGAGGTTTGTCAAGTTATAGTATGTGACAGATATACTACATATACTGTAGCACATTTTCATATAATCAAAAAAGATTTGTTAGTCTGTTTTTCTTTCTTTTTCAGCCGGACTTTTCATTGGGGTCTTCGTGAGCAGCAGTGGTAATGGACATCATTTCATATAATTTCCAAAGATATGTGTATAACAATTGTAGACAAATTCATAGCACTGGTACAGGACACTTCATAGTTCATATAGATAAATATCTGTATGAAATGAAATACATATCCTCAACAAATATATACAGTATATGTGTACGTCCCTGAATATACAACTACAAAACTGCCTGATTGAAACGTTAAAAATGAAATAATAAATATTTATTATATCATTAATTGATAAAAACAGGAATCAAAGACTGACACTCATGTAACTGGTGTAACAGGCTAGAGTGTAGCCCCACAGTATGGGGGAGAAGTATATGTCGTATAGCTTGTACTACCTAACCCCACAGTTATTAGTGGAGTGTCGGAGGACGTATTGTTACTACACTCTACAAAAATAGCAGCACTGATAGTATTGGTATTAACCTCAGTGCTACTATAGGACATGTGGATGTATAGGGAGAGGTATAAGCAGTAGAAAGAGTGAAGTGCTTATGCCGCTGTACAGAACACTGGTGAGACCTCACTTGGAGTCTTGTGCGCAGTACTGGAGGCCATATCTCCAGAAGGATATAGATACTCTAGAGAGAGTTCAGAGAAGAGCTACTAAACTAGTACATGGATTGCAGGATAAAACTTACCAGGAAAGGTTAAAGGACCTTAATATGTATAGGTTGGAAGAAAGAAGAGACAGAGGGGATATGATAGAAACTTTTAAATACATAAAGGGAATCAACTCGGTAAAGGAGGAGAGCATATTTAAAAGAAGAAAAACTACCACAAGAGGACACAGTTTTAGATTAGAGGGGCAAAGGTTTAAAAGTAATATAAGGAAGTATTACTTTACTGAGAGAGTAGTGGATGCATGGAATAGCCTTCCTGCAGAAGTGGTAGCTGCAAATACAGTGAAGGGGTTTAAGCATGCATGGGATAGGCATAAGGCTATCCTTCATATAAGATAGGGCCAGGGGCTATCCATAGTATTCAGATATATTGGGCAGACTAGATGGGCCAAATGGTTCTTATCTGCCGACACATTCTATGTTTCTATGTAATAACAGGCAGACACCTTGTCCACTATCCACAAACTGCTAGAACAGGGCTAAAAGGATTATGTCTGTCAAAGGTATACTGCAGCTCACTATGGGCAGAGCTAATTAGCTAGTTGGGACATACTTCCTATCATGTAAACTCCTTGCCTATGTGCCCTCTCTCATCACTGCCCCCGCTCGACGCGTTTCCATGCGGTAGTGAACCAGCACTTCATCAGGAGCAGAGCAGATAGCAAGGTAAGTGGTCATCACATAATAGAATCACTGCACAGAGTGGCGTGCAGCATGGCAGCATTGGTGCTATGACTGCTGTGCTGGCCGCCTGACCGCCGGCTCTAAATGGCTGAGACTCCTCCCCTCAGTAGGTGCAGTCACTGAGGGCAGCCAATTGTAGCGGAGGTGTGTCTAACCTCTCCTCCCGCTGCATGGTGTCCTCATAGGTAAGATGTAGCGCCGCTGAGTAATGTTGCCATTCATTTGATATTGGCAACTTAATATTAGAGTTGAGCGAACACCTGGATGTTCGGGTTCGACGAGTTCGGCCGAACTTTCGAAAAATGTTCGGGTTCGGGATCCGAACTCGACCCGAACTTCATCCCGAACCCGAACCCCATAGAAGTCAATGGGGACCCGAACTTTTGGGCACTAAAAAGGCTGTAAAACACACCCGGAAAGGGCTAGAGGGCTGCAAAAGGCAGCAAAATGTAGTTAAATCCCCTGCAAACAAATGTAGATAGGGAAATGATGAGTTAACATAAAATAAATAAAAATTAAACAATATTAATTGGAGTGAGGTCCCATAGCACAGAATCAGGCTTCAAGTCACCCACCAATGGAGAAGGTCACTTACTATTATTTTGACCACAGCACCCAGACAAAGGAGAGAGGTCCCACAGCAGAGAACCAGGCATCATATCACCCACCACAGGAGTAGGCCACCATTTACTTACTTTGACCCCTACACCCAGACGGAGGAGAGAGGTTACACAGCAGAGAATCAGGCATTTAGATCACCCACCACAGGAGTAGGCCACCATTGAATCAGACCCCGGCAACCATGTCAGATGGCACAAGCATAAGCTTTATATCAATCAGCACAGGAGAAGGCGACTTTGACAGACTTTGACCCCTACACCCGGACGGAGGAGAGAGGTTTCAAAGCAGAGAATCAGGCATTTAGATCACCCACCACAGGAGTAGGCCCCAATTTAATGGGACCCCCGGCAACCATGTCAGATGGCACAACCATCAGCTTCATATCAATCAGCACAGGAGAAGGCGACTTTGAAAGACTTTGACCCCTACACCCAGACGGAGGAGAGAGGTTTCACAGCAGAGAATCAGGCATTTAGATCACCCACCACAGGAGTAGGCCCCCATTGAATCAGACCCTGGCAACCATGTCAGATGGCACAACCATCAGCTTTATATCAATCAGCACAGGAGAAGGCGACTTTGAAAGACTTTGACCCCTACACCCAGATGGAGGAGAGAGGTTTCACAGCAGAGAATCAGGCATCATATCAACCACCACAGGAGAATCCACCATTTAGTTACTTTGACCCCTGCACCCAGGAAGAGGAGAGAGGCACCACAGCACATATTCTGGCATCATATCAGCCACCACAGGAGAAGCCACCATTGAGTTACTTTGACCCCCGCACCCAGGAAGAGGAGAGAGGCACCACAGCACATATTCTGGCATCATATCAGCCACCACAGGAGAAGCCACCATTGAGTTACTTTGACCCCCGCACCCAGGAAGAGGAGAGAGGCACCACAGCACATATTCTGGCATCATATCAGCCACCACAGGAGAAGCCACCATTGAGTTACTTTGACCCCTGCACCCAGGAAGAGGAGAGAGGCCCCACAGCACATATTCTGGCATCATATCAGCCACCACAGGAGAAGCCACCATTTAGTTACTTTGACCCCTTCACCCAAACAGAGGAGAGAGGTTCCACATCAGAGAATCAGGCATCATATCAACCACCACAGGAGTAGGCCACAATTTAATGGGACCCCGGCAACCATGTCAGATGGCACAACCATCAGCTTCATATCAATCAGCACAGGAGAAGGCGACTTTGAAAGACTTTGACCCCTACACCCAGACGGAGGAGAGAGGTTTCACAGCAGAGAATCAGGCATTTAGATCACCCACCACAGGAGTAGGCCCCCATTGAATCAGACCCTGGCAACCATGTCAGATGGCACAACCATCAGCTTTATATCAATCAGCACAGGAGAAGCCACCATTGAGTTACTTTGACCCCTGCACCCAGGAAGAGGAGAGAGGCCCCACAGCACATATTCTGGCATCATATCAGCCACCACAGGAGAAGCCACCATTGAGTTACTTTGACCCCCGCACCCAGGAAGAGGAGAGAGGCACCACAGCACATATTCTGGCATCATACTAACCACCACAGGAGAAACCACCATTGAGTTACTTTGACCCCTGCACCCAGGAAGAGGAGAGAGGCCCCACAGCACATATTCTGGCATCATATCAGCCACCACAGGAGAAGCCACCATTGAGTTACTTTGACCCCCGCACCCAGGAAGAGGAGAGAGGCACCACAGCACATATTCTGGCATCATATCAGCCACCACAGGAGAAGCCACCATTGAGTTACTTTGACCCCTGCACCCAGGAAGAGGAGAGAGGCCCCACAGCACATATTCTGGCATCATACTAACCACCACAGGAGAAGCCACCATTGAGTTACTTTGACCCCCGCACCCAGGAAGAGGAGAGAGGCCCCACAGCACATATTCTGGCATCATATCAGCCACCACAGGAGAAGCCACCATTGAGTTACTTTGACCCCCGCACCCAGGAAGAGGAGAGAGGCACCACAGCACATATTCTGGCATCATATCAGCCACCACAGGAGAAGCCATTATTGAGTTACTTTGACCCCCGCACCCAGGAAGAGGAGAGAGGCACCACAGCACATATTCAGGCATCATATCACACACCACAGGAGAAGGCCTCTTTCAGTGATTTAGGCCTTTGGACCCAGACAGAGGAGAGAGGCACCACAGCACATATTCTGGCATCATATCAGCCACCACAGGAGAAGCCACCATTGAGTTACTTTGACCCCTGCACCCAGGAAGAGGAGAGAGGCCCCACAGCACATATTCTGGCATCATATCAGCCACCACAGGAGAAGCCACCATTTAGTTACTTTGACCCCTGCACCCAGGAAGAGGAGAGAGGCACCACAGCACATATTCTGGCATCATATCAGCCACCACAGGAGAAGCCACCATTTAGTTACTTTGACCCCTTCACCCAAACAGAGGAGAGAGGTTCCACATCAGAGAATCAGGCATCATATCAACCACCACAGGAGTAGGCCACAATTTAGTTTATTTGACCCCTGCACCCAGGAAGAGGAGAGAGGCCCCACAGCACATATTCTGGCATCATATCACACACCACAGGAGAAGGCCTCTTTCAGTGATTTAGGCCTTTGGACCCAGACAGAGGAGAGAGGTCAGAGATTAGCTTCATATCCCCCAGCACAGCAGAAGACCGCTTTATTTGACTTAGGCCTCAGCACCCAGACAGAAGACAGAGGTAGCATGGCAGAGGTTATGGCTTCATGTCACCCGTTAGTTTAACCGGCCACTTTCATCTGGTTAGGCCCCGGCGCCCAGACAGAGAAGAGTTTCATTCAACTGTGGGTTTCATAAAATTTGTATCAAATAAAGAAGTGGCCCGTAGCACAACAAGACATGTTTTAGGCAGTTAATAAGGACTACTCTGCACAAGGGAGGGACAGGTCCTGTGGGATCCATGCCTGGTTCATCTTTATGAAGGTCAGCTTGTCCACGTTGGCTGTGGACAGGCGGCTGCGCTTGTCAGTAATGACGCCCCCTGCCGTGCTGAATACGCGTTCAGATAAAACGCTGGCCGCCGGGCAGGAAAGCACCTCCAAGGCATAACATGCTAACTCTGGCCACGTGGACAATTTCGAAACCCAGTAGTTGAATGGGGCCGAACCATCCGTCAGGATGTGGAGGGGTGTGCAGACATACTGTTCAACCATGTTAGTGAAATGCTGCCTCCTGCTAACACGTTCCGTATCAGGTGTCGGTGCAGATAGCTGTGGCGTGGAGACAAAACTTTTCCACATTTCTGCCATGCTAACCCTGCCCTCAGATGAGCTGGCCGTGACACAGCTGCGTTGGCGACCTCTTGCCACTCCTCTGCCTTCACCTTCCACCTGTTCCCCTGTGACATGTGGGAATGCTCTCAAGAGCGCCTCTATCAGCGTGCGCTTGTACTCGCGCATCTTACGGTCGCGCTCCAGTTCAGGAATTAAAGTGGGCACATTGTCTTTATACCGGGGATCCAGCAGGGTGGCCACCCAGTAGTCTGCACACGTTAAAACGTGGGCAACTCTGCTGTCGTTGCGCAGGCATTGGAGCATATATTCGCTCATGTGGGCCAGGCTACCCATGGGTAAGGACAAGCTGTCCTCTGTGGGAGGCGTATCGTCATCGTCCACCGTATCCCCCCAGCCACGCACCAGTGATGGGCCTGGGCTGCCACCCCGCTGTGAACTTGCGTCATCCTCGTCCCCCTCCACCTCCTCCTCCTCATCCTCCTCGTCCTCCAGTACAGTGCCTTGGCTGGCGACTTGTGAACCTGTCCTCTGCTGCTTAAACAAACCTCCCTCTGAGCCACTTCGAACAGACTGGCCCGAAAGTGTTAGAAACGAGCCCTCATCCTCCTCCTCCTCCTCCACCTGGGCCACCTCCTCTAACATCATTGCCCTAAGTGTTTTCTCAAGGAGACATAGAAGTGGTATTGTAACGCTGATAACAGTGTCATCGCCACTGGTGGAGTACTCGAAACAGCGCAGCAGGGCACACAGGTCTCGCATGGAGGCCCAATCATTGGTGGTGAAGTGGTGCTGTTCGGCAGTACGACTGACGCGAGCGTGCTGCAGCTGAAACTCCACTATGGCCTGCTGCTGCTCGCACAGTCTCTCTAGCATGTGCAAGGTGGAGTTCCACCGGGTGGGCACGTCGCATATGAGGCGGTGAGCGGGAAGGCCGAAGTTCCGCTGTAGCGCAGACAGGCGAGCAGCGGCAGGATGTGAACGGCGGAAGCGCGCACAGACGGCCCGCACTTTATGCAGCAGCTCTGACATGTTGGGGTAGTGGTGAATGAACCTCTGCACCACCAAGTTCAGCACATGCGCCAGGCAAGGGATGTGCGTCAAACCGGCTAGTCCCAGAGCTGCCACGAGATTTCGCCCATTATCGCATACCACCAGGCCTGGCTTGAGGCCCACCGGCAGAAACCACTCGTCGGTCTGTTGTTCAATACCCCGCCACAACTCCTTTGCGCTGTGGGGCCTGTCCCCCAAACATATGAGTTTCAGAATGACCTGCTGACGTTTACCCCGGGCTGTGCTGAAGTTGGTGGTGAAGGTGTGTGGCTGACCGGATGAGCTGGTGGAAGCAGTGGAGGAGGAAGCCGAGTAGGAGGAGGAGGCTACAGGAGGCAGAGAATGATGCCCTGCGATCCTAGGGGGCGGAAGGACGTGCGCCAAGGAACTGTCCGCCGGGGGCCCAGCCGCCACTACATTCATCCAGTGTGCAGTTAGTGAGATATAGCGTCCCTGGCCGTGCTTACTGGTCCACGTATCTGTGGTTAGGTGGACCTTGCCACAAATGGCGTTGCGCAGTGCACACTTGATTTTATCGGACACTTGCATGTGCAGGGAAGGCACGGCTGTCTTGGAGAAGTAGTGGCGGCTGGGAACCACATACTGCGGGACAGCCATGGCCATCAGCTGTTTGAAGCTGTCTGTGTCCACCAGCCGGAATGACAGCATTTCAAAGGCCAGCAGTTTAGAAATGCTGGCGTTCAGGCCAAGGGCTCGAGGGTGACTCGGGGGGAATTTGCGCTTCCTCTCTAAGGTTTGAGATATTGAGAGCTGAACGCTGCTGTGTGATATAGTGGAGACGCTAGTTGACGGTGGCGGTGGTGGTGGTGTCGGTGGCACATCCTCTGTTTGCTGCTCGGCAGGTGGCAACATTCCTCTCGAGGCGGAAGCCGAGGCAGCAGCGGTAGAGGGAGCAGGGGGAGCCTCAGCGAGTGCCTGGTTTTTAAGGTGTGTACCCCACTGCAGTTCATGCTTTGCATGTAGATGCCTGGTCATGCAGGTTGTGCTGAGGTTCAGAACGTTAATGCCTCGCCTCAGGCTCTGATGGCAGAGCGTGCAAGTCACTCGGGTCTTGTCGGTAGGACATTGTTTAAAGAAGTGCCATGCCAGGGAACTCTTTGAAGCTGCCTTTGTGGGGCTGGGTCCCTGTTGGCGATGTCCAGTAGCAGGCGAACTCTGGGGGCGGCGGCTCGTCTGCTTTGGCCCCCTGCTCCCTCTTTGGCTTCGCTGTTGTCTCGGTCTCACCACTACCTCTTCCTCTGAACTGTGAAAGTCATCGCCACGACCTTCAGTCCATGTGGGGTCTAAGACCTCATCGTCCTCTGCATCGTCTTCCACCCAGTCTCCCTCCCTGACCTCCTCCTGTTCAGTCTGCACACTGCAAAAAGACGCGGCAGTGGGCACCTGTGTTTCGTCATCATCAGAGAGTCGGTGACTCTGCTGTGGTGGTATTCCCATGTCCTCTTCATCTGGAGACATAAGTGGTTGTGCGTCAGTGCATGGTATGTCTTCCTCCACAGGGGAAGGGCTAGGTGGACGCCCCTGGGAAACCCTGGAAGCAGAGTCTTCAAACAGAAGAAGAGACTGCTGCATAACTTGTGGCTCAGACCGTTTCCCTGATATGCTTGGGGGTGATGTGACAGACTGATGGGCTTGGTTTTCAGGTGCCACCTGTGCGCTTTCCGCAGAAGACTGGGTGGAAGACCATGTGGTGAACGTGCTGGAAGCACTGTCGGCCACCCAATCGATTAATGCCTGTACCTGCTCAGGCCTTACCATCCTAAGAGCGGCATTGGGCCCCACGAGATATTGCGGTACATTCTGCCGGCTAGTTGAGGGAGTTCGTTCCCTACTGTGTGCGCCTGGGGCCGAACGGCCACGTCCTCTACCAGCAACAGAGGCTCCACGGACACCACCACGACCGCGTCCTCGTCCCTTAATAGTATTTTTCTTCATTGTTGCGATTCAACTCGCACCACAATGAAATATATTATTTTTTATAAGCAAAATCCCCTCACTGGAATACTTTCAGTCTTTTGACTGTATGGATTACAGATGGAATGACTGTTATATGTGAGTACCGCTTTCTTTGACAGATTCTAGTATGGGTACATATATGTTTTCCCAACCCCAGCACATTAGTTTGCTAATTCCAGATGTATGAAACGCAGGCCTAACTGTATCTAGTATATTGAACGCCAGATAAACTAACTTGGCCTTTTTTAAATAAAAAAAATTCCCTCACTGGAATACTTTCAGTCTTTTGACTGTATGGATTACAGATGGAATGACTGTTATATGTGAGTACCGCTTTCTTTGACAGATTCTAGTATGGGTACATATATGTTTTCCCAACCCCAGCACATTAGTTTGCTAATTCCAGATGTATGAAACGCAGGCCTAACTGTATCTAGTATATTGAACGCCAGATAAACTAACTTGGCCTTTTTTAAATAAAAAAAATTCCCTCACTGGAATACTTTCAGTCTTTTGACTGTATGGATTACAGATGGAATGACTGTTATATGTGAGTACCGCTTTCTTTGACAGATTCTAGTATGGGTACATATATGTTTTCCCAACCCCAGCACATTAGTTTGCTAATTCCAGATGTATGAAACGCAGGCCTAACTGTATCTAGTATATTGAACGCCAGATAAACTAACTTGGCCTTTTTTAAATAAAAAAAATCCCCTCACTGGAATACTTTCAGTCTTTTGACTGTATGGATTACAGATGGAATGACTGTTATATGTGAGTACCGCTTTCTTTGACAGATTCTAGTATGGGTACATATATGTTTTCCCAACCCCAGCACATTAGTTTGCTAATTCCAGATGTATGAAACGCAGGCCTAACTGGATCTAGTATATTGAACGCCAGATAAACTAACTTGGCCTTTTTTAAATAAAAAAAATCCCCTCACTGGAATACTTTCAGTCTTTTGACTGTATGGATTACAGATGGAATGACTGTTATATGTGAGTACCGCTTTCTTTGACAGATTCTAGTATGGGTACATATATGTTTTCCCAACCCCAGCACATTAGTTTGCTAATTCCAGATGTATGAAACGCAGGCCTAACTGTATCTAGTATATTGAACGCCAGATAAACTAACTTGGCCTTTTTTAAATAAAAAAAATCCCCTCACTGGAATACTTTCAGTCTTTTGACTGTATGGATTACAGATGGAATGACTGTTATATGTGAGTACCGCTTTCTTTGACAGATTCTAGTATGGGTACATATATGTTTTCCCAACCCCAGCACATTAGTTTGCTAATTCCAGATGTATGAAACGCAGGCCTAACTGTATCTAGTATATTGAACGCCAGATAAACTAACTTGGCCTTTTTTAAATAAAAAAAATTCCCTCACTGGAATACTTTCAGTCTTTTGACTGTATGGATTACAGATGGAATGACTGTTATATGTGAGTACCGCTTTCTTTGACAGATTCTAGTATGGGTACATATATGTTTTCCCAACCCCAGCACATTAGTTTGCTAATTCCAGATGTATGAAACGCAGGCCTAACTGTATCTAGTATATTGAACGCCAGATAAACTAACTTGGCCTTTTTTAAATAAAAAAATTCCCTCACTGGAATACTTTCAGTCTTTTGACTGTATGGATTACAGATGGAATGACTGTTATATGTGAGTACCGCTTTCTTTGACAGATTCTAGTATGGGTACATATATGTTTTCCCAACCCCAGCACATTAGTTTGCTAATTCCAGATGTATGAAACGCAGGCCTAACTGTATCTAGTATATTGAACGCCAGATAAACTAACTTGGCCTTTTTTAAATAAAAAAAAAATTCCCTCACTGGAATACTTTCAGTCTTTTGACTGTATGGATTACAGATGGAATGACTGTTATATGTGAGTACCGCTTTCTTTGACAGATTCTAGTATGGGTACATATATGTTTTCCCAACCCCAGCACATTAGTTTGCTAATTCCAGATGTATGAAACGCAGGCCTAACTGTATCTAGCATATTGAACGCCAGATAAACTAACTTGGCCTTTTTTAAATAAAAAAAATCCCCTCACTGGAATACTTTCAGTCTTTTGACTGTATGGATTACAGATGGAATGACTGTTATATGTGAGTACCGCTTTCTTTGACAGATTCTAGTATGGGTACATATATGTTTTCCCAACCCCAGCACATTAGTTTGCTAATTCCAGATGTATGAAACGCAGGCCTAACTGTATCTAGTATATTGAACGCCAGATAAACTAACTTGGCCTTTTTTAAATAAAAAAAATTCCCTCACTGGAATACTTTCAGTCTTTTGACTGTATGGATTACAGATGGAATGACTGTTATATGTGAGTACCGCTTTCTTTGACAGATTCTAGTATGGGTACATATATGTTTTCCCAACCCCAGCACATTAGTTTGCTAATTCCAGATGTATGAAACGCAGGCCTAACTGTATCTAGTATATTGAACGCCAGATAAACTAACTTGGCCTTTTTTAAATAAAAAAAATTCCCTCACTGGAATACTTTCAGTCTTTTGACTGTATGGATTACAGATGGAATGACTGTTATATGTGAGTACCGCTTTCTTTGACAGATTCTAGTATGGGTACATATATGTTTTCCCAACCCCAGCACATTAGTTTGCTAATTCCAGATGTATGAAACGCAGGCCTAACTGTTTCTAGTATATTGAACGCCAGATAAACTAACTTGGCCTTTTTTAAATAAAAAAAATCCCCTCACTGGAATACTTTCAGTCTTTTGACTGTATGGATTACAGATGGAATGACTGTTATATGTGAGTACCCGCTTTCTTTGACAGATTCTAGTATGGGTACATATATGTTTTCCCAACCCCAGCACATTAGTTTGCTAATTCCAGATGTATGAAACGCAGGCCTAACTGTATCTAGTATATTGAACGCCAGATAAACTAACTTGGCCTTTTTTAAATAAAAAAAAAATTCCCTCACTGGAATACTTTCAGTCTTTTGACTGTATGGATTACAGATGGAATGACTGTTATATGTGAGTACCGCTTTCTTTGACAGATTCTAGTATGGGTACATATATGTTTTCCCAACCCCAGCACATTAGTTTGCTAATTCCAGATGTATGAAACGCAGGCCTAACTGTATCTAGTATATTGAACGCCAGATAAACTAACTTGGCCTTTTTTAAATAAAAAAAATCCCCTCACTGGAATACTTTCAGTCTTTTGACTGTATGGATTACAGATGGAATGACTGTTATATGTGAGTACCGCTTTCTTTGACAGATTCTAGTATGGGTACATATATGTTTTCCCAACCCCAGCACATTAGTTTGCTAATTCCAGATGTATGAAACGCAGGCCTAACTGTATCTAGTATATTGAACGCCAGATAAACTAACTTGGCCTTTTTTAAATAAAAAAAATTCCCTCACTGGAATACTTTCAGTCTTTTGACTGTATGGATTACAGATGGAATGACTGTTATATGTGAGTACCGCTTTCTTTGACAGATTCTAGTATGGGTACATATATGTTTTCCCAACCCCAGCACATTAGTTTGCTAATTCCAGATGTATGAAACGCAGGCCTAACTGTATCTAGTATATTGAACGCCAGATAAACTAACTTGGCCTTTTTTAAATAAAAAAAATTCCCTCACTGGAATACTTTCAGTCTTTTGACTGTATGGATTACAGATGGAATGACTGTTATATGTGAGTACCGCTTTCTTTGACAGATTCTAGTATGGGTACATATATGTTTTCCCAACCCCAGCACATTAGTTTGCTAATTCCAGATGTATGAAACGCAGGCCTAACTGTATCTAGTATATTGAACGCCAGATAAACTAACTTGGCCTTTTTTAAATAAAAAAAATTCCCTCACTGGAATACTTTCAGTCTTTTGACTGTATGGATTACAGATGGAATGACTGTTATATGTGAGTACCGCTTTCTTTGACAGATTCTAGTATGGGTACATATATGTTTTCCCAACCCCAGCACATTAGTTTGCTAATTCCAGATGTATGAAACGCAGGCCTAACTGTATCTAGTATATTGAACGCCAGATAAACTAACTTGGCCTTTTTTAAATAAAAAAAATCCCCTCACTGGAATACTTTCAGTCTTTTGACTGTATGGATTACAGATGGAATGACTGTTATATGTGAGTACCGCTTTCTTTGACAGATTCTAGTATGGGTACATATATGTTTTCCCAACCCCAGCACATTAGTTTGCTAATTCCAGATGTATGAAACGCAGGCCTAACTGGATCTAGTATATTGAACGCCAGATAAACTAACTTGGCCTTTTTTAAATAAAAAAAATCCCCTCACTGGAATACTTTCAGTCTTTTGACTGTATGGATTACAGATGGAATGACTGTTATATGTGAGTACCGCTTTCTTTGACAGATTCTAGTATGGGTACATATATGTTTTCCCAACCCCAGCACATTAGTTTGCTAATTCCAGATGTATGAAACGCAGGCCTAACTGTATCTAGTATATTGAACGCCAGATAAACTAACTTGGCCTTTTTTAAATAAAAAAAATCCCCTCACTGGAATACTTTCAGTCTTTTGACTGTATGGATTACAGATGGAATGACTGTTATATGTGAGTACCGCTTTCTTTGACAGATTCTAGTATGGGTACATATATGTTTTCCCAACCCCAGCACATTAGTTTGCTAATTCCAGATGTATGAAACGCAGGCCTAACTGTATCTAGTATATTGAACGCCAGATAAACTAACTTGGCCTTTTTTAAATAAAAAAAAAATTCCCTCACTGGAATACTTTCAGTCTTTTGACTGTATGGATTACAGATGGAATGACTGTTATATGTGAGTACCGCTTTCTTTGACAGATTCTAGTATGGGTACATATATGTTTTCCCAACCCCAGCACATTAGTTTGCTAATTCCAGATGTATGAAACGCAGGCCTAACTGTATCTAGTATATTGAACGCCAGATAAACTAACTTGGCCTTTTTTAAATAAAAAAAATTCCCTCACTGGAATACTTTCAGTCTTTTGACTGTATGGATTACAGATGGAATGACTGTTATATGTGAGTACCGCTTTCTTTGACAGATTCTAGTATGGGTACATATATGTTTTCCCAACCCCAGCACATTAGTTTGCTAATTCCAGATGTATGAAACGCAGGCCTAACTGTATCTAGTATATTGAACGCCAGATAAACTAACTTGGCCTTTTTTAAATAAAAAAAATTCCCTCACTGGAATACTTTCAGTCTTTTGACTGTATGGATTACAGATGGAATGACTGTTATATGTGAGTACCGCTTTCTTTGACAGATTCTAGTATGGGTACATATATGTTTTCCCAACCCCAGCACATTAGTTTGCTAATTCCAGATGTATGAAACGCAGGCCTAACTGTATCTAGTATATTGAACGCCAGATAAACTAACTTGGCCTTTTTTAAATAAAAAAAATTCCCTCACTGGAATACTTTCAGTCTTTTGACTGTATGGATTACAGATGGAATGACTGTTATATGTGAGTACCGCTTTCTTTGACAGATTCTAGTATGGGTACATATATGTTTTCCCAACCCCAGCACATTAGTTTGCTAATTCCAGATGTATGAAACGCAGGCCTAACTGTATCTAGTATATTGAACGCCAGATAAACTAACTTGGCCTTTTTTAAATAAAAAAAATCCCCTCACTGGAATACTTTCAGTCTTTTGACTGTATGGATTACAGATGGAATGACTGTTATATGTGAGTACCGCTTTCTTTGACAGATTCTAGTATGGGTACATATATGTTTTCCCAACCCCAGCACATTAGTTTGCTAATTCCAGATGTATGAAACGCAGGCCTAACTGTATCTAGTATATTGAACGCCAGATAAACTAACTTGGCCTTTTTTAAATAAAAAAAATCCCCTCACTGGAATACTTTCAGTCTTTTGACTGTATGGATTACAGATGGAATGACTGTTATATGTGAGTACCGCTTTCTTTGACAGATTCTAGTATGGGTACATATATGTTTTCCCAACCCCAGCACATTAGTTTGCTAATTCCAGATGTATGAAACGCAGGCCTAACTGTATCTAGTATATTGAACGCCAGATAAACTAACTTGGCCTTTTTTAAATAAAAAAAAAATTCCCTCACTGGAATACTTTCAGTCTTTTGACTGTATGGATTACAGATGGAATGACTGTTATATGTGAGTACCGCTTTCTTTGACAGATTCTAGTATGGGTACATATATGTTTTCCCAACCCCAGCACATTAGTTTGCTAATTCCAGATGTATGAAACGCAGGCCTAACTGTATCTAGTATATTGAACGCCAGATAAACTAACTTGGCCTTTTTTAAATAAAAAAAATTCCCTCACTGGAATACTTTCAGTCTTTTGACTGTATGGATTACAGATGGAATGACTGTTATATGTGAGTACCGCTTTCTTTGACAGATTCTAGTATGGGTACATATATGTTTTCCCAACCCCAGCACATTAGTTTGCTAATTCCAGATGTATGAAACGCAGGCCTAACTGTATCTAGTATATTGAACGCCAGATAAACTAACTTGGCCTTTTTTAAATAAAAAAAATCCCCTCACTGGAATACTTTCAGTCTTTTGACTGTATGGATTACAGATGGAATGACTGTTATATGTGAGTACCGCTTTCTTTGACAGATTCTAGTATGGGTACATATATGTTTTCCCAACCCCAGCACATTAGTTTGCTAATTCCAGATGTATGAAACGCAGGCCTAACTGTATCTAGTATATTGAACGCCAGATAAACTAACTTGGCCTTTTTTAAATAAAAAAAAAATTCCCTCACTGGAATACTTTATGGCTTTTCACTGTATGGATTACAGGTGGACTGGTATTAGTAGGGGTGACACAAGCACACCCAAGTCCCTGATGTAGGATTTCTATGGCACAGACCACTATTACAAGTGATTAATGGACGTTGGGAGAGATTGTGCTGCAGCACTAGTCCCAAGATGGCCGCCGCCTATCAGCCCAGTAACATGTGCCACAAAATGGTCTGCACAACCTTTAAAAAAAATAGCCTTGGACTGTGCTGCTAAATCGCTATTGGTCTGAATCCCAGGTGTAGATGTCTGACTTGTTTGGAGCTTTGGAATGCACACTGTGGCAGCTTCTGCTGCAGCACTACAAGTCGCAAAATGGCGGCCGGCGGTCAGCCCAGGTACATGTGGATGGAAAAATCACTCTGGCCACTCTAAAAATAGCCAATCCCTATCAAAAAAGCAGCTCAGCTGCAGTTGTTCAGATGAATCACAGGTGGAGGAGAGAAATTTGCTTCCAGTTATTCAATTATCCCTGCCTATTCTCGCCCTAGCATCAGCTGCGTCTATCCCTGTTCTATTCACATCGGGAGTGAGCACGTCCCGACGTGCGCACAAGCTTATAAAGAGGCTGAGTCACATGCTGCACTTGGCCAATCACAGCCTTGCCAATAGTAGGCATGGCTGCGATGGCATCTTAGGGCAAGTAGTATGATGCATGTTGATTGGCTGCTTTGCAGCCTTTCAAAATGCGCCAAAATACATGCCGAACGACGAACCCGAACCCGAACTTTTACGAAAAAGTTCGGGTTCGGGTCCGTGTCACGAACACCCCAAAATTCGGTACGGACCCGAACTATGCTCGAACTGTTCGCTCAACACTACTTAATATATGTGGGACCCAAAGGCGGCTAATAAACCAGCGATTGTAAACTGCAACACAATACACTCAGTGTATATCAGCTGAAGACATTATATATATTCATAGTGCATTGGTAACAAACGGGGATAGAGTAGCAACATATGATAGAGGGCCAGTGAATATAGGCCCATATATATAAATCATGTAAATATATCGACAGAGCATAAAGGATGAGGGCATGAGCACTCATGGGAACAGGATGAATATCTGTGATTGTGCCGAACAGACACACTGACAGGGCATTGAGGGCTAAATATGGCTCACGAAAGCGGACATACCGCCATCTAATGTATGGACCAGTATCACATAGAAAAGGGAGCAGAATGATAGCATACCAGAAAGATGTCTCCATTATAGGGTTTGTACAGTGTGACCCATCAGGAAGACAGTAATCAGCGCTCACACCACAGACATTCATATAAAACACGCATAAGAAATGGCATCATTTAAACCCTGTGGTTTTACAGTCTGCATCCTTAAGATCCACTGAGCCTCTTTCCGTAACAGAATAGTATCCACACCAAATTCCCCCCCCCCCCCCCCCGCAGTGTGGGTTTTGTAACATGTTCAATACCCTGAAATTTCACAACCTCACCTTGTCCATTCACTGACATAACGTGCAATCGGTATGTCTGTCTCATTTCTAATATCAGAGAGATACTTACCAATCCTTTTCCTAAACTCGCGCTTTGTCTTGCCGATATACTGTTTTCCACATTCACAGGTTAGGAGATAAATAACTCCTACCGTATTGCAATTGATGAAGGATCGCAGACTGTATGTTGTCCCTGTGCTAGTGCTGTTAAAGTATTTTCCTTTCCTTATATATTTGCAAAAGGAACGTGTTCCACAGGGAAACGTCACCTTGGCCTCATTCCTTAACCAGGAGCCGGTTGATTTGGGGGCGACATTACAGGCTGCGTACCAGATGGTCTCTAAGGTTACGGTTTTGTCGATAAGTAATGGAGGGATTGTCTGTCAGTAACGGCCCAATATCTGGGTCTGATTTTAAAATCACTCAATATGCTGAAATAATTTCTTTTATCTCACGGTGAGAACTATCAAACGTGCCAATGATCCTGCATGTGTTTTCTTCATCCTCTCTGACCTTGGGGCTCAGGAGTTGTTCGCGTGTTGATACGCAGTTTTTACTGTAGCTCTTAAAGCGGGCCTGTAAGTCCCTGGCTGTCACCCTAAAATCTGCTATCTCCGAGCAGTTCCTTTGAGCTCTTAAATACTGCAATTTTGGAATACCCCTCTTAAGGGCTGTTGGGTGGCCACTGTCCCATCTCAGAAGGTTATTCGTGGCAGTGGGTTTTCTAAATAAATTGGTTGACAATCTACCTGATGTATCCAATGTAATGGAGAGGTCCAAGAAAGATAGATTTTTGGCCTCTATTGTAGATGTGAAGAATAACCCCAGTTAATTCTTATTAAGTTTTGCGACGAATTGATGGAAAACAGTGTCTTTCCCTTTCCACAGGATAAACACATCATGATAAACCTAATCCACAGTAATATCGATGATGTGAATCATTCTATATCCTCTGAGAAAACGACCTCACTCTCCCACCAGCCCAGGAAGAGGTTGGCATAAGTCGGGGCACATAGGCACCCCATTGCCACACCCCTGAGCTAGTGGAAGATCTGGCCTGCGAACAAAAACACATTATATGTTAAAATGAACATGATTAGCTCCATGATGACAGCATTGTGCCGTTGGTAGTGCTCACCTCTTTGTTGAAGAAAAAAAAACGTATGGCCCAACAGCCTTTGTCGTGAGGGATGGAGCTATATAGGGCTTCAACATCCAGGCTAGCCAGCCAGGTGCACTCCTCACAGTGGATCCCATCAAGTTGTTTCAGAACGTCCATTGTGTCTCTCACATAGGAAGGGAGTCCCTTCACAAATGGTCTTAAGATCGTATCTACACAAGTGCTGATGTGGGATGTAAGACTTCCCACCCTGGACACAATCGGTCTCCCTTTCAACGGTATCAGCCCCTTATGTAATTTTGGCAAACTATAAAGTGTTGCCAGTATAGGATGTTCTCGGTTTAGAAACATACAGTAAGTTTACTCTTGCTAATGAGGTTTTCTGTTTGAGCCTAGAGTAGAATCTCATTTAGCTCCCTTTTGTATATAGGTGTTGGATCAGAGGGTAGTTTTTTGTATGTATGGTGATCACACAGAATGTTAAGACACATTTCTTCATACCGTTTGTGGCCCAGGATGACAATATTGCCCCCCTTATCTGATGGCTTGATAGGTTAACTATTTCTGTATCTAACTCTAATTGTTTGAGTGTCTCCTGCTCTTCTCCCATTAAATTGCTGCTTATTATCCCCCCCCTCTGTGCCAATTCTAGTAGACACAGTTGTTCAGTGACAACTGTCACAAATGTATCAATTGTTTTTTATGTTTTTTAGAGGGCAAGCATAATTTTGTAAATGGACTGTCATCTACATTGTGTTGACCCTCATCATATAGATCCGCCAGGAGTTGTAGATCTGGGAGATCTTGTTCCTCTATTCCCAGTTCCTGGCAGGTCCTCCTAGTGTGGGTGATAAAAATGTTTTTCCATTTCAATTTATGTGAGAAAAGATGTAAGTCCTTGACCCACGTAAATAGATTGAAGGTGCATAAGGGAATGAAGGACAAACCCTTTTTGAGTAATTGTATCTCGGACTCAGATAGTGACCTTGAACTCAGGTTCACTATTTGCAGGTCATCACTTGTATTTGTCATTGTAGAAGTGGGTCTTATTTTTTGTTATGTAGAAAATAGAGACTAGGGGGGGGGTACTCTCTAAAAAAGCCCCTCTATTATTTCTACCCCTTCTTCCTTGATTCCCACGGCTCCTCCCACTAAAGGGTCTCCTCTGATTTTCGGTTGACCCTCTGCCTCTTCCTGCGTTTTATTTGCTATCCGTTTTACACTCAGATGAAGAGAGCTCCGTATCTATCTCAAGTGGGGATGTTTGTTTAGAATTGTAATGAAATATCCTCCCCTCCTTGAAATCCTTAATGTCTCTATTGAAAAGGGAGTGTTTCTTTTCTTTCAGTTGGGCAGTGAATTTTTCGATAGTCTGTTGTAGGCTGATTTCCTTCCTATTGTACTCAGGGTTATTACTAAACTTTCTGATTTGTTTCAGTCCTTCCTTCAACTCTAGCTCACTTTTACCCAACACCTTTTTCACCTCTGTGTGGCGATTCTATTATGTGACAACCACTTACCTCGCTATCTGCTCTGCTCCTGATGAAGTGCGGGTTCACCACCACATGGAAACACGTCGAGCGGGGACAGTGATGAGAGAGGGCACTTAAGCAGGGAGTTTACTAGATAGGAAGCATGTCCCAACTAGCTAATTAGCTCTGTCCATAGTGAGCTGCAGTATACCTTGGACAGACATACGCCTTTTAGCCCTGTTCTGGCAGTTTGTGGATAGTGGACAAGGTGTCTGCCTGTTATTACATGTCCTATAGTAGCACTGAGATTAATACCAATACTATCAGTGCTGCTATTTTTGTAGAGTGTAGTAACAATACGTCCTCCGACACTCCACTAATAACTGTGGGGTTAGGTAGTACAAGCTATACGACATATACTTCTCCCCCATACTGTGGGGCTACACTCGAGCTTGTTACACTCGTTACATGAGTGCCAGTCTTTGATTCCTGTTTTTATTAATCAATGATATAATAAATATTTATTATTTTATTTTTAATGTTCCAATCAGGCAGTTTTGTAGTTGAAATGAAATACACCCACCTGCCCTGACCATGATTTATCTACAGGAAAATCCATTGTAGGGAGTTAATGTCTAGAAATGTATGTTTGGTATAGTATGCAAACAACAAAAGACAAACTCTTCTCTTTTGAAACTTTGAAACAAAAGTAAAACCCTCTTAATAAGCCTTCATGATTTTTGCATTGCAAAGGGTGAAATCTAAGGCAAAAATCCACAGTAATCTTACAGTGCTGCGCGGCAATACACAGAGCCACTAAAGTACGCCCGCCTTTGCTAGATCACTATGACAACTCCATATTGTGCCTGCGTATGGCATTGTATCATCATTTGTATGGAGCTGCACCCCCAGTCCTAGTGCTCTACATCTCCCCCTTTCCAAGATTATACGTCTCACAGATTCATACATGTACATTTAGTTTAGATATAAATCTAGAAACATTGGGATTTATTTACTACAGACCAGTTTTTCACATGCTGGTCTAAGTAAGAACCCCACCGGTGGAACTTCCAAAGAATTTATTAAGAGGTGAACGTCTCTTAATAAATTTATTGCATCTTCTGCTGTTCATGCGCCAGGACAGAAATCTATTCCAGCCACCAACTTCAGTAGATTTCTCGTGCAATGTGCAGCAGTTTCTTGGCTCTGCCTCTTCCTGCCCATATCCTGCCCACTTTTTGGAAACATGGCAAGGGTGTTGGAAAAAGCGTGAAAGCTGCAAATTTTGATGCAAAATGGCTCTTGCAACAGCCTGCTCTGCATACCAGCATTAGTGTTGGGCGCGAATATTCGAATCACGAATATTAATCGCGAATATCGGCACTTCGAGAATTAGCGAATATTTAAAATATAGTGCTATATACTTGTATTTTCAAATATTCTAGATTTTTTTTCCATCTGAACCAATGATCCCTCCCTGCTTCTTGCTTGTGGGCCAATGAGAAGACTGAAATGTCTTTGTCTGAGCTTAGAAACATCCCTAGCAACCAATAGGAAAATTGCCTACCCCGTACTATATGAGAACTTCCCCAGCAGCCATTTTCTACAGTTTTTTAAAGTTCTGAGAGAGACAGCAGTGTCATTGCTGTGCTCTGTGCTTTGCTGTGTCATTACATTAGATAGTTAGCTAGCTTATATATATAATACAGATAGTTAGTGGGAGATAGTCAGTGTAGGTTAGATAGTGATATAGTGTAGCTGGTTCTGCTGTCCATACATACATGCTACAGACATAGTGCTGTGATGCCACAAGTTCACAACAATACTTAGTGCACCAATCAGTAATATGTAGTCAGACCTGCTAAAATGTGAAGTTGCACGTATTGCGCCAAAATATTCGCATCATTAGTGCCGATTAGTGCAATTGCAAATATATTGGAGCACTCTATATGAATATAAAGCTATTGTAATATTCTGCCGTGCCAACCATTTTCTCCAGTCTCAGGAAACTTCTAGCAGCTTCTGTGCAGTACGTGAATATTACATTGCTGATTTTCGCAATCAAGAAAATAATAGCGAATTCTCAAATTCGCGAATATATGACAAATATTCTACAAATTATCCGCAAAATATTGCGAATTTGAATATTGCCCCTGCTGCTCATCACTAACCAGCATTACCAGAAGCTTGTAAGGCTCCATCCAGCCCCGTTAACTAAAATGGGGACCGGTGGATGTCCAGCCGCATTCCTGAAAATATGCGGAGAATTGGCTGGAAGAAAACCGCTGTGCAGCCTGCCAGATCGCTAGAGCTAATGTGAAATTAGCCTAAGATTTCAAATTTTATTTTTATTATGGATTAAATGAAAAGTGGCACATTATGGTGCACACATGCAGTAGACCATAATGTGTGACTTATTTACACCACAATTGTGGCATAAAGGCATTGAGAAATGTCCCTGAGTGTTCGATCAGTGATTTTGAGCCAAAACCAGGTGCGGCTCTAAACACACAACATGTGCAGATCTTTCCTTTAAGTCTGTGGAGGCTCCAATCCTGGTTTTGTCTCACAGTCACTGACTAATGGGCCTTTAACACGGGCCAACAATTGAAATGATCATTGTTAACCAGCGTTACGAGTAATGCTTGTTAGCGATGATCCTCCGGTGTATATGCACCGCCAATTACACAATCAACGAGCAAAATGCTCGTTCATCAGGTAATTATATCTTTTGTACAGCACAAAAGATCATCGGTTCCCAGTGTCCAATTGGGCTGTTTAAACACAATCTGCTGCCGGGAAACAACGAGACAGTATGGGGAAGAGCAATGGTATTAGTGATCACTGCTCCCCATACTCTAGAGGAGATCACTGCATGTAATAAAAGTGGTCTCCTCCGCAAGCAATCAGCAGTTTGTAGGGAAGGAACGTCACCCCGTGTAAAGGGACCATAAAGCAGTGACATGTGAATGAGGCATAAGTTTGTTTACATGGAAATGGTTCCTTGTTTGTTGGGCCCACAGCTGTGGACAATGGGCATATAAAGTATGATATGTTGAACTTTTAGTTGTTGCTGAATATTACTGTATGAAAGAGGTTTCCAAAAAAAGACTTTTAGAATATGTCTGTGATAGTGAGATTGGTGGATAACTTGTTTCTGAAATCCCATTGACCACAGAAATGAGTGGAGTTTAGGTATAATAAGAGCAATGGTGAGGCCCTTATTGCACCAAAACAGAATTTGCATATTAAGAAAAATATAACTCGGGAATGGAGCCTTAGATCAATAGTAGAAAAACGGTGCTTTATTCAGGTAAACTTCAGCTGTGTGTCTACGCAAACAGTTTGATAGGGGGGCCATTGGTGACAGATTTTCTTAAAAGAGGACCTGTATGTAATCTGAAAGCAGCAGGTTATAGAGAAGGAGAAGCTGACGATTTATATTTTTGTGGGTCGGAAAAGATTCAGTAAAACTTGTAATTTTTACAGTTACATCTGCAGCCCTGTGAAGATCTATCGGTACAGGAGGGAGGAGTTACCAGTGACTGACAGCTCTCTCTCTATGTACACTTAGTCCTCTTGCAGACGAGCGTTTGTCACGCTGCGTGTCCGCAGCGCGGCTCCCGGGCTGACGTCCCAGCACTGACGGGGTCGCATAGCATTATATTGATTTATGATGCTATGTAACCCTTACAGTTCTGGAATGCATTGGATAACACTGGCAGCATTATGTCAGTGTTATCCAATACATTCCGGAACTGTAAGGGTTACATAGCATCATAAATCAATATAATGCTATGCGACCCCGTCAGTGCTGGGACGTCAGGCCGGGAGTTACGCTGCGGACCCGCAGCGTGACACATGCTCGTCTGCAAGGGA
This sequence comes from Bufo bufo, assembly GCF_905171765.1. NCBI lineage: Eukaryota > Metazoa > Chordata > Amphibia > Anura > Bufonidae > Bufo > Bufo bufo. Next base: position 299,050,001 of record NC_053390.1, read on the forward strand.
CCCTATACACACAATGCTGTCAATCCCTGATAACACCTTCTTCCTGTAATGATGCTGTTCACATATGGTGGGAAAAAACTGAGATATAAATGTATAAATTGCACGTTTTACATAATCTTTTCCCACAAAAATATATATCTCTCTGCTCAGCTTCTCCTGCTCTACAACATGGTGCTATCAGATTGCATTGCATTCTGTGATGACAGGTCCACTAAGGCCAGAACATGTAACGGATAAAAGATTATGCTGCAATCTGTCGGGACAGCCAACTGGGCTGCTTATTAATAAAAGCCACAAATTTTGCTAGAAATCGGATGTTTGTGTTAAATGATTGGGGATCTAACACAGACAATTTCTTTCAGATACAATTTCTCCACCCGTTCTCAGTGCATCACCGAATCATAGATTCTACTATAAAGGAGAGGCTGTGACTCTGACTTGTGCTACCCTGGGAGAGTACAGACGCGCTCACTTTACCTTTTATAAGAACTCTGAATACATCCGAAATGATAACACCTACATCTATCATATCTATGGCATGGATTACTCTGATGTAGGGAAGTATGCTTGTGATTTCTGGTCTGGCAGTGGTGCATCTCTTAGAAGTAATGAAGTCTCATTATTCCTATTTGGTGAGGATTTGCTCATTTATTCAATGCAGAAAACATCATGTGTATACTATGTATTAGAATACTATGTTATTATATGTGCTACATGTACGTCTTATTTACCTTATTAATGCTAGCAGGCAGGCTTGGACTGGGTTACAGAGGTACATTGGAATCCCCCGGTGGGCCCCTGAGCAAGGTGGACCCCTAGTCTCCCACCCCCTGCACAAGTGGCACATAACACAGTAGACTTACTGCACTACATACATATATTCATCGTACAGCACCTCCACCTGTTCATATAAAAAACATGATAGATTATTAAAGAAACCACCCCTAGTTTATTATTATAGACACGATCAGGGCTAACATGACTTCAAGGTATAGAGGAAAGCTACCAATGTCCTCTTTTCCCCAGGACCTACCTTCTCAAAGTTGCTGCAGGGACCCCCATATTCAATCATCTGCTAGCATCTTACTGCTGTGTGAGCAGGTAATATATTTAATGTATCCATACAATGGGCCCCCAAAATACATTTTACTGGTAGGCCCTAGGCACCCCAGTCCGACACTGCTAGCAGGCATACATTTCTTGCATTCCATAACATTTACTCTTTTGACTAGGAATCAACAATCTCGTATAGATATATTGCTCATGTCTTTCACTTCTAAGACCTCATAGATTGACTTTTCTCTTGCAGACAGGTCACCAGCTCCAGATATTTCTCTCAATCCTTCACTCTCTGAGTACAGCATGGCAGACTCAATCACCATAGTGTGTTCTCCTCCCAAGACCTTGGTGGTGAAGAAGATTCAGTTTTATAAGGAAGGGCATCTCCAACCTTTAAAGTCGGCAGAAGATAACACATTTGTGGTCACATGTAATAAAGAAGTTGCTGGGAGATATTTTTGTACTTATACCCTAGAAATACAAGAGAGATTGATCACTTCGTTGTATAGTCAACATATAATAGTGAATGTTTCTGGTACGTGTTTATCAACCAAAACAAATTAGATATATAAAGTTAAAAAAAACAACTAATGTACTGCAAGTTGTAAAGTCTAGAGCTCTTTACCTACAACACTAGGGCAATGGCAAGCCTTCATTTCTTCCCACCTGGTCTTGTAACAGTCATGAACTTCCTATAAGGTAGGCTCTAAAAATGGCAGTACTCTATGAGATAATGTATGAGTCTTGTGTAGGGAATCCCCAAGTGGCATATGATGGCAACTGCTCATAGCTTGCAAATGCTATTGACAAACCAAAGCATGGCCATACTAATCTGAGGTCAGGACTGGCAGAGTTCATACAGCATGATATGTCAGATACTGTACATTGAAGGCTGCAATGTAGACGCAGAGGTAGGAAATAGTCAATATAAGAATAGCAAACAATAAATGCTTTCTCAAATAATCAGGAACCAAGGAACCTTGTTGATGAGACAAGGTCTGGGAATTCTGAACAGGTTTAAATAATCAAAGGTGATCAGATATACCGTATGCTTACCACCAACCAGTGCTATATGCTTGTCTCTAAGGGCTGTTTCTCACTAACATGATCACCCCGGGAAAAGAGGGCCATGTGTCTGCCAGATCTCCTGGGCTGACCATGCTCCCCTGAACTGAACTGACTGTATCATAGTGTTTTATGATGCAATCAGTTCATATCTGATCCTGGATCTCTTGCACTGAACTCACATAATTATGTGAGTACAGTGCAAGAGATCCAGGATCAGATATGAACTGAAATTGTGAGGGTGAAATTTGCACTAATTGATATGTTGTGGATTTTAAAATGCGCACTGCAGATCAATTTCTGTCTGTTTTGGCAAATACTTGTATTGTCAATTAAATAATCTCAAAAACTCTTTTCTTAAAGTGAGTCGGTCAGCAGTGCCCCTTAATTAAAATATTTAATAAATTAGCTATACATACCCCAAAATTGTGCCACTGAAGAATACAACTTAGGCCTCATGCACACGACCGTTGTGTGCACCCGTGGCCGTTGTTCCGTTTTCCGTGATTTTCTGCGGACCCATTTGTCATCCGCCTCCGTGATCCGTGTATTCAAGTCAATGGGTCCGTGAAAAAACACGGATGCACACAAGATTGGCATCCGTGTCCGTGATCCGTGTCCGTAGGCTACTTTCATACAGACGGATCCGAAGATCCGTCTGCATAAAAGCTTTTTCAGACCTGAAAACTTCGTGAAAACTCAAATCCGACAGTATATTCTCACACAGAGGCGTTCCCATAGTGATGGGGACGCTTCTAGTTAGAATATACTACGAACTGTGTACATGACTGCCCCCTGCTGCCTGGCAGCACCTGATCTCTTACAGTGGGCTGTGATCCGTGATGCTGCACCTGAAGGGGTTAATTGTGCGTATCATAGCCCCCTGTAAGAGATCAGGGGCTACCAGGCAGCAGGGGGCAGACCCCCCTCCCTCCCCAGTTTTAATTTCATTGGTGGCCAGTGCGGCCCCCCCCGGCACCCCCTCCCTCTATTGTATTAATATCATTGGTGGCCAGTGCGGCCCCCCCCTGCCCCCCCTCCCTCTCTTTATTGTATTATCATTGGTAGCCAGTGTGCGGCCCCCCCTCCCTCCCTCTATTGTATTATCATTGGTGGCCAGTGTGCGCCCCCCCGGCCCCACCTCTATTGTATTAATATCATTGGTGGCCAGTGTGCGGCCTCCCCTCCCCCCGATCATTGGTGGCAGCGGAGAGTTCCGATCGGAGTCCCAGTTTAATCGCTGGGGCTCCGATCGGTAACCATGGCAACCAGGATGCTACTGCTGTCCTGGTTGCCATGGTTACTTAGCAATATTAGAAGCATCATACTTACCTGCTGCGCTGTCTGTGACCGGCCGGGAGCTCCTCCTACTGGTAAGTGACAGATCATTAAGCAATGCGCCGCACAGACCTGTCACTTACCAGTAGGAGGAGTTCCCGGCCGGTCACAGACAGCGCAGCAGGTAAGTATGATGCTTCTAATATTGCTAAGTAACCATGGCAACCAGGACAGCAGTAGCATCCTGGTTGCCATGGTTACCGATCGGAGCCCCAGCGATTAAACTGGGACTCCGATCGGAACTCTCCGCTGCTACCAATGATTGTGGGGGGAGGCCGCACCCTGGCCACCAATGATATTAATACAATAGAGGGGAGGCCAGGGGGGGCGCACACTGGCCACCAATGATAATACAATAGAGGGAGGGAGGGGGCCGCACACTGGCCACCAATGATAATACAATAGAGGGAGGGGGGGTCGGGGGACACCAAAACGAGCCATAAGAGGAGGTATCTTTTCTGATGAGGTGCAGTCTGGCGTACATTTCAGTCAACATTTACACCAGTTTATGGCATATATGATGATACACCGTAAATGTGCCATGGGCAATAGTCTCGACCCACCCTGGCCATGTACTCCATTTAGGAAATTGGCGAGCGTAAAGGGTGGCTTAAAAATGCCAGTTTCAACTAAATCTGGTCACAATGCATTTTATATTTTTTTTAAATGTGTTTTGCAGCTTTTTTAAGCCAAAAGTAAGGTTTAGGCAGATGATAAATCCACTCCAAAGTCTCTGATGAGAAAGAAGCTAATTGATGTATACAACATTAGAAAATCTTTTGTGTTTAATTAATGTCTAGTAAATTGATGTGGTCTTTCAGCTTCCATAGCACAAACTACAGCAGCTGCAATAATTCCAGAGACATCTACACTTGACAAGTCAAGCATGATAAGGGGCACAGAGACATTTAACTCCACTCAAAGCAGTAAAGTCATAAATTCAACAAGTGAGTAGATTACAATATATATATATATATATATATATATATATATATATATATATAATTTTTTTTTGTTATTTATTTATTATCAATATGTACTTGTTGGTGTTTCCGGCCCTGGTCTGGCAGGCTCCCCTCTTTCTGTGTAATCTGAGGGGCCTGCTCTGCACAGTGTGATGGCTGGGATGATTGGGGAGCAGTTAGCAGGCCCTTGTCTGTGCACAGGCAGTAGAGAGCGGCCACACCTTCACATCCACTGGTGCCATCTTGAGGCCCACACCCAGCGCCTCCAGTGGATCTTCAACTAGGAGGCTGTCAGTGGCCATGGGTTTCTCTGGACTTTTCTGAATGACATCACAACCAGAAGCCAGATGTCTCAGCAGGATGCAGGACTTTCAGTTGATGGTTTCACGGCACTCGGGAAGCTAGGTGAGATACTGTATTCCTTGGGCCTTTTCTCTCTGCTTAGCTAACCAGGAGGCAGTGGGTTGGGGAGCCTTGCTGGGGAGCTGGGGAGCTCCCCAGCAAGTAGGGGAGCTCCTTCTACTGGTAAGTGACAGATCATTAAGCAATGCGCCGCACAGACCTGTCACTTACCAGTAGGAGGAGTTCCCGGCCGGTCACAGACAGCGCAGCAGGTAAGTATGATGCTTCTAATATTGCTAAGTAACCATGGCAACCAGGACTGCAGTAGCGTCCTGGTTGCCATGGTTACCGATCGGAGCCCCAGCGATTAAACTGGGACTCCGATCGGAACTCTCCGCTGCCACCAATGATGGGGGGGGGGGCGGGGGAGAGGGGAGGCCGCACCCTGGCCACCAATGATATTAATACAATAGAGGGGGGGCCAGAGGGGGGCGCACACTGGCCACCAATGATA